>NC_064640.1:859404090-859707007 GCF_023864345.2 Schistocerca serialis cubense | reverse complement strand
GGACACTGAATAGTGCACGGTACATCCAAACCGTCATCGAACCCATCGTTCTACCATTCCTAGACCGGCAAGGGAACTTGCTGTTCCAACAGGACAATGCACGTCCGCATGTATCCCGTGCCACCCAACGTGCTCTAGAAGGTGTAAGTCAACTACCCTGGCCAGCAAGATCTCCGGATCTGTCCCCCATTGAGCATGTTTGGGACTGGATGAAGCGTCGTCTCACGCGGTCTGCACGTCCAGCACGAACGCTGGTCCAACTGAGGCGCCAGGTGGAAATGGCATGGCAAGCCGTTCCACAGGACTACATCCAGCATCTCTACGATCGTCTCCATGGGAGAATAGCAGCCTGCATTGCTGCGAAAGGTGGATATACACTGTACTAGTGCCGACATTGTGCATGCTCTGTTGCCTGTGTCTATGTGCCTGTGGTTCTGTCAGTGTGATCATGTGATGTATCTGACCCCAGGAATGTGTCAATAAAGTTTCCCCTTCCTGGGACAATGAATTCACGGTGTTCTTATTTCGATTTCCAGGAGTGTATGTTCACCGGCCTAGTCCTGAAGTTTCGGGGCACACTGTACGGAAGCAGGAGAGGCCGCTTGGTCGGTGTCCCGTGCAGGGCTCCGCGTTGCTGTCCGGGTGTGAGCTGCACTTTCGGCTGGGAAGGTGTCGAGTGTTTACCGGCGAGACCACTGCAGTAATGCGGTCGATGGCGGGCTCCATGTGGCCAGCCCCGCCGCAGTAGCCGCCGCCGCCGCCGCCGCCGCCGCCGCCGCCGCTGCCTGCGCAATTGCGGCCCGTTCCACATTAGGGACTCACGCCACGGTATCTGTCCATTATTTTAGCGGACGGCGAAAGCCTCAGCTGTTTGTCGCAGAAGCCAAGTCTCCTGAGTGACTCCGTATTGAGGGTGTTCGGAAATTCCTGTTACGATCTTCTAGGATTCTTAGAGGGAGTGAGCACATAATATTTTGAATAGAAAACCACGTCCGGGAACGACATCCAACGGCGTTACAGAGCGCCAAAGTTATAGGCGCCGGCACCTGTAAATACAGGGTGATTCCGTGATGATGTTAATAACTTTATAGGATAATGGGGAAGGATAAATGTATCAATTTGAGTTAAGAGTTCCTGTACGGGAAACGAACAACTCGAGAGTTCTAAGCGAAACCGTTCTAACACGTCTGACAGCTGAATAAATGTGCTGGTACTTTTTTTTCCTAAGACTGTATGGTAGGCAACTTTCAGAGATGGTAGTATGGACCAAAACAAGGAAAAAATGTCTAATAAACATGGGCTCTTGAATGCATACCTGTGGAGCTATAAGAACATGTTCATCTTCGCTACTGTCAAACATGTCTGCTGAGCAAGAGCTCGTAGTTCTAAAGATATGCATTGTAGAGCAATGTTTAGCGTACATTTTCTTTTGTCTTTGACCTTACTACCACCTAATAAGGTTACCTCCTCTATAACCTTAGCAACAACACTACTGATACATACACTCCAGGAATTGGAAAAAAGAACACATTGACACCGGTGTGTCAGACCCACCATACTTGCTCTGGACACTGCGAGAGGGCTGTACAAGCAATGATCACACGCACGGCACAGCGGACACACCAGGAACCGCGGTGTTGGCCGTCGAATGGCGCTAGCTGCGCAGCATTTGTGCACCGCCGCCGTCAGTGTCAGCCAGTTTGCCGTGGCATACGGAGCTCCATCGCAGTCTTTAACACTGGTAGCATGCCGCGACAGCGTGGACGTGAACCGAATGTGCAGTTGACGGACTTTGAGTGAGGGCGTATAGTGGGCATGCGGGAGGCCGGGTGGACGTACCGCCGAATTGCTCAACACGTGGGGCGTGAGGTCTCCACAGTACATCGATGTTGTCGCCAGTGGTCGGCGGAAGGTGCACATGCCCGTCGACCTGGGACCGGACCGCAGCGACGCACGGATGCACGCCAAGACCGTAGGATCCTACGCAGTGCCGTAGGGGACCGCACCGCCACTTCCCAGCAAATTAGGGACACTGTTGCTCCTGGGGTATCGGCGAGGACCATTCGCAACCGTCTCCATGAAGCTGGGCTACGGTCTCGCACACCGTTAGGCCGTCTTCCGCTCACGCCCCAACATCGTGCAGCCCGCCTCCAGTGGTGTCGCGACAGGCGTGAATGGAGGGACGAATGGAGACGTGTCGTCTTCAGCGATGAGAGTCGCTTCTGCCTTGATGCCAATGATGGTCGTATGCGTGTTTGGCGCCGTGCAGGTGAGCGCCACAATCAGGACTGCATACGACCGAGGCACACAGGGCCAACACCCGGCATCATGGTGTGGGGAGCGATCTCCTACACTGGCCGTACACCACTGGTGATCGTCGAGGGAACACTGAATAGTGCACAGTACATCCAAACCGTCATCGAACCCATCGTTCTACCATTCCTAGACCGGTAAGGGAACTTGCTGTTCCAACAGGACAATGCACGTCCGCATGTATCCCGTGCCACCCAACGTGCTCTAGAAGGTGTAAGTCAACTACCCTGGCCAGCAAGATCTCCGGATCTGTCCCCCATTGAGCATGTTTGGGACTGGATGAAGCGTCGTCTCACGCGGTCTGCACGTCCAGCACGAACGCTGGTCCAACTGAGGCGCCAGGTGGAAATGGCATGGCAAGCCGTTTCACAGGACTACATCCAGCATCTCTACGATCGTCTCCATGGGAGAATAGCAGCCTGCATTGCTGCGAAAGGTGGATATACACTGTACTAGTGCCGACATTGTGCATGCTCTGTTGCCTGTGTCTATGTGCCTGTGGTTCTGTCAGTGTGATCATGTGATGTATCTGACCCCAGGAATGTGTCAATAAAGTTTCCGCTTCCTGGGACAATGAATTCACGGTGTTCTTATTTCAATTTCCAGGAGTGTATATTCCACTGTCAGAGGTGTCAGAACGGTTTTCTCTTACAGCTTTCGACTCGTTCGTTTCCGTTACAGGGACCCTTACCTGAAACTGACACATTTATCCTTCTCCAGCATCGTATAGAAAGTCTGTATCATCACGAAATCACCCGATACGGCCGGCCGGTGTGGCCGAGTGGTTCTAGGCGCTACAGTCTGCAAACGCGCGACCGCTACGGTCGCAGGTTCGAATCCTGCCTCGGGCATGGATGTGTGTGATGTCCTTAGGTTAGTTAGGTTTAAGTAGTTCTAAGTTCTAGGGGACTGATGACCTCAGAAGTTAAGTACCGTAGTACTCAGAGCCATTTGAACCATTTCACCCGATACATACATACGGTTACAGGCGTCGATGCGTATCACTTCGACACTCTGTAGCGGCGTTGGACGAAGTTTCCGAACATCGGTTTCAATTGAAAATATTGTGTACTCATTCCCCTCTACGAGTCCAAAAAGTTTGTAACGGGAATATTCGAATACCCTGTGTACGAGTAGAGTTCTTTTCTGATTTTTAATCCTCCTTTTGTGTTGAAGCTGTTTCAGTGCTTTAGAATTTCTATGACCTCCATCTACATTCTAGGACAGAAATGTTTGGATCTCGATAAAAATCATTTTATCAAATGATTCAAATGGCTTTGAGCACTATGGGACTTAACTTCGGAGGTCATCAGTCCCCTAGAACTTAGAACTACTTAAACTTAGCTAACCTAAGGACATCACACACATCCATGCCCGAGGCAGGTTTCGAACCTGCGACCGTAGCAGTCGTGCGGTTGGTTGATTTGGGCGATGGGACCGAACAACAAGGTCATCGGTCCCATCGGATTTGGGAAGGAAATCGGCTGTGCCCTTTCAAAGGAACCATCCCGGCATTTGCCTGAAGCGATCTAGGGAAATCACGGAAAACCTAAATCAGGATGGCCGGACACGGGTTTGAACCGTCGTCCTCCCGAATGCAAGTCCAATGTGTTAACCACTGTGCCACCTCGCTCGGTACTTATTTGAGGATAACTCCTTCCCGAGTCAGTTTAGCCTCTGATTTCTCCTGCACTGGAAGACTTAACATTTGGCACAGAATTAAGCCTTGAGCCACGACCTAATGTCCAGAACACAATAATCGCCGAATACACAAGCACCGTGCATGAAGTCGGCACTGTACTATTAGTCAGAAGACATGTGTACCTATTAACCACAGACAAACATACCAAAAAAGTCATGGCCCCTTACAGTTGCAGAATAGAATTTATCGACGAGACAAAACAGCCAATTCTTCGGTCAGGTACCAAATAATTATGAAGAAATGTATATAAAATTGTCTTCTTTTTCCTATTGGTTTTGTGGCGGGTTGAATGATGAAGTGAACTGATGTTCGGAGCGGTTCCTCAGTAAACACAAAGTCTTAAATCAGTCTGTGACTTACTTAAATACGAACACATTTACATAGTTTTCTGTGTCCAATCTTTTGTTTCCTCTATTTCATGTTAAGCATTTTGGAGGTATGTAGGTGACAGCACACACAAAATGCAAAAAACAAAACATCTTGTTGTAACATAAATCAATGTAGTGTACTTAACCACATCAATAATGTCATGATGATTGGTTTGTGGGGTGATAAACTGGGCGGTCATCAGCGCCCGTGCAAAGGCCCAGTTTTTTCACAGTCCAATCTAGCCACTGTCAAAAATGATGAGGATGATGATAAAATAATGAGGACAACACAAACACGCAGTCCCCGGGTAGAGAAAATCCCCATCGCGGCCGGGAATCGAACACGGGACCCCGTGATCCAGAGGTAGCACCGCTAACCACTAGACCACGAGCTGCGGACAGTCTTCGGACGGGTACGTTAATCTCAGTGGCCCGATAGCTATTATCCCACAGTAATAGGTTATGTGCTTCATTTGCTTTTCAGGGTTATCCACAACAACATGAACACAGCATTACGCACTCTTCGAAGTCGCCAAAACGACTGAAATGTGTTCGCAGTTGCGAATACGAACAATCATCAGCAATAGTGAGAAAGACAAGAATGAAAATTTGTGCCTAACCTGGACTTGAACCCTGATCTCCCGCTATACATGGTAACAGGTTTGGCTATTCGTGTACGACTCACAGCCTGACAAACTTCCACATGTTGTCGTTCCTGGGTCACAACCTGTACTCTTACACACATTACGTAATGCCGGTACTGGGGAGCACAATTTAATTAAAGTCTCTGACCGCTTTTGGCGGATAAATACGATGCATCTATGTCCGAAGAAACATTGCATCGTTGTTCTGAACAACACAGGCACTGTAATACAGGGTGATTCAAAAAGAATACCACAACTTTAGGAATTTAAAACTCTGCAACGACAAAAGGCAGAGCTAAGCACTATCTGTCGGCGAATTAAGGGAGCTATAAAGTTTCATTTAGTTGTACATTAGTTCGCTTGAGGCGCTGTTGACTAGGCGTCAGCGTCAGTTGATGCTAAGATGGCGACCGCTCAACAGAAAGCTTTTTGTGTTATTGATTACGGCAGAAGTGAATCGACGACAGTTGTTCAGCGTGCATTTCGAACGAAGTATGGTGTTAAACCTCCTGATAGGTCGTGTATTAAACGTTGGTATAAACAGTTTACAGAGAATGGGTGTTTGTGCAAAGGGAGAAGTTCTGGACGGCCGAGAACGAGTGATGAAAATGTAGCACGCATCCAGCAAGCATTTGTTCGCAGCCCAGGAAAATCGACTCGCAGAACTAGCAGAGAGCTGCAAATTCCACAATCAACTGTATGGAGAGTCCTACGAGAAAGGTTAGTTATGAAACCTTATCGTCTGAAATTGGTTCAAGCACTGTCTGCAGCTGATAAGATTAAAAGAATCGATTTCTGTGATTTTATCCTTGCTGAAATGGAAATCTTACCCCCTGCGATTTTTTCTTATGGGGGTATGTTAAGGATACGGTGTTTCGGCCACCTCTCCCAGCCACCATTGATGATTTGAAACGAGAAATAACAGCAGCTATCCAAACTGTTACGCCTGATATGCTACAAAGAGTGTGGAACGAGTTGGAGTATCGGGTTGATATTGCTCGTGTGTCTGGAGGGGGCCATATTGAACATCTCTGAACTTGTTTTTGAGTGAAAAAAACCTTTTTAAATACTCTTTGTAATGATGTATAACAGAAGGTTATATTATGTTTCTTTCATTAAATACACATTTTTAAAGTTGTGGTATTCTTTTTGAATCACCCTGTATTGTACAGAAACGTTCTTAGTGGGATCCCACCTCAGCACAACCGCATATTCCACGAACAGCAGTGGCGTCCACTATGCCACATACAGACTTACGAGGTGAGGAACAAAATTTCTGAACATGGCAATGGATGACTGGCTATTTGGTAAAATATGCAGTTGCCTTTCGCAGTAGTCTTCGTTTAGATCTTACACGTTGTCCGTGTTTTCCATTATGTACATTCGACTCCTGAAGCGCTATTTTTCTCGGTCTGCAAAATACCAATGAATGGTAGTCGTAATCTTTGAAGTAGAATCAAAACTCCGAGCTGTGAAAGGGCTTTTCCTTATCGACTCCTGTTCAAAAGGCAAAACAGTAACTGCCGAATACTACGCTAGTCCGGATGTAAAAGGTCTGAAGGGACCGGACTGCAAATAAGTAATAATAAAAAATATATGAATTCAAAGCACCAGCCCAAGGATGTGTTTTGATAAAATACGGATACTGATCGATTTAAAGAACGAGCTGTTGGAACAGTCACTGATCGTGCTCACTAGACCCGGTACCTTCCGACGGCGCACCATTCGTTCATCTGTAAAAAAATTGTGGGTGAATGTCCAATAAATATATTACGGCAGCTACAGACCAGTATTTTGCAGTACATTCAGGGGATACTGGTATGCCTCGTGGTGCCGTGCGCACACACGCGTATTTGGCGAGCCCGCGGGCGCCCGCTTCACTCGATGGCAGCGCGGCTTCGCTGTCTTCTGCGTCAGCCGTGCTAGGTGAAGGCTCACCTCACAGACTGACAGTTACGTATCATCATACAGTGAGTAACGTTAATATTCGTAAACTATGAGGTATTTACTTTGTAGCATCATAAGACCGTTTTTAACAAAATAAAAATTAAAAAATGCGAAGTCCAGTCGAAACCGGCTATAACGACGAATGGACCGATGTTTACGGTCGTAGCCGACAATCGCGAAAACCAGGTCTTCACTGCAGAGTGAAAAATTCATTCCGAAAGCAGAGTCTGCGCCAATATGAAACTTCCTGGAAGATTAGAACTGTGTGCCAGACGGAGACTCGAACTCGGGACCTTTGCCTTTCGCCGCCAAGTGCTGCACCGACTAAGCTGCCCAAGCACGACTCACGACTCATCCTCACAGCTATACTTCAGCCAGTACCTCGACTCTTACCGTTCGATCTTCCTCCGGTCAGTAGATCAAAAAATGGCTCTGAGCACTATGGGACTTAACGTCTGAGGTCATCAGTCCCCTAGACTTAGAACAACTTAAACGTAACCAACCTAAGGACGTCACACACATCCATGTCCGAGGCAGGATACGAAGGGGGCCGGAGTGGCCGAGACTTTCTAGGCGCTTCAGTCTGGAACCGTGCGACCGCTACGGTCGCAGGTTCGAATCCTGCCTCGGGCATGGATGTGTGTGATGTCCTCAGGTTAGTTAGGTTTCAGTAGTTCTAAGTTCTAGGGGACTTATGACCACAGCAGATGAGTCCCATAGTGCTCAGAGCCATTTTTATTGAAAGATAGTCGTTACAATGGAACAGTGGCTAGGAAGAAACCGTATGTGAATGAAGAGAATCTAAACAAGAGACTGGACTTTACTGAACAGCTTATTCGAAGGAAGAAACACTGTCGAACGAAGTCATCTTCGTCGACGGAAGTAAATTTAAAATTTTTTGGTTCAGATAGATCAAGTGTGGCGTGGCAGAAGAACGAAGAATCTGAAATCTCAAATGTTAAGCCGACTGTAAAGAAAGGAGGTGGCGGTATTCTTGTCTGGGCCTCTATCTCCACATTTGGACCGAGCGAGTTAATGCTCATCGACAGTATTATGGACGAATGTCTATTTGAACGTATTATAAAACAATTTACGAAGAAGTGCTGGAAAAAAACTGGGGATATGACACGACTAAGTTTTGCAATGGCAGTGACTCGAGAAACAACGCTCGAATGTAAAATTCTCCGGAAGTCTTTCAGCCACAACCTCAATCACCAGAACTCAACTCTGTTGAGAATGTGGGGTGAGAACTACAGGGACCTATTAGAAAAATACCAATATCTTCCAAAGAAAATTTGAGGGGTCAATTAAAATAAGAATTGGACGGTCTATGTACCGACTATTTGAGAAAGATCACTAGTTGTATACTGCAGCGTTTGGAAGAAGTGATACAACAAAATGGCTACCAGGCGAGACATTGAAAAAAATTTTTCACAAAAATTTGTCTTTAAGTAATTAGTTCTGAAAAGCGTGCCAATATTAAAGTAACATGAAAATATGGACGAGTTTGATTTAAATTGTGTTACTAGTGAACTTCTAATATTAAATTTACTTACTATAGAACAACATAGCCTGTGATCGGACTCTACCTGGACACGTACTCCTCACCCAGTATTCTTTCGTGCTTGTGGAACTACGATGCTCGCCTCACTGACGTTGTATGCAACTGTATGTTGTTGTTGTTGTTGTTGTTGTCAATGAAGAACTGTAGATACTACATGTCTGGTAATGCCACAGTCAGTTTGATTCGTCCGTTTCAGCGAGGTGGGCCAATGGTGACACATTTGTGTGGACATTCTTCGGATAGCAGTAACTTTAAATTCTCATACATCCATTCTGATAAAAGATTTTCGCAGCTACTTGAAAATGGCCGTCATTTCTATTTTATGGTAATTCAGGTTTTACGACAGAGTTGTATCGATGAACTGTGTTACTTACTATTATAAAATAGTTTCAGGAAATGCCAGTACAATAAAATTTAAGGTACAATTTGAAAAGTTAAAAGAAATTCGTGAACAACACGTACAACGTATTTAAAAGATTAAAGCTACATCGCAAGACGTTTCCCGTCATGAATATAAACAAATTTGACATTGATTTAAAGTGAAAAAGTTAGGCACAAGAATCAAAAATGTGCAAAAGGCAAAAAAATAATTTAAAGCAGTTTACTTTTACAAAGTCTAATAATTCACAGATATAGTGATAAGTTCCAATGTCTAACAAAACTGGAATTCACCAGAGTCAGAGACTAGCAATTTTTAAAACTTCTTGAGAATCGTCATTTTGTGCCTGTAATTTAGCCAAGGCTCAAAGTACCTTAATTTCCTGAAATGTTCACTGACAGTTGTTTGGATTAGTTTAAGTAGGAAACGTATCGTAATCTTGGGCATCTTAATGTACCGGAATCTTTATGCAGCTTGTCTTTTATTACATCTTATCCAGTCGTGAATACTTACTGAACCATACCCTGGTGTCAGTTCATAAATCACAAAATAAGATACACGTTAACGAAC
The DNA here is from genome assembly GCF_023864345.2 of Schistocerca serialis cubense. Taxonomy (NCBI): domain Eukaryota; kingdom Metazoa; phylum Arthropoda; class Insecta; order Orthoptera; family Acrididae; genus Schistocerca; species Schistocerca serialis. The sequence goes on along the minus strand of NC_064640.1, from coordinate 859,697,520 downwards.
CAGTAGAAGTCACCACAGTTGTAGCGTGCAGGAAAATCACGGTTCAGATCATCTTTTGGCTATTCTGATTTCGGTTGTTCGCAACGTCTCTAAATTGCTTTCATCTAGTGTCGTGGAGGTTCTCTTAAGGAGCTCCGGAACGCCCCTATACTTGCAATGTTAAAATAACGCTTATAAATTACATTTTTCCTCACAAAGTATTTGAGGTAGGAAGTTGAACTTTTTACAGATTATTTATTGGAATATGGGCTACAACTTAACACAGGGATTTTACAAAATTTTAGTTCAGTTATTAAAGATGATTTTTTTCAATTTTAATGAAAATTCACAACATTTTTTTGCAATTTTTTATTTATATATTCAAAAATATACAGTTTTTTGGAAAAAGGCTGTGTTAAATTATGCAGAAGGTACTGTGTAACATTTACTGAAAGTTTGAAACAAATATGTTTGGAAGATCCTTAGAAAACATGTAATTAGTATGAGAAAATAAAAGTTTTGGGAATCGAGCGACAAAGATTGGATTAACTTTTTAGTGCATTCCAAGTCCATAGGATGGATTATCTTCATCCTCTGCAAACTCCTCCTCCAGCTTCCTCTTGTTCCTCCTCCTGTTTACTCTTGCTTGTATTTCCAGACTCTTTACAGCCCTGTCTGCAGCCCGAAGGCGTTCCTTGTCTAAAGCAAGCATCGCTCGTTGTTGTGTTCGTAGATTTTGCTACCATTTTCTTCAGTTGCAGTTACTGCAACACTGTTCCAAAAGGTGGTCATGTATGAACACTTATCACATTTCAGTTGTATTTCACTAGCAAGTCCTACGTGCTTTATTATGGAGAGTTCCAGACCAACTTCACTACAATGAATACATCTTACACAGTTTGAAAAAATTCCTTTGAGAACCGACATATCAAATATTTCATTTACATCCGATTCGCCCATAAAACAGTCATAGTTTTCACTCATTGAACAAAGCTTCTTCTGTGAAGTATTTTCTTTCCCACTTTGACTGCTATGGGCAGGTGTACTTGAGAGGTTAGGTTCACTCACTTGGTTATCGTCTTTATTGTTTACAGTAATAACACATACCGTTGGCTTTCCAACATTTCTCCATTTCTTAAAAGCCTTCGGAGGATTTATAATAACTTTACTTTTACTCATTATTATACTTCAACAAAACAGAGACTCAAGAAGCAGAATTAATTACGAATATTTTCGAGATAACGACAGAGTAAATAAACATGAAACAATCGAAAATCACACCAGCGATATATATTGAACCATCACAGGTTAGCCACAACACATACTTTATCTCACATCACTAAAATGTACTTGATGAACACGGACGTTAATAATAACACCATTTGACAGCAGTTTAACAGCGCCACAGTGGGTCACGCCCATGTAGAACACATTTCAAAAAAAAATTAAAAATAGTTGTAGTCTTCGGAATTGAATAAATTATATATCTATTAAAAGGTAATGGTCTGCAGATTCAGAAAACGCAAAAAACTAAAAATTGAACTTTTCATGATTTTGAGCCTTTCCGGAGCCCCTTAATGCCTTCACAACTTATTCCTTCTTATTCGTCGTTCTCCAATCATCGGTGGCGCTCAGTTGGTAAATAATTTGATGCCAACCGCGCTTTGAACTGTCATTCTCTACTTTCCCTTCAGTAGCTACAAATGCAGTTTAAGACATTTAATCTAACGTTATTAGATTTTTTCCATGTTTCCTGAACGGCACTGAATATTATTTTCATTTGTATCCTAAGCAAAATGCAATACGCAATACTTGTGGAATCTGTGATAACTGTCACTATTTCTTTGTCTTCCGCCACCAAGGAATGGCACTACTCTTGCTACTAACGCCAATGTAAGCGGCACTCACTTAGTTCAGAACAGGATAGGACATGTAATTACTGAGTGTGTGACGATGATTGGATTTAAATTATGGCTCCGTTTGACAAGGTTCAAATGGTTCTGAGCACTATGGGACTTAACATCTGAGGTCATCAGTCCCCTAGAACTTAGAACTACTTAAACCTAACTAACCTAAGAACATCACACACATCCATGCCCGAGGCAGGATTCGAACCTGCGACCGTAGCGGTGGCCCGGTTCCAGACTGTAACGCCTAGAACCGCACGGCCACTCCGGCCGGCGTTTGACAAGGGGAAAGGAAAATAATCAGTTTGAAGACAAAGCAGAGAGAACGAATGGTAGGTCTCTCGATTAGATTAATATGTACACGACCGTTATGTAACAAACTAAAAACTTTGGTAACTGAATCATCAAATTTTGCAAATTTAGAGTATTAGCAGTTAGTGGCTTACCACACAATTTCTTTGCCAATAAGCAAAAAGCTCTACAAAATACATAATAAATTTGCTACTGACCTCAGAAGAAACAGCGGTTCTTTCGTGTTATATGTTGGATAAGGCGTGTATGTATGTATGTATGTATGTATGTATTTTTATGTATGTGTAGAATGTTACACCATGTAGATAAGAATGATAAGACAAGGACACGACCCCTCCTTCTTTTCCAAGGGACACACCAAGATTCATCACTACTCGGAACGTTTGGCGAAGTACTGGTGACTTCTGTGAAGGAATGTGCGCTCATACTGTTAGAAATGTGATCATCAAGTGGTGACATCCCAGACATGATAGTCACGAAAATAATTTGAAGTAATTGCAAAAATCTGTAGCTTAAGAGTACTGAAAACGGGAGACACTATACACAACAGAAAATTAAGATTGTGTTATTGTAGGAAGTTAAAAATTGGTCAGCTTGTAATGAATGGCTGCTATACCAAATAACCTTAACGAAGAATGGCAACGAGCAACACACAGTCTGGTATCAAGCCGTCACTCTTAGGCACCGCTGAATAGAAGTTACGTCCTGAACTGTAGTCAACATGGACTGTAAACTTTGGTGCCAAGGGAAAGCACACACATTTAAATGTTTCTGATGTAGTACACTGGTCAGATATGAATGGATGTTAAGAAGAATAGTCCAGGTCATCCCTGTACAAGAAAGAATGTAAGCAGGGGTTGCCAATGTGTGCTGTCTCGGGGTAGCGTCTCGATATGTTGAAATGAGAGTCGCGGGTTCGAGTCCCGGTTTGGGAATGAGTGTAGGTTATTAATTCATAAAACTGGTTGGAATCAAACTTGATCTTGATGTTGTGCGCGTTCAAAATAAGAGTGGCCCCTAACAAAGTACTAATGACTACATATTTAAGGTGCCAGATAGCACATTTTTTACGTTTTTCGAAAAAAAAGCACGGTGCGTCGGAAGCCTGGAAATTGTGGTTTAATTTTTAAATAAGGAAAGAGAAATTACTGCGGAAGATTGTTGAGATGATGGTGAGGTCCCATACTCCGAGGAGCGTAGGGGGAGACCCGCACCGCCGTACTAGTTAAGGTCCTAGCGGAGGTCGTTTGCCATTGCCTTCCCCCGGCCATAATGAGGATGGACGACGACGACGACGACACCCAGTCATCACGAGGCAAGGAAATTCAGTGACACCGCCGGGAATCGAACCCATGACCCTGTGCGCGGGAAGCGAGAACGCAACCGCGAGGCTACGAGCTGCCGACAGTAGTTGAGATAAAGGATAAATTAAGAGTGAAGTTCACGATCCAAGCGCGCTGCTTCATCTTTACGTTTTCTGAGGCAACTCGTACAGAAACGAGACGGCAGAAGAGTCGAGGGGCATGAAAGGAGAGCAGTGGTTGAGCATAGAGTGAGACAGGGTTGTAGATTGTAGCCTGTCACCGACGTTATTCAATCTGTACAATGAGGAAGCAGTAAAGGAAACGAAAGAAATCTGGGGAAGGAACTGAAGTTCAGCGAGAATAAATTATGATGATGTTGCCGATGATATTTTTAATCTATCAGACACGGTAAAGTATTCTGAAGATCCGTTGAACGGAGTGGACAGTGAAGACTAGGAAACTAGGTAATAGACGAGTTTTGCTATTTGGGCAGCAAAACAACTGATGGCCAAAATAGAGGGGATATAAAACGTATACTGGCAATGGCAAGAAAAGAGTTTCTGAAGAAGAGAAATTAGTTAAAATCGAATACAGAATTACGTCTTGGGAAGCCTTTTCGGAAGGGAAAGTAGCCATGTATGGATGTGAGCAATGGACGATAAACAAAAAATGGTTCAAATGGCTCTGAGCACTATGGGACTCAACTGCTGTGGTCATAAGTCCCCTAGAACTTAGAACTACTTAAACCTATCTAACCTAAGGACATCACACACATCCATGCCCGAGGCAGGATTCGAACCTGCGACCGTAGCAGTCGCACGGTTCCGGACTGCGCGCCTAGAACCGCGAGACCACCGCGGCCGGCGGACGATAAACAGTTCATACAAGAAGAGAGTATAGCTTTTTGGAATGTAGTGCTACAGAAAATGCTGAAGATTATATGGGTAATGTAGGTAGGGAGGAGATACTGAATAGAACTAGAGAGAAAAGAAATTGTGGCATAACCTGACCAGAAGAAGCGATCGATTGATATAACACATTCTGAGACATCAAGAGATCACCAATTTAGTATTGCGGGGGAGGGGGGTGGGAATTTTGAGAGGTCAGAATCGTAGAGGGAGACCAGGAGATGAACATAGTAAGCAAATTCAGAAGGAGGTAGGGTGAAGTAGTTATTGGGACATGATGAGGCTAGCACAGGATAGAGTAGCATGGAGATCTCCATCAAAACAGTCTTTGGACTGAACACCACCACTGCAAAACAACAATATTAATAACAAAATCATACTGACAAGGTTTTTTTTTGTTTTTTTGTTTTGGTTTTAGGGCGCAAAACTGCTATGGTCATTAGCGCCCGGTCCGTGACTTAGGAAACAGTAAAAAACCGAAAATGGAAACCAGCGGCAATGGAAACGAAAGTCATAAAATTGGAGAAACGAAAAGCAGAAGGAAGGCTTAAAAATCCACTACAGAAAGGGGTGGTTGTCCCCAAAAAAACTTCAAATGACTGACGTCATTTCACTGGCATTAATAAACTCGAGAACGCTATCGGCTGAGCGCGTGTCACCTGCTAAAATCGACGATATATCAGGCGATAGCTGTAGACGGGAGCGTAACGGATTAAAATAGGGGCACTCAATTAAAAGGTGTCTTACCGTCCACAGCTGAGAGCAGTGGGGACAGAGTGGGGGAGGATCGCCGCTTAAAAGATGTCGATGGCTAAAAAGACAGTGCCCTATCCGGAGTCTAGTTAAAATTACCTCCTCCCGACGACGCGTTCGGGAGGAAGAGGTCCAAGCACAAGGAAGAGCTTTCACGTCCCGCAATTTATTATGGGGAAGTGTCGACCAATGCGCGTGCCATAAATGAAGAAGACGACGACATAAAACGCTCCGTAGATCGGCGAAGGGAATCGATTGAATAGCTGGCCGAAGAAGAGAGACTGCAGCCTTGGCTGCAATGTCGGCCGCCTCATTTCCACAGATACCAACGTGTCCCGGGAGCCAGAGGAACGCCACCGAGACGCCCCCCAGGTGGAGCAAGCGCAGACAGTCCTGAATCCGGTGGACCAGAGGGTGCACAGGGTAAAGAGCTTGGAGACTGAGGAGAGAGCTGAGGGAATCTGAGCAGATAACGTATTGTATCCGCTGATGGCGGCGGATGTAGTGGACAGCCTGGAGAACAGCGTAAAGCTCCGCAGTATAAACCGAACACTGGTCGGGAAGCCGAAAGTGATTTGGGGTGTCGCCAACAATATAGGCACTCCCTACACCTAACGATGTTTTCGAGCCGTCGGTGTAAATAAATGTGGCTTCTGTCATTTTTGCACATAGAGCAGCAAATGCCCGACGATAAACAAGTGAAGGGGTACCTTCCTTGGGAAATCTACAAAGGTCACGGAGCAGGCAGATCCGGGGACGGAGCCAAGGCGGTGCTGTACACTGACAAGGTATTGAAATAGCATTCAATAACGTATTATTCAAGTTCGCAATTATTAATTTCGATGTTTCTTTATCCCACCGAAAATTAATGTCTCTAAAAAGGTTACATCCCTTGGGTATTATCCTTTTAATGGTTCTCAAAATTGCATGCCCAGGTTCAAATAAGGAAGGCATGGTATCTGGGGGTGACGCAATTAATAGGTAACCCACATTATACATGCAATTATAATGGGATAGGTTGAAAAAAAAAAAAAAAAGAGAGACGAAGTTGCTGTGCTCTGGTTTCTTGTACAGCAAACAACTCGTTGGAGACCAGGGCTCTACGATGTTTCACTGGTCGTCAAAATATACTCTATTTTCTCTCCACATTGATACGGTTAAAATTTTGGTGCAAAGCTCACTACTGCGGAACACAAAATAAAAATAGAAACCATGTGCACAGAAACCTATAACCGGATGAGTCTGCGTGTTTTTTTGCGAGGATGACTGATACTGATGTTCACTGGGAAATAATTGTACAATTACAAGTTCATCTGAAGAGTCTTTTTGCAGTGAAAAGGACATGATTAAGCACAAGAATGAATTAATGATCCAGGAACTTCGTTGCTTACGCCTATTATTAACCAAATGATTGCAGTGGTCGGTAACCAATGCGACTGGAACTAATCCCTGTACCTGTTGTCACTGTTACGCACTCCGTAATTACGTATTTTATTCTGTTGTTCTGAACAAAGTTACTGCGGCTTCCATTGGTGCTAGTGCGGAGAGTGCTACAATTCTTGGTGCCGAAAGAGAAAGAAACCGTTAGTGATTGACAATTCTGTCAGATTTCACAAGCATTTTGCTCAGATTACAAACCGAGCCAACATACGGTGCAATTCAAAGAACCAGAGAAAAACGCAATAAATTTCTGTTCTAAGACAATTGCGTTTATACCTACTGAATGGAAAGGAGAGGGGTGATATTTTAAAGACCGACTGACATCAAAATCTTTAGCAAATGAGCACCACCGCTGACTGGAAAACAATGAGAATTTATTAGTTGTGAGCCTCTTAAGGGAATTTCCCCGACATACGATGAAAGAAATTTAGGGAAGATGCGAAAAATCGAAGTCAGAACGGCCAGAAGATGATCTGAATCCTGATTATCCGACACGTTAATACAATATTGTGATGCCTCCCACTAGTTTCTGCACACAGTTCGTTAATATATATCTTGTTTTATGATTTATAAATCGACACCAGTGTATTGTTAAGTAAGTATTCAGGGCTGGATAAGATGCAGTGCAAAACAAGCTGCATGGAGATTCAGGTACATGAAGATGGCCAGGAAATTACGATACGCTTAATACGTGGGCTAATCCAAGCAACTGTCAGTGAACATGATCGTAGGTTAGGGTACATTGAGCCGTGGCTACATTTCAGGCACACAAATGAAGATTCAAAAGAAGCTTTCAAAATTGCTTGTTTCTCAATGGTGAATTCCAGCATCGAAATGTTTCACTATATATACCGGTTAAGTATTAGACTTTGTAACAGGGGATTGCTTTAATTTAATTTTTTTGCCTTTTAAAGATTTTTATCCTTCATGTATCTGATCTATGGCTTACTGTTTAACTTAGAATCCATGTTGAATTTGTTCGTATTCGTGACAAGACTCTCTTGCTATCTAGCTTAATCTTTCAAGTAAGTCATACGTCTTGTGAATTAATTTTTTATAAGTTTTCAAATGTAAACTTTATCCTAATGGCATTTCCTGAAAATATTAAATAATAAAAGTAACAACTGATCATTACAACTCTGTCGTAAAACCAGTATGTCTATATGCATACGTGTGTCTTCCCCTTTCTGAATGATGGTTACTTGCGGAATTAGAACGAAGTGAGAAAGATTTTACAGACTACACTAGGTCCAGGTAATAAAAGCAGGACCTACAAAAAAAACATCGAAACAAGATATGTATTCTGAAGCAGAGAAATTTACCGACACGTTACACAAACGCAGAATTCGGTTTCATGGGCACACAAGAAAAATTCACTATTCGGAAAGCATTTTGAATATCTCTGACTTCCAACTGGAAACAAGAAAGCGGTGATACGTGGAAGTCAAAAAGAATCTAGAGAAGAGTACAACCGAAGACACACAAAACAGTAATCTTCAGGATAGTTTTAGTGACGCTTGGGAGTTTCCGATATGATAACTGAAGAGTTGATGCTAAATGGCCAGATGGAGGCTGTGCTCGACACAGTGCATTGGCTTAAACGATAAGGAAGAGAAATTGAAAACAACTGTTCAAATGGTTGAAATGGCTCTGAGCACTATGGGACTTAACATCTATGGTCATCAGTCCCCTAGAACTTAGAACTACTTAAACCTAACTAACCTAAGGACAGCACACAACACCCAGCCATCACGAGGCAGAGAAAATCCCTGACCCCGCCGGGAATCGAACCCGGGAACCCGGGCGTGGGAAGCGAGAACGCTACCGCACGACCACGAGATGCGGGCGAAAACAACTGTCACAATGGCTGCAGGCTTATCGCTGTCATCAAATGAGAGACTAAAGGAATTAATAACGGAATAAACAATAACAGTAGCAAACAATCCTGCTATACGCACAATACGACTTGACACTTTTGTGGGCGCGGAGGAATCGACAGAAGCCAGATGAGTTATGGGCGGTATGATTTGTTTCCACCGTTGCCGTAATATAGCGCACCGTGTGACTATAGTATTTTAACTTGTGATGAAACTTGCGTTCACTATTATGAGCCAGAATCAAAAAGACAAAGCATGGAGTGGAAGCACAACCAACTCACCTGTCAAGAAAAAATTCAAAAGCCGAGCATCAGCAGGAAAAGTTATGTTGACGGTGTTTTGGGATGCTGAAGGTCCAGTTTTTTTTGTGATTCTCTCGAAGAGTGGCGTACAATGAACAGCAAATAGTACTCCGATTTGCTTTTAAACATGGTGAAGCCAGCTATGAGAGAGAGACGTCGTGGATCTCAGAAGAGAGGTGTGATTCTCCAGCAAGGCAACTCAAGTCCTCATACTGCTGAACTAACTCTTCAAACCATCGACAAAATGGACTGGGAAGTACTGCCTCACCCCCTTACAGTGCTTATTTAGCACTAGTGATTTCCATTTCTTAGGTGCACTGAAGGAGGCATTACGTGGGAAGAGGTTCCAGGACAACGAGGACGTGAAAAAGTTTGACGTAAATTGATTCAAACATCAAAATAAACAGTTCTTTGCAGCGGGAATAAAAAAATCTTGTAGCCCGTTGGATCAAGCGCGTAAGTGTTCAAGTCCTTTGAGAGTTATTTGAGAGTTATTTGTTAGCTGAAATGTATGGTGCTCAGAAAATGTCTCATTATGTTGAAAAATAGAAAAAGTATTGTTTTCTAAAAATAAACGCTTTTTTTCTCCAGACCAATGTGTCTCTGTGACTACTGAATGACCCTCGTGTATAGAGGGGCAGTAGGATATCAGCTGATCATTCTAAATGAGGATGGAAGTACCGTAAGACAATTACAATCGACCCTGGCCCCCGATCCTGCTCTTGACCCTTTCCTACTGGAGAGTAAATTTCGAAAATCTGAGTTTTCCTTCACACCCATGACAATAACACACCAAGTGTGGTTTTTGTGGTAATATACTGTAAGTGTTTCAGAAGTACATTTGTTACAGGCATATATTCACGTACTGTGTACTTTAATAGTGTGTTGAGTGCACCACACCATGTTCGTACATTTTGTATTCCAGCTCCAACGGTCTTCCACTTCTGACAATGCTTTGTATTTGTGAAAGAAAGTTTGTTACAACTTACTGAATGAGCAAAATTAGCAGTGTTTACATGCAACAGTAGTGATGCAAGGAAGTCTTAATTGTTGTAAACTGGAAACTAATGGAAATGGATATAATCCCTATTAAACGTAGGTCTGACACAGATTTTTCTTCCATTTTCTTTGGTTTCCATTGTACAATGATTACGAAGTACTGTACGTATACGATGAACGCTATATGCACAATCTTAATTCTGCATTATGTCACATAACTGTTCAGTACTCTAGTTGTGTTTTTTAACTTTGCTGTAAAGTATTAAGACCGGTTTTCATGAATTTTTTCCGATTACTGACAGGTGTGACTTGGTAATGGGTTTACCCGGAAACGTGGCAGGATTTTCACAAGTAGAATAATGGTACAATTATACGGTGTTTGCCGGTCGCGGTGGTCTTGCGGTTCTAGGCGCGCATTCCGGAACCGTGTGACTGCTACGGTCGCAGGTTCGAATCCTGCCTCGGGCATGGATGTGTGTGATGTCCTTAGGTTAGTTAGGTTTAAGTAGTTCTGAGTTCTAGGGGACTGATGACCACAGCTGTTAAGTCCCATAGTGCTCAGAGCCATTTGAACCATTTTTATACGGAGTTTGTGGAAACAACGTCATCTGAGAGTTATTTGTTGCCTGAAATGTATTGTGCTCAGAAAATGTCTCATTACCAACAGTGCCACTTGCCTTCACTTCACGAGACACTGTGATGAGTTGGAGACAAATCCTGGACACTGGCATACACAGTCTTTACACCAGCACCCGCTCTCTCGTCGTCAGACGCTTTCTGGAGGCGGAGGCTTCTTGCTCAGGAGAATTGAAATCAGTTACCACCTGATTGAGCGGCCCCGCACGAACGTGTTACCTAAGCGACTGGCTACAACCTATTTGTCTTGAATTTCCACACAAATTTAAGACAGTAGAAATATATTAAACAATGTATAATGAATTACACATTTTCTCTTCCGTCTGTGTATCAAAATAAAAACAAAATTAGAATAAAATACACAGTTTTCCACCAGTGGCACATATCGACGCGCATTCCTGTAATTAATGCATGCAGATCTGTCCGGAAATTATGACTAAATAAAACTATGCGATAGGAATTTGAGTTAACGTTAGAAACACACTTCCGAAATCAGTTAATATTTCATAGGTAGAAACATTGCATATATGCATTACTTTTTCCATTTGCTTTCATTAGATATTAATATCGCGCCAGCAGCGATGACATTGAAGGTAACGGCTATTCGTGTTCTGGTAAAGATCACACAGGTGTACTTCTGCAAGGAATTCATTTGACCATTTATTGGAGAACTTCTATAGCCTACCATGCATTTGAGCACGGTTTTTACCGAATAAAGTATCGTTATTTAAGGCTGAGTCTTCTTGATTTATGTAAGTTGCAATGGGATTGTCTATGAAGAAAATTTGAAATATACTACTCCAATCCCAAAGAAAGCAGGTGTTGACAGATGTGAAAATTACCGAACTATCAGTTTAATAAGTCACAGCTGAAAAATACTAACGCGAATTCTTTACAGACGAATGGAAAAACTGGTAGAAGCCGACCTCGGGGAAGATCAGTTTGGATTCCGTAGAAATGTTGGAACACGTGAGGCAATACTGACCCTACGACTTAGCTTAGAAGAAAGATTAAGGAAAGGCAAACCTACGTTTCTAGCATTTGTAGACATAGAGAAAGCTTTTGACAATGTTGACTGGAATACTCTCTTTCAAATTCTAAAGGTGGCAGGGGTAAACTACAGGGAGCGAAAGGATATTTACAATTTGTACAGAAACCAGATGGCAGTTATAAGAGTCGAGGGGCATGAAAGGGAAGCAGTGATTGGAAAGGGAATGAGACAGGGTTGTAGCCTCTCCCCGATGTTATTCAATCTGTATATTGAGCAAGCAGTAAAGGAAACAAAAGAAAAATTTGGAGTAAGTATTAAAATCCATGGAGAAGAAGTAAAAACTTTGCGGTTCGCCGATGACATTGTAATTCTGTCAGAGACAGCAAAGGACTTGGAAGAGCAGTTGACCGGAATGGACATTGTCTTGAAAGGAGGATATAAGATGAACATCAACAAAAGCAATACGAGGATAATGGAATGTGGCCGAATTAAGTCGGGTGATGCTGAGGGTATTAGATTAGGAAATGAGACACTTAAAGTAGTAAAGGAGTTTTGCTATTTGGGGAGCAAAATAACTGATGATGGTCAAAGTAGAGAAGATATAAAATGTTGACTGGCGATGGCAAGGAAAGCGTTTCTGAAGAAGAGAAATTTGTTAACATCGAGTATAGATTTAAGTGTCAGGAAGTCGTTTCTGAAAGTATTTGTATGGAGTGTAGTCACGTATGGAAGTGAAACATGGACGATAAATAGTTTGGACAAGAAGAGAATAGAAGCTTTCGAAATGTGGTGCTACAGAAGAATGCTGAAGATAAGGTGGGTAGATCACGTAACTAATGAGGAGGTATTGAATAGAATTGGGGAGAAGAGGAGTATGTGGCACAACTTGACAAAAAGAAGGGACCGGTTAGTAGGACATGTTCTGAGGCATCAAGGGATCACAAATTTAGCATTGGAGGGCAGCGTGGATGGTAAAAATCGTAGAGGGAGACCAAGAGATGAATACACTAAGCAGATTCAGAAGGATGTGGGTTGCAGTAAGTACTGGGAGATGAAGAAGCTTGCACAGGATAGAGTAGCATGGAGAGCTGCATCAAACCAGTCTCAGGACTGAAGACCACAACAACAACAACTACTCACTGGTTGACTCATAGATGCCTTCTCCCCTGCAGTCAAACGCAGAACCAAGCACGTTGTTCTTAGACGAATGAAATGTAATGAAGAATGTTGGTGCGGTCGAGTGGCTGTATACCTACAGTCGCAACATATGATGATTAAATATCACATCTTCTAAGCTTCGTGCTTTAAAGGCGGCGACTTTGTGAACAAGTTTAGTAAAAGAAGGGTGTACTATCACTCAAGTGGGTAACTCCAGCCAGCAAACAATTAACCGAAACAGTTTTCAGATTTATAGTTACATAGCGCTCGCTGTTTCACCTTCCACACTCCTTGCCCGGTCGCGGATTTGCGAATACAGTGTGTTTATAAATGAATATCGGGGGTTTAACGCTTTATATTTATTACATTAATCTTACAGTTATAAATGATATGTCAAATGAAAGAGCAACTCAAACAGTTTTACCAAGAACCTTATAAATATGAGCACAATTTATAAAGCGTTAAGACCCCGATATTCATTTATAAACATCCTGTATATTGCTGCCGAACTGAGAAGCCACAACACACTGTAAAAACCGTCTCTCAGTTCTGCAACGAGCAAGAATTTATACCTGTATGAGATTAAACACGCTTTACGACTACCACCCCTATTAGACTAACGAGCTGCGGGGTTCTCTCTCTCTCTCTGTATACAGCACCAGTTGACAAACTCATTAAAACTACTTACTGATATTTTATTTCTTTGGTAAATAACAGCATGAAAAGACGACGGGATTTGTGGCGCGTCCTGTGGTTTCTTGGTGAAAGGTAATGCGTTCCTTCCTGTGCTGTGAAACATGTGGCCGAAACTACCACTGTGGAATAAATACAACTATATGAACCTCTCCTGAAACTGGTCTCTTCTGCTTTCGGGTAAGAAGCCATCATCGTATTTCTTTTGTGATATGATCTGTTGTGAATCTATAGTACGCAAAGCAGCTTGGAGAAAAATCGTACCGAGCGAGGTGGCGCGGTTGTTAGCACAGTGGACTCGCATTTGGGAGGACGACGGTTCAATCCCGCGTCCGGCCATCCTCATTTAGGTTTTCCGTGATTTCCCTAAATCGCTCCAGGCAAATGCCGGGATGGTTCCTTCGAAAGGGCACGGCCGACTTCCTTCCCCATCCTTTCCTAATCCGATGAGACCGATGACCTCGCTGTCTGGTCTCCTCCCCCAAAAACAGCCAACAGCCAGAAAAATCGTGCTGGCCGGAGTGGCTGTGCGGTTCTAGGGGCTACAGTCTGGAGCCGAGCGACCGCTACGGTCGCAGGTTCGAATCCTGCCTCGGGCATGGATGTGTGTGATGTCCTTAGGTTAGTTAGGTTTAAGTAGTTCTAAGTTCTAGGCGACTGATGACCTCAGAAGTTAAGTCGCATAGTGCTCAGAGCCATTTGAACCATTTGAACCAGAAAAATCTTAAGCAAACATTCATTCTCAAACGTGTTTTCTGGTCTGTCAAGAAGTGTCGATTGATTAGAACAGTCTCTAGCACCTTTCTGCACATGATTTAAATTGCAGTTCAGTATTTATATATTTACTTCTTTTTGCTTCCTACCGAGCCAATTCGAGCTCAGTGGTTAACATATTGGACTCGCATTCGGGAGGACGACGGTTCAAACCCGCGTCCAGCCACCCACATTTAGGTTCTCCGTGATTTCCCTATATCGCTACAGGAAAATGCCGGGATGGTTCCTTTGAAAGGACGCGGCCGATTTCCTTCCCCATCTTCGACACAGTTCGAGCTTTTGCTCCGTCTCTAATGACCTTTATGTCGACGGGACGTTGAATCCAATCTTCCTTCCTTCTTTGTTGCCTAGTAGGGTGTCATCTTACACCTTCCGGAATACTGATGTGCTTTTCTTTCATTCATAATTACTGAAAGACAAAGACGATTTGCTGCTTAGCAACATAAAAGTAAGAACAATCAATAAAATCTATTTTATCCAGCTTGGTGCAAGCCTTCGGATTTTTTTACACCTTCGACAGGTTTTGCGTCAATTTCGAACATATTTATTCAAGCAGTTTCTCATCTGACATCACTGCTTACATCTTCGCACTTTATAGGAAATCAAAGCTGTTCGCGGGAATCGAACAAAGAACCTCCGAGTCAGTAGTTACCATCGGTAATCGCAAAACCTCGAGGGTGGTTTGGTGCAAATATCTGAGTTTGCATATGAAAGGCACCAACGCACGTTAGAGAGAAAAAAAAGTCTTTCCAGATAGTTGCTACATAAGCTAATAGTGACGCTGACTTCACCTTTTTAACTTTAGAGAAAAAGAGATACCGAAAAGCACGATAATTCTGTTAAAGTGACAGGAGCATCTGTTAAATTATAGGACACAACGATTTCACTTTCGACGTATAAATCAGGTTATCACGTTACTTGGGGACGATAGTAAAAAATGCTGCAGCCATTGGTGACGGGAGTTGAGACATCGACCAGCGAGAAGCCCCAAATAAAGAAAAAGAAACGAGAATTAGATACAGCTTAATAGGTCTTTGCAACACCAACATGTTCGGCACAAAGGAAAATGCTGCTGCCACGAGTGAAAAAGACGTAGTTGGCGCTTGATGGGGAAATTCCTGCACTGATACGCACAATCGTTTCGGCATGGTTGACTGGGTTAACTTCCCTATTTGGTTACAGTCCAAACTGAATTTCCCTAAGATGCGCTTGGCACATCGTTAATCCATGTCAGGCGCCCTCGTGTTGCCTGCCAGGCGTTTTTCGGCCTCCCAGAAATAAGGAAGTAGCCACTTAGCAGAAATGAGGGCTCGTCCACAGATTCAGACCACCTGATCGCCAGAGCCATGAACCACGTACCACAGCCGCCCACGCCTACGGCTCGAGAAGAACAAGACTGTTCCGGGCGTCTAATCCTGGTGTAGGCAGTATCACCTGTAACAAATGGTTCAAATGGCTCTGAGCACTATGGGACTCAACTGCTGAGGTCATTAGTCCCCTAGAACTTCGAACTAGTTAAACCTAACTAACCTAAGGACATTACAAACATCCATGCCCGAAGCAGGATTCGAACCTGCGACCGTAGCGGTCTTGCGGTTCCAGACTGCAGCGCCTTTAACCGCACGGCCACTTCGGCCGGCTCACCTGTAACATTTCCTCGACGTCCGTACGTGGGCAAGAAAGAAAACATTTTCTCCGGAACGCGCTGACCGATTTACGTCCTCTGGTTTCTTCTTATTTCATGTATTTTAAGAAGAGACAAAATTGAATGTATTGTAGCAGAAAGCAAGATTCAGTTCTCGATCCTCCTGCGAACATAATGCACTTCCCTACAGCATCCAGAGAGCTATGAAAATTCCTCTTTGACCTACGTGGTTGAGACTCAAAATACGGGAATATTCTGCATAGCAGGAAAGATGCAAAAGAAAAGGAATCTTATCTTTTTTACGACACAAAAGGCTTCACAAAAATCTGAGCCTTCCTTTCGATGTGTTGATAGTAAATGACATTCACAGTTTGGCGCACACCTTTGTAGTAACTACTTTTTTTATGTTTTTGTCCATCACCACGAGCAACTCTTAGATTTTCTGCAAGACAAGCAAAAACAGCGCAGTTATTACCGACATGAATACATAAACTGAATTTACTAGTACGGAACTAGCTTAAAAATGGAATAAGATATAGCAATTTACAATATAATTGCCTTACAAACGTAACCTTAGTCAGTTGGTCGAAAGAATAAAATATGAATTTAGATACAAGAAAGAAGTGTTGACACTGGCTGGAGAACCAGCGTATATATTGCACACTTGTAACTTTTAGAGGTCAATGTATTACCCAACGATCTTCTAGCTAAAGAGTAGATTCTGAAATTATGCAGTAAATACCAATTATGAAGAAAAGAATAGGTATTTCTGTAGTCCCGTACATAGTGACATGTACTGCACCGTCTGTCACCACGTTTCCCGTCTGGACATCCACATTTACGTCTTCCGTGGTTCAAAAAAATGGTTCAAATGGCTCTGAGCACTATGGGACTCAACTGCTGTGATCATCAGTCCCCTAGAACTTAGAACTAATTAAACCTAACTAACCTAAGGACATCACACACATCCATGCCAGAGGCAGGATTCGAACCTGCGACCGTAGCAGCAGCGCGGCTCCGGACTGGAGCGCCTAGAACCGCACGGCCACCGCGGCCGGCTCCGTGGTTCACCTATACGGCTTAAGCAAAATACACGGGATGCTTCTTTTGTAAAGGACACGTGTGATTTCCTCTCTCATTCTTCGACAAGCCGTTTTTTTTTTTTCGGTCTATAATGACCTCTTCAGTGATGTGATGTTAAACCCCATTCTTTCTTTGCTTTGAAACCTGAAATCAACATTTTCAAATAGGAGAATGGCAAAATATTATGATCCTTTAATATATCTAATAAAACTAAACTTCACTCTTTTGGTTGAGGAAGCTGTATAGTGCGTTGCATTATTGTGGTGATACCAAACAACCTGTAAGTAGGCTGTTTAAGTTTTTATATTGGTAACGCCACGTAGCGCTCTGTATGTGCCGTGTTGGCAGCGCTGTGTAGCGCTTTGCATTAGATCTCTGACTGCGCTTTCTTTGTACGAGACTCTGTGGGTGGTCGGACGCGTTGTTGGAAGTAAATCGCCAGTAGTGTTGGACAGTTGGAAGTTAGTCGCCAGCAGTGATGGAGATACTGTTGGGCAGGAGGTGAACAACCAGCAGTGATGGATGCTAGATGTGAGAAGTTAGCATTGATGGAAGGTAGAGGTCTGAAGTGTTAGCGTAGGCTAACGATCTGTACATGTTCGACTTGGAAATTGAAAATTATTCAAGATTATGTATCTTCGTACTGGATGTCAATGACGATTTATATTCGTATTTCAACTGAATGTCACATGATTGAGGTAAAAAATACATTATTTGGTTTACAACAAAATCTTTCCTTTGTTAACCACATGCCTATTAGTGTAAGTAGGCTGTTCAGGTTTTTATATTGGTAACGCCACGTAGCGCTCTGTATGAAAATCACTGGCTGTGCTGTGTGCAGTCTGTGGCTAGTTTGCATTGTTGTCTGCCATTGTAGTGTTGGGCAGCTGGATGTGAACACCGCGTAGCGTTGCGCAGTTGGAGGTGACCCGCCAGCAGTGGTGGATGTGGGGAGAGAGATGGCGGAGTTTTGAAATTTGTAAGACTGGATGTCATGAACTGCTATATATATTATGACTGTTAAGGTAAATACATTGTTTGTTCTCTATTAAAATCTTTCATTTGCTATCTATGCGTATCAGTAGTTAGTGCCTTCCGTAGTTTGAATCTTTTATTTAGCTGGCAGTAGTGGCGCTCGCTGTATTGCAGTAGTTCGAGTAACGAAGATTTTTGTGAGGTAAGTGATTTGTGAAAGGTATAGGTTAATGTTAGTCAGGGCCATTCTTTTGTAGGGATTATTGAAAGTCAGATTGCGTTGCGCTAAAAAAAAAAAAAAAAAAAAAAAATATTGTGTGTCAGTTTAAGCACAGTCATGTATAATTGTGCAAAGGGGACGTTCCAAACCTTCCTGGCGCTGTCTGGATTAACAATACTTCAGAAAGGAAACAGAACTACTGTAGCGTATTGAATGTCAATTTTTAATAGGGGGGAGCTTTACCTTACACTTATTGTTTTAATTATATTGTTATATGGTGAACTGCACTCTGAAGTTATGTGTTCAATCTTTCATTCTCCATTCATGTACGTAAGGCAGGCTGTTATTGAACTCCATTCTCTTCAGCCAAACCATCTAGGGAGCCGGCAGAGGGATTCTCATCTAGGGATACTGGAGAGATGCCTCGTGATGACTGGGTGTTGTGTGATGTCCTTAGGTTAGTTACGTTTAAGTAGTTCTAAGTTCTAGGGGACTGATGACCATTGATATTAAGTCCCATAGTGCTCAGAGCCATTTGAACCATTTTTGATACTGGAGAGATATTCTTCAGTGCTGGCGTGTATCTGGCAACCAAGGAAAACTTTCCGAAAACCTCAGTCAGAACAGGTGCATTTGGAAAATTTTAGATTTTTTCTGGTACAGTTTTGTCCATAGTTCTCTCCAGACAGAATTGAACCGCACTTAGAAAAAGGAATAAAGCAGTTTAACACCATTATAATCAGGGATGAACACTGCAGTCAGTCGCGTATTGCCCTTAGTTTTATTTAAGATCTAGCTAGATTTCAGCTGCAATGTAGCTATCATCAGAGAGTTTATTAGCCCACAGAGCTTGTATGAGCACATGTTAAAACGACCTTAAGCTGTCCATTGCTGTGAGTGTGAACTGACCTATTGACAGATGAAGGTCATTTTAACACCCTATGCTGATACAAGATCTCTGGGTCTGTATGACTCGCTACGAAACGTACTGATGATGGCTATATTGTAGCTGAAGGCTAGCTAGAGCTGCAATAACATACAGAGTGATACGTGAATGCTGTGCTTATCCCTGATTACAATCCTTTCACAGTCGCTGAGCACAACAGTTCTTAATGCAATCTGCATTTTTCACTATTAATTTAGGAGAATAAATTAATTTCGATACTCTGAAAATTGCCAAAATGAAAGGTAATCATAATTCGATGCGCAAGGAAAAATTATATATATTTTATTAATGACTTCTTTGCTCTAAAAGCTCTACGGAAAGCGAGAGTGAAAGTAAGTTTTCTGAATTTTCGTGTAACAAGGAGACGGGACGGGGAAATAACTTCTAACAGAGCATCTCACGCAAGGTCCGAAGACAGCGGTCTTATGCGGCGGACAGAGGGAGAGGCGTTTAGCAGGTTCAGCGAGAACGTAAAGCCGTCTGTTTACGAGGCCGTGGTTCCTGGGATGACAGTTCTGGCGCAGATGCCGACGCACGCTCCGGCGGGCTTTCTGCTTCGCACCAGCGTGTTTGCTCTGGACTCCAGAGACGCAAAGGTCTTCCTGCCCGCTCCCCACGCTGCATCCACTCAACCTCGCTCACCTAACACTTCCTCTGCGACTATTCACTGCGTTCTGTTTGAAGACTTTCTGCTTTTTTTTTTTACGCGAAAACTGTTCACGACAGGAGGTAGTTGGCTATTTACCGCGTCAACAGAAAGAGTAAACTGCCAACTTCAGCCATTTGACGGCGAGAGAATAAACAGCTTAATTACGTGCCACACAAAGAAAGACTGCTGAGCAAACTACACACGAGGGGAAAATAATTGCTCTCTAGGAGGAAGACAAACTGCTCACTTCATGCAAGACTAACAGCCACGTTATACACTACCTTGCCACAGATTGGGTGTTAACATAGCGGACAATAATGCAGGACACAGTTCGTGTTGATAGCAGACACTTCAGATTTTTCGAATCACGAAATCGGCTAAGGGGTCCACTGAGCTTCACAGGACCAGCTGGGGCGTTATTTGCGCAAAACCTTTTCGACAGGTTATAAAGCCGAAGCAAGCAGATGTGCCGGATGTGCTCCGAGAATGAAATAGTAAAGCACCCCATCTCTTCGCGTAACTGCAAGAAAACAAGACTGTGGCAGTTGCAGCTATTCAGTGCTTTGTTTTCGTTAGCGGTGAATACTTTATGAAGGTCAGTGTGGGTGAGAATGAAACACTGCCTAAAGACTTATACGAGGTCAAGGCGACATGTTCTTGGCTGAGCTAAAAGACAGCGTTGATACGAATGAACTTCAGTTTGCGTTGAGTTTGTACACGTTACCCAAAGTGTCTAATTCCGATTTTATCTGCGAAACAAGTTTTTTATAAGGTTTTTAAATATAGTCGTCTAGCGTGTGTTCCCATCAAAAACATGGACTAGATTATTATGCAGTCACCAAATGCTCGGTTTTGAACGGTTCACGTACAACGAATCTTCGTTAAATTTTAGGAAAAGTTCATCTTTCATTTCAAACAGTTAAAAATTGCGTGGCTGATATGAGAAGTGTTTATACTTCTGGAAATGAACCACTTTTAGCACATTAATCGCACACTTAAAATATCGGCTAAGTTCACAATATGATAATCAACGTAAATTATGCTTGTATGAAATAGCTGAAACCCAATGCGTATTAGAGAAAAGATTGTACACATTTTGCATGTGAAATTAGCTATGACAAAGCTTTAAGCAAGATTGTTGAATTCTGACTAGAAGTAAATGCGAAAACTAATTTTTTCCGCAATGTTTGGGTCGGTATTCAAATACAGGGATATGTAAACAGGCAGAATACGGTGCTGCTGTCGGCAACGCCTATATAAGACAACACGTCTCTGGCGGAATTGTTAAATCGGTTACTGCTGCTACAATGGCAGGTTATCAAGATGTGCTTCAGTCTGAAGGTGGTGTTACAATATCTCCGAGGTAACGATGACATGGGAATTTTCGCGTACGACCATTTCAAGAGTGTACCGTAATTATAAGGAATTCGGTAAAAGATCATGTCAGCGTGCCAACCATTCAAGGAGACATCATCGATATGGGCTTTCAGAGTGGAAGTCCAACTCGTGTACCCTTTATGACCGCACAACACAAAGCTGTACTCCTCATCTGGGCCTGTCAACACCGACATGGACTGTTGATGACTGGAAACATGATGCCTGGTCGAACGAGTCTCGCAAATTGTATCGAGCGGGTGGACGTGTACGGGTATGGAGACAACCTCATGAATCCATGGACCCTACATGTCAGCAGGGGGCTGTTCAAGTTGGTGGAGTCTCTGTAATGGTGTGGGGCGCTTGCAGTTGGAGTTATATGGGACCCCTGATACGTTTAGATACGACTGTCAGGTGGCACGTACGTAAGCATCTTGTCTTATCACCTACATCCATTCATGTCCATTGTGCGTTCCGATGGACTTGGGCAATTCCAGCAGGGCAATGGACACCCCCACACTTCCAGAATTGCTACAGAGTGGCTCCAGAACACTCTTCCGCTGGCCACCAAACTCCCCACACATGAACATTATTGGGCATATCTGCGGTGCCTTGCAATCTACTGTGCAGACGAGATCTCCACCCCCCCCCCCCGTTCTCTTACGGATTTATGGACAGCCCTGCAGGATTCATGGTGTCAATTCCCTCCAACACTACTTCAGGTACCAGTCGAGACCATGCCACGTCGTATTCCGGCACTTCTGCGTGCTCGTGTGGCGCCTACACGATATTAAGCAGGTGTACCAGTTTCTTTGGCTCTTCAGTGTATATTGTGAACAGTAACAGTTGTATCACATTGCCATGGGATAATGAGATCTTTGGTGGTACGAGGAATGGCGTACCCATTTGGTACAGAAACTACTGCCCTTCCACGTTTATGGCTTTTGCATGTCTCATTGCATGCCCTGTCTTGAATAAATCCCGTAAGTAACCGTGGCCTGTTTATTACGACCTGCCGACAAACCGATGCTTATTTTGCTTGAAGGTGTCACCTGACACTGAGCCAAGTCTTCTATAAAATTTCGCTCAGTCGCCTAGTAAACCAAATACGTGCTGACGCAATATTAGAACCAGCATGTCATTGTTCTGAAGACATCCTAGCAAACACAACCCAGTCCCTAGATCTTAAAAGCGAGACTTCATCACAAGCGAAAGTAGGGTCGTATGTACGGACGTGACAGTTAATGAGCACCATAAATAACGCATGTACGCAACTTGGCACAGAATGTTTTTAGCTCTGTGAGACGATGCAGCTGCATGCACGAGGGCCTGTGATTTAACAATGCAGCCACACTTGCAGATGGTCAGCATTTGGAGCTAAGACTGGCACCTTCACTGAACACAGATGTAAGTTAAGGCAATGTGCACAAATAAATTAAGAGTACAGATGTCTTTGGACTACATGATTCGCGAAGGGTTACTGAAATCAGAGAAGACCGTTAAGCTATTGCGAGCGTCTGTTTGGAGGAATTTAAGTTGGTACGCTCACATAAAACTTAACGTGGCTAGTCTAGGCAGACAGTTTTGTCGGTAGACTCCCAATAAAGTGTAATTCATGTATTAAGAAGGCGGTTTATAGAACTCTCATTAAACTCATTTTTAATTTCTTTTCCTACTTCATCGGTCTCTTAACTGAGATTGTAGTGACAAGAAGGACAGAGAAAAATCAAATACTAAGTGTTTGTTGACCAGATTGACCCGTGAGGAAACGGAGGAGCCTTACTCTCAATACACTGTAAGTCTAAGAAGTTTTGACATTGATTTTATTCTCGGCGTATAAGCTTCGTCAGCGCAGTAACTACGGTGGCAGCTGTAACTCAGAAGTATGAATAACAGAGTTTCATTGGATATGTCAATTGTACGCAGTAGAGATGGGGGATCCGCTCCTGAACTGATTCATAGAGTTGAATCTTTCAAAGGAGTGAACAATCAGTGATTCAGAAAAAAAGAACGGTAGCTCCAAACGTTTCCCACAGCAGAGAGAGAGAGAGAGAGAGAGAGAGAGAGAGAGAGAGAGAGAGACGGAGTGTATCAGCGGGGCCTCTGCTGGTCAGAGCATACTGCATGCCACACAACACAGCCAGCGCCAGCCTCTACCCTGCTTCTGCCTTGGCTGCCTGCATTGTGCAGTGCCCCATTGGATTTTGTGTTTCACATATGCCGTGCCGTCTCTGTGCTTCCTCTGCCGCGTGCAGTGTCTGGCGCAACTTAGCATAGCACTCCGTCGGCGATCGTTTCAGTCGCACGTCCTGCCCTCTGGGCAGTTGATGCGAGCAACAGGACAGAGAGCCTCCTAGCGGAGAACATAAGAACTACTTGCAACAACCTGCTCGCAAGAGAACGGACGATTTGTCTCGGAGCGGGTGGCTGGTGGCCGTTCACCGCTCCCCCCACCCTCGGAAGTCGCCTGCTCAACGCTCATCCCACCGTTCTCGACTCTAGCCAGAGCTTTGAGCAAAGCAACTCAGATGTCACTCTGGTCTCTGCGGTCTTAGCTCACGCAGTAATACAGCTCGCGGCTCGACCTGCTTGACTCAGCGCCTCTGCATCGGAGTTCGTCTCTACTGGATATTGTTCTTCGTAGTAATACCGCTATGTATATTACATTATTATGTTATGTATACATAATTTGTTTTTATTTTATTTTTATTTGTTTAAACTGATCAGATTAGGTTCCTGACGACTCCTCTTACTACAGGATTTTTATTATGGACACTCGAATTTACACTTTAATTACGAGCAAAATGTGATACACCAATATTTTCCTTGCTTTATCCTGCGTAAGGCTATATGCTGCACTTTAGTCTTACAGTCAAATTTATATATATTTTTTTCTTATTCTGGTACGGATTTTGCGATTTTAGGCATCTTCGGAAGGAAACGCTTACTTTAAAAATATATGGCTTGCGATGTATTTGTATGAGGTTAATGAAATTTTAATACATTATAGCCAAATATATTGTTAATGTAAATCTCAAGTTACAACATTTTCCGATCACCCAAAAAACCATGATAGTGCAAAATAAATCAATAATCAAAAACTTAGTCATATCATGGAAATTTCAATAAACAATACAAAATTTTTACTCATTATCTGTGTTACTTCAAAATAGGATCACATAAGATCAAAATACAGGTATAGTACTGGAATAAACCAAGTTTAAAGAGCAATGTGCCTTCCAATTATTTTCTATTGTGAATGAGTGGTGAGTCAGGAAAAAGAGCTAGTTCATTTTAGGGAGTGAACAGTTCTGATCCAATCTCTGAAAAGAACAGTTTTGCCCATCTCTAGTACGCAGGCGGTTTTAAGTAGTGGCCGTGCGACCGTAATGTATCGCAATGGAGCAACATTTCTGTATCAATTGTTCAAACATTCTCCATAATCTATGTTACTAAGCCGGGATTCCGGAACTCATTACTGGTTGCAGGTTGCATATATAACGGCTTCGATGGGCAACGAAAATTTGATTTTCAGTATTTCGAGTAACTATTGACCGAATGGTGCAATTTTAAATGTTGTCATAATCTGCTTACGAAAAGGTATAATTCATATTAAAAGTAGTAACACAGTAAGGTAAGTGTTACAGTTAGAAAATGTGCTGATGCCTTGGAGCAGTGTGCCGGCCGCGGTGGTCTAGCGGTTCTAGGCGCGCAATCCGGAACCGCGGGACTGCTACGGTTGCAGGTTCGAATCCTGCCTCGGGCATGGATGTGTGTGATGTCCTTAGGTTAGCTAGGTTTAAGTAGTTCTAAGTTCTAGGGGACTGATGACCACAGAAGTTAAGTCCCATAGTGCTCAGGGCCATTTGAACCATTTTTCGAACCTTGGAGCAGTGTAACGGATGGCGCGCAAGTACCAGGGCTACATACTCTATTAATCGAGTATTGGAGATGATGACCAGTTTAAAGTATAATTTCAAACCTCTCATAAACTTTAACTTTTTATGATGTTTCAGCCATGGGATAAAGAATAAAGAATCAGTGGTTTACCAGTTTTTTGTAGGAAAGAGATGTATGCAAAGTTTGTTCTGCACACCTTGAATCGCCAAAATCACGGATCGAAATTTTGTGTTATCAATATGAACCTATCACAAAAAAAGTGCAAGAATTCACATAAAGTTTCAACGCCTATGATGACGTAGCTGAAATTCAAGCCAGTGTGACGCGCGAGTCTAACAATATATCAAAGAAGGACTTGTCTTCCAGGTTTAAATCGCGGGCTGATTCACATCGGAATGCATGCGACAGCACGCGCTACCAGTATGTTCCAAAAGGACGGTCAAGTGAGTTTGACACCCCTTGGCCTAGAGGCCATTTGTGTATCTAACGGATGGATTATATTATTGTAACTATCCTACAGTATCGGGTATATTTTTGAGTATTTCGCACCAGCTCCAGCATACGCAAATGGAGCAAATCAGTTTTTTTTTTTTACATTCTCCTTGGCTTTTTCAAAAATCTTTGTCCATAATCGAAACACCCCAAAACATGGTTTTAGGTACCAAAACAGAGATGCGCATTCTACAACGGCTGTGCGCAGAAAATGGCTTAATTTTTCACGATAGCTCCCTAACATCCCGATCTCGAACAAACTTTAACATTTTCTTGGACTCTCTACCCGTTTTCGAGATACAGAGGCTCATAGTTGCACGTAAAATCCGGTGTGAGACGAAAACTTAAGTTTATAAAATGATAAAGTACGGAGAAATACGCTCTAAAGTATCTGCATTATCATCAGTAGAGTTTATATATGTAAAGGCGAGGGGGCCAATTATCTCTTCAATGCAGATTCACACCAGGCTCGAACTCTTGCGGCAATCGGTGAAATGTCGCGAGTAATAAGAATAATGGGCTAGGGGTGCCACACTGGTAGTGTGTGGATAAGGTGAGATTTTGGGTCTGACGGGAGGCGTGCTAGGGTATTCCGTGCAGGTGTTACTATCACTCAGTGGTCAGAATATCTGCCTAGTATGTAGGAGACCGAGTATCAAAGCTGGCCCGGCAATAATTTTCAACTTTCCCCTTCCATTTCAGTCAACTGCCGCTAGCAGCCAATGTCATTCCTTTGTGTCTTGATGTATGTATATAACGAATAACAGCGGTCCTATCAAACTTCCCTGGGCCACTCCTGATGATGGCCACGCCTCTGATGAACACTAA
Source organism: Schistocerca serialis cubense (assembly GCF_023864345.2). Taxonomy (NCBI): domain Eukaryota; kingdom Metazoa; phylum Arthropoda; class Insecta; order Orthoptera; family Acrididae; genus Schistocerca; species Schistocerca serialis. The sequence goes on along the minus strand of NC_064640.1, from coordinate 859,671,375 downwards.
CCGTCGGTGACAGCATATTGGGTTCTGTAACTTAAAACGTCCTCGAGCTACTCGCTTTCTGGGAAACTATTCCTTATGATCGTACCTGCTAAACGGTCTCTAGTGGAGCACCGTGTCATATATTTTTCGGACATCTAAAAATATGGATTCTGCCTGTTGCCCTTCATCCATAGTTCGTAGTATATCGTTTGAGAGGAAAGCAAGCTGAGTTTCGCAAGAGCAATGCTTCCTAAAACCATGCTGATTCGTGGACACAGGGTTCTCCATTCCTAGGAAATTTATTACTGTATATTCGAACTCTGAAAGGGTTAAAGAATTCTGCAGCAAACCGATGATAAGTACGAGGGGCGTTCAGAAAGTAAGCTCCGATCGGTCGCGAAATGGAAACGACTATGAAAATCCGATAAAGCTTTGCACAGATGTGTTGGGTAGTGTCTCTAGTATAACCCCAGTTAGCATCACGTCGCTCTTCTCATTTCTGAGATCGCAGTGAGTGCGTAAAGATGTCTAGAAAATAGTGTCTGCCGCCAAGTACGAGGGCCTGGTGAGAAATTTCGCCTGAAGCTATGCAGCTAACATTACATAACTGTCGTGCTGTTTCGTCTTCACGACAATTCTCAGCCGCATTCTGCAGGGGCAATGAAGATGCTCCTGCATCGTTTTCAAATGGAAATGTTAGATTACCCGCAATACAGTCCGCAATTGTCTCCCCCTGAGTTTCATCTCTGGTCACGTGAACCGCTGTCTTTGAAGACAACATTTTGACTCAGACAACGGGGTGTAGGCCAGCGTGGAGAATTGGCGGAAAGCACTGGCGGCTGCTTTCTATGATGAGGCTATTGAAAAGTTGGTACAACGCTATGACAAAAGTCTAAGTCAGAACGGCGACTACGTAGAGAAGTAGCTGAAAGGTGTAGCTAATTGTTACAAGTAAAACATTTCTGATGTTCGCTGTGGTTTCAATTTGGCAATCAACCGGAGCTTACTTTCTGAACAGGCCTCGTATATTGGTCTGTAATTTTGCTGGTCCGTTCTTTTACTTTTCTTTTATACAGCAGCCACCTGCGCTTTTTTCAGTCGCTTGGGACTTTGCGCTTCCTCCTATCTGACAAATCTATTACGTCTGTTGAGACCAGCAGAGGTACTATTGCGCTCCCTTGAGACAGACGCGACGGTATTTTTGTTTGTTCGCTGTGCAGTGTAACGTTCTGGATTCTATTAGCCAAATATTCGTGAATCCTGCAACGTATCTGCAAAGCTATGCCGTGTGATCTTATTTTTCTAAGAAACCTACTGCGCTCTGCTTATTGCGATATGGACGTTATCTTCGTCGTCCGCGGCCGGCGCCTCTCTGATCTCCGTAGAAGCAGCATTGAAACCGAGCTGCTAGGGACGGCTCGCCATACGCCGCCAGGTGGCGCTACTCATGCCACCTGAGGACGGCGACTTCCCATAACCTCACTGCCTGCCATTGTTTGTTTGTTTCGGGTTGTGGGGCGCTGAACTACGCAGTCGTCAGAGCTCGTACAAAGTGCCAGCTGTTACACTGTCCAATTTTTTTTCACGTTCCAATCTAGCCACTGTCACGAATGATGATGATGATGAAATGAAGACGAAAACACAAACACCCAGTCCTCGAGCAGAGAAAATCCTCAAACCCGCCGGGAATCGAACCCGGAACCCACTTGCCATTGTGATTGGTCTAAAGTCGTTGGACTCCGGTGTGTGTGTGTGTGTGTGTGTGTGTGTGTGTATGTGTGTGTTTTCCAAAGTAGTGCCATCGGTGTGGCTGTACTTCTGGGATGGAGGTCAATGGGACAAATTCTGAAGCACCCTCTTGGACTCTGGGTCCACAGACCCTATTGAGGTGGTGGTTCCTGACTTGTTTATTTTAACTATTTTATTTTCTTTGTCTTTACATGCCGTGAGGTCGACGTCATTATCGAAGATTTTCCACGACGTCTTGGTGTATCTTGACCCTGTGCCACTGTGCAGGTGCCACAGAGAGTCAGCATGTCTGGCGTAATGCTTCAACCTTGTTGAGGATTTTCACAGTGGATATCTGAATCTGTTCCCTGAGGAGCGGCATGCCTAGTTCACAGTGGAGGTCCTGGATATGGTCCCATAGAGGTGGACGAAGTATAGCCTGAAAGCACCGATTCTGGACTGTCTGGAGGAGGTTCAAGGATGAGGAATAAACTGTGCCCCATGTCGAATAGCCGTGGAACAACGCCGGAAGGGTAGTTGCAGAACAAAGTGCGGAGCTTGGTTCAAATGGTACAAATGGCTCTAAGCACTATGGTACTTAACATCTGAGGTCATCAGTCCCCTAGACTTAGAACTACATAGACCTAAGGACATCACACACATCCATGCCAGAGGCAGGATTCGAACCTGCGACCGTAGCAGCAGCGCGGTTCCGGACTGAAGCGCCTACAACCGCTCGGCCACAGCGGCCGGCTGCGGAGCTTGGTCCTGGTCCGTAGTTCCATGCAGACCAGTACAGGATAGATCTGGTGGAAAAGGTCTAGCAGCTTGGTTGTTTCTCTCGTACATGTGTATGAAAAAGAAGCTTGTTTCCCAGGATAATATGAAGATATTTAACTCTGCCCATCCGGTTGAGTGGTCGACTCTGCAGGACCGGGCGATCACGGAGATTGGGGCGTCGTCGTGTAAACATCAGTGCCTTCGTCTTTTCTGCATTGAGTTTAATGCAACAGTGCGCCGCCCATTGTTCAGTTAACGTCAGCTGTCGCTGGAGACGGTTGATGTCGGCATTGAAGGCTGCTACTCGTTAAAGCAGATTGAGCAACCACCACTCGCGACACAACTGAAAGACTTTAACGTAGATGACCAAGAAAATGGTTCAAATGGCTCTGAGCACTATGGGACTCAACTGCTTTGGTCATCAGTCCACTAGAACGTAGAACTACTTAAACCTAACTAACCGAAGGACATCACACACATCCATGCCCGAGGCAGGATTCGAACCTGCGACCGTAGCGGTCGCGCGGTTCCAGACTGTAGCGCCTAGAACAGCTCGGCAACTTCGGCCGGCGATGACCAAGAGAATTGGTGAGAAAACCGATCCCTGTGGAACGCCTTCCGATAGTTACTTTAGATTGGGGCGTTTATGTGTCGCAGTCGGAAAGTCACCTCAGATTGTCTTTACACTACTCTCCGATCACAGAAAGCGTACGGACGACAGTGCAGCGAAATCTTGCCTGCGTAGCATGAAGCCAGTGAGACCTTTATGAACCTAGCATGACGCTAGTGCTACTACGACAGTTAGTGAATAGTGTGAGTCCGACAGTGAGGGGCAGAAAGAAAGAGAGAGAGAGAGAGAGAGAGAGAGAGAGTATACAAAGTTATGTATGCTTTATATCTAATTTATTGTAAATAATATGTGTTGTAACCATTCTATAGTGTCTGATGTGTTCTTGTGTGTTCATCCACCTCGTTACACCGACAGATACAACACTTAATACATCGCCTAATTACCACGATGTTGAAATTACAGAAATTTGGTCGTACAGAGAGGTTACTAACAATCTATCCTCGCGCACCTTTCACGGACGAAAGCGGCTGAATCAAGTAAACTACTTACCCTCCAAGCACAACCGCCGTTCGGAATACAAACGCTGCTGACCAACGTAACTGGAAATCCTGGAATTCCAGGTGTCGGTCAAGGCCAATCGCTACCCGCTATTCGTCTAATCGTAACACCACCTGTAGTACATTGGGCATAACGCGTGTGGTGGGCATTAATTTCATCGTTTGCGTCGCCACTTCGTGCTAGATGTGAAGCGCAGGAACGCCCTGTGTGCGCAGCACTTCAGGACATTTCGTTGTTTCGCGCAGTTGTACCTCGTGGGCGAATGCGCGAATTTTTGCATTGCTGGCGAGGGTAGCTTTCTCGTAGAACTGTCGCGCCGCGTTCTTTAAGCGCTGCATCCCAGACATTCCGAGAATCGTTTTAGCAGAATACCAAGAAACTACTTTCGGTGTACGTTTTAAAGGTCTGTTTTGTACTGTCTGCAACATCCACTAGTTCCGCTCTGCTGTGTTGCAGCGTAAAAAATTAGCATATTTCAGTACTGGCAACACTCTACCGAGCGAGGTGGCGCAGTGGTTAGCACACTGAAACTCGATTCGAGAGGACGACGGTTCAAACCCGCGTCCGGCCATCCTGATTTAGGTTTCCCGTGATTTCCCTAAATCGCTTCAGGCAAATGCAGGGATGGTTCCTTTTGAAGGGCATGGCCAACTTGCTTCCCCATTGTTCCCTAATCCGATGGGACCGAATACCTCGCTGTTTGGTCCCCTCCCCCGAATCAACCAACCAACAACACCATAGTTTTGTATAGGGTGATATCGAAAAGACACGAGATTAAAGAAGGGTAAAGTCTGACAGACTTCCGAATGTCTTTCCTCTGACCTGGAGAACATGTTGGCTCCACGTCTGCCTCTTGTCTAACGTGACGCCAACATCCTTGACTAAGGGACCGAGAGAACAGATTCAGATCTTTACGTGGTTGTTGCATATTCTGAGCAGTTAGGTCTCAGGCTATTCAGTACGGCTTCCGGTACCCTCTAGTATGACAGTAGTGACAACGCAAGAGACGTTCTAAGAGAACGTGATGAATATAATAATCCGAATATAGCTCGGAATCTTTGGACTGAAATCGCAGCTTAATCTGAAACGAAAAGTAGGCAAGGTATTTATCGGAAATTTTCGGCGTGAAAAATAATTAGTTTAAAAAACGGTTCAAGTGGCTCTGAGCACTATGGGATTTAACATCTGGAGTCATCAGTCCCCTAGAACTTAGAACTACTTAAACCTAACTAACCTAAGGACATCACACACATCCATGCCCCAGACAGGATTCGAACCTGCGACCGTAGCGGTTGCGCGGTTCCAGACTGAAGCGCCCAGAACCGCTCGGCCACCCCGGCCGGCTAATTTGTTTAAGGGGGGTAGGAAGGATTCAGGACTCATACTCATTGCAGTGGAAGTTCTAAAACATAACAAAATAAATTTTTTTACGTGCGAAATTTCATCATTTTTTCACTTATTAATGGCTGCATTTGTTGCTAGAGGTACACTTTTCTTCATAAGTTAGAGACATTCTTCGATACACTCACAGGTGTATGAAACTCTAGAATTTATATAATTTATGAAAAAACGAATGAACTGTTATATTTTAAACTTCATGTTTAGAAAAAACACAAATTTTATAGTTAATTACCTCAATTTTTACCACAGTTTTTAATAGATTTGGAAAATTATAGAGTTTAATACACCTTCAAGTATGGTTTGTATGCTGTGCAAAATTCATCTAAGAATCTCTCTTACTTATGAAGAAATGTGTACCTATAGCAACAAATGCTGCCATTACTAAGTGAAAAAATTGATGAAATTTCACATGTAAAAAAAATTACTTGGTTGTTGTGTTTTAGAACTTGCACTGCTATGAGTGTAAATTCTGAATCCTTCCTGGTCATGCTGACAAAGTTTTATAAATTTATTTGTAAAAGTATAGACAGTGGAAATTGAAATGTCCTGTGGTGCCTCTCCTGCTCCAAGTCGGTCCGTTTGACATCCTACTCCCCTTAAGTGGGAAGGGTGGCGTATCTTATGCTCGAAGATACCGTAGTGGATGTTTTTTTCCACTGTGGTATGTGGGCATCAGCTGTCTAGAAATTACTATTGCTGCTACTGTCGTTCTTAGAACAATAAGGTGCTGATGACGTCACATGAGGTCGTTTGCAAATGTAAACAGGGAGGGAGGAAGGAAAACTGACTTTAATCTCCTGTCGACATCTAGGTCATTAGAGACGGAGCAGAAGCTCGGATTGTGTCAAGGAAGGTGAAAGAAATTGGCAGTGCTCTTTGAAAGAAACCATCTAGGCATTTGCCTGGCGCGATTTAGGTGAATCACGGAGAAACTAAATCTGGATGGCTGGATACGGGTTTGAACCGCTGTCCTCCTGAATGCGACTTTGCAAATGTGGTGTGCGTGTTTCCACTTTTCAGTGTTTTAGGTGTTCAGAGTAACTTGTACTAAAATTTATGTTCGTCTTTCACACGTACGCTGAATGACAGTCATTGAATTCTAATTGACGTATGTCCGTTTTACTGACTTTAGCTTAACTTGTGTTGAGTGTTTGTAATATTGCTGTTCAATGTTACCACGAATCGTCTCGAGTACATAACGGTACCTTTTATCTTTCCATTTCATATCCGTAGAACTTGTATGGTTATTTCAGTGACCGAGGGATGAGTGTACGGTACGTGCCGCGTTCTTTTCGAGAAATAGCTCATTCATATGCATTCGACGTCTTATTAAAAGCTAAACTCTTCTCCAAACACAGAGGTGTCGTGGGATCCAGCCTGTCCACGGAGGAGAAAATAGTTGCTAAGCTCCTTGACAAATATATTATAACCCAACCTAACAACCTTTATCCCGCCAAACGCTGACGAGGGATATGTGATGCGCTGTGACAAAGCTGTCAACGACTCGCCACGAGGATTACAACAGCCGACGTGCGTGGTTGTGTGACGCAGAGGTGTGTCCCACGGCAGCGGCGGCAGTAGCAGCAGCAGCCAAGGTTAACTGCAATCAGCGCTCTGCGCGGGGCTCTGTCCCAGATAAACCGTCGGCCAGCCTTTGAGAGCACCGGCCATGCTCCGACTACCTGGCACTCAAACGCCACCGCTCTGCGCTTCATAATATCTTCACAGTTGTCCTCTACACTGCACCATCCACAATTACACTTACACTCCTCTCATTATTTGGTGGCAAAATTCGTGGATTAAAGAAATTCAACGCAATTTCTTCGTGCAAAAATAATACACTACTGGCCATTAAAATTGCTACACCACGAAGATGACGTGCTACAGACACGAAATTTAACCGACGGGAAGAAGATGCTGTGATACGCAAAAGATTATCCTTTCAGAGCATTCACAAAAGGTTGGCGCCGGTGGCGACACGTACAACGTGCTGACATGAGGAAAGTTTCCAACCGATTTCTCATACACAAACAGCAGTTGACCGGCGTTGCCTGGTGAAACGTTGTTGGGATGCCTCGTGTAAGGAGGAGAAATGCGTACCATCACGTTTCCGACTTTGATAAAGGTCGGATTGTAGCCTTCCGCGAGTGCGGTTTATCGTATCGCGACATTGCTGCTCGCGTTGGTCGAGATCCAATGACTGTTAGCAGAATATGGAATCAGTGGGTTCAGGAGGGTAATACGGAACGCCGTGCTGCATCACAACGGCCTCGTATCACTAGCAGTCGAGATGAAAGGCATCTTATCCGCATGGCAGTAGCGGATCGTGCTGCCACGTCTCGATCCCTGAGCCAACAGAAGGGGACGATTGCAAGACAACAACCATCTGCACGAACAGTTCAAAAAAATGGTTCAAATGGCTCTGAACACTATGGGACTTAACTTCTGAGGTCATCAGTCCCATAGATCTTAGAACTACTTATACCTAACTAACCTAAGGACACCACACACATCCGTGCCCGAGGCAGGATTCGAACCTCCGACCGTAGCGGTCGCGCGGTTCCAGAATGTAGCGCCTAGAACCGCTCGGCCACACCGGCCGGCGCACGAACAGTTCGACGACGTTTGCAGCAGCATGGACTTTCAGCTCCATGGCTCCGGTTACCCTTCACGCTGCATCACAGACAGGAGCGCCTGCGATGGTGTACTCAACGACGAACCTGGGTACACGAATGGCAAAACGTCATTTTTCGCATAAATCCAGGTTCTGTTTACAGCATCATGATGGTCGCATCCGTGCTTGGCGACATCGCGGTGAACGCACATTGGAAGCGTGTATTCGTCATCGCCATACTGGCGTATCACCCGGCGTGATGGTATGGGGTGCCATTGGTTACACGTCTCGGTCACCTCTTGTTCGCATTGACTGCACTTTTAACAGTGGACGTTACATTTCAGTTGTGTTACGACCCGTGGCTCTACCCTTCATTAGATCCCTGCGAAATCCTACATTTCAGCAGGATAATGCACGACCGCATGTTGCAGGTCTTGTACGGGCCTTTTTGGGTACAGAAAATGTTCGACTGCTGCCCTGGCCAGCACATTCTCCAGATCTCTCACCAACTGAAAACGTCTGGTCAATGGTGGCCGAGCAACTGGCTCGTCACAATACGCCATTCATTACTCTTGATGAACTGTGGTATCGTGTTGAAGCTGCATGGTCACCTGTACATGTACACGCCATCCAAGCTCTTTTTGACTCAATGCCCAGGTGTATCAAGGCCGTTATTACGGCCAGAGGTGGTTGTTCTGGGTACTGATTTCTCAGGATCTATGTACCCAAATTGCGTCAAAATGTAATCACATGTCAGTTCTAGTATAATATATTTGTCCAATGAATACCCGTTTATCATCTGCATTTCTTCGTGGTGTAGCAATGTTAATGGCTAGTAGTGTAGCTTAGCGACTGCTACAATGTAACTGCCGAGTAGTCACTGCGCAAGCGCAGAGGGGTACTGTTCGCTGCCTTCAGTTTGTCATGTGTGTCCATTGTGTGTTTTTCTGTGTTTGTATTACTAGTGCACAGTGACTTCAGACTGAAATCGTGACGCCTATTAGTACTTAAAAAGAAACTGAAAGGCAGAAAACTGAACTGTCAGTCTCGGGAAATTGTACATGAAGTTTTAATGTTTATGGAAGATGAGTTCACTCGGGAAAGAACATTCCGGTGCAGAAAGTACCACAGAAAGCCGAAGTGGCCACAGGCATTTCGCGTAGCACTACCCAGAAAATTAAATTGGAAGGCAGGCTATCGAAATCTGGCGGAGGAAGGAAATAAGCAACTTCAGATAAAAAACGTAAACGCAAAACAATTATAGATATTGATGGTATAGATAAGGTGGTTGCGAGGATAATTGTTTATAACTTTAATTTGACCGAAAAACGAGTGCCTACAGTGGAAGGAATTAAACGGAAGTTTAAAGAGGATATAGACTTTCAAGGCAGCAGTGCTAATGTAGTACGGTTTCTAAAGAAATTAGGTTTCCACTGGAGAAAAAAAGGACAACAAAATCATACAGGCTCATATTTTTTGAGAGAATCGACAACAAAGAAAAAATAATTTCATATTTGAAGCAACTAAAGAATCCATTGGTATATTTTTGGCTCTGTTAACTAATGCTCTGTATGCAGCAAGTTTGTGTGTTGTGGGATGACAGGATGAGCTGGGTATGGTGGTATCTGTTGCTGTTGCCTTCCTGTAAACTTTGAAGATGTGTGAGTTGTTTCCTTTACTGATGTTTAGATCAAGGAAATTGGTGCTACCATTACTCTCATATTCCACTGTGAATGTTATATTTCTATCTTGTTTATTGAGTGTGTCGGGTATGATGTTAATATCATTTGTGTCACCGTCTACCAGGAATAATGTATCATCAACATAACGTTTATAGTAAATGATTTTATCCATAGAGCTTGAATTTTTAGCTAGAGTTTTTGCTCAAGGTGGCTAATGAAATATTAGTGAAAAGTGACTGCAGCAGTATAAATTATTCCACAGAATATTATAATACAGTCGCAGACCTCAACCAACATCCATAAAACATGGATAAATTTAATTCATGTTGTATTTGGGAACCATTCAGCTCAAGTCGAAATAACGAATTAGTGAACTGTCGTATACGCATCTCTGCTTGCTCAACATCGTTTGACTCATGTGAAATCTATTTTTGCCCACTTTCGTCAGTGGAGACGCCACCAAGCGCCTTCCGTCTCCCAAAGGCGAAAAGCCCTGCAGCATAAGTCAGAACGCAGCTCAGGTACAGAGATGCCCATCTCCAGAAGCGGTTTCCAAGTATCCTCTTTGGCCAGCCTGTCGGCAAGTTCGTTGCCTGGGATTCCGACGTAACCTGGGGTCCAGACAAACACCACTGAACGACTGGACCGTTCCAGGGCGTAGATGAACTCCTGGATGGTCGTCACCAAAGGATGACAATGGTAGCACTGGTTGATACCTTTTAAGCTTCTCAAGGAGTCAGTACACAGGAGAAATGACTTGCCTGGGCATGAGCGGATGTGCTCAAGAGCACGGAATATGGCCGCCAGCTCTGCAGTGAAAACACTGCAGCCATCGAGCAAGGAGTGCTGTTCTATATGACCTCCATGAACACAGGCAAAACCAACGTGACCATCAGCCATCGAGCCATCAGCGTAAACAACTTAATGGCCCCAGTACAGGTCAAGAATCGAGAGGAAGTTACAGCGGAGAGTCGCAGGGTTAACTGAGCTCTTAGGGCCATGTGAAAGATCCAGCCGAAGCCGCGGCCTAGGTGTACACCATGGAGATGTACGTGAACGGACCTCAAGTATAGGTGGTAAAGGGAGGGACTCCTGTTCAGACAGAAGGGATCGCACGCGCACCGCGTCTTTAGCCCTGACCTGGACCGCCGATGAGGGAGACGAGCTGTTGCGGATGGGAAAAGGAGACGGTAATTCGGATTCGCAGAACTACGAACGTGTGGAGCGTAACTGGCGAGCAGTTGTGGACGCCTAACCTTCAATGGAGCGACTCCGGCCTCCACCAGGACATTGGTCACTGGACTCGTTCTGAAAGAACCTGTCTCTAGGCGAACGCCACAGTGGTACACTGGGTCGAGTAAACCCAACGCCGATGGCGCCGCCGAACCATAAACCACACTCCTATAGTAAAGGCGGGATTGGACAAGCGCTCTGTAGAGCTGCAGCAGCGTAGAGCGATCTGCACCCCAGTTGGTGTTGCTCAGGCAGCGGAGGGCATTGAGGTGCTGCCAGCATTTCCGCTTAAGCTGGCGAAGGTGAGGTAGCCAAGTCAATCGGGCATCGAAAACCAGTCTCACGAATCGATATGCCTCCATTACAGTGAGTGGATCGTCAGTAAGATAAAGTTGTGGTTCCGGATGAACAGTACGACGCCGACAGAAGTGCATGACACACGACTTCGCAACTGGAAGTTGTGGGCTAGAGCCATGACCCCGCCTTGTGAATGGCTCCCTGTAGGCGCCGCTCAGCAACACCAGAACTGGAGGAGCAGTAAGAAATGCAGAAGTCATCCACATACAGAGAAGGCGAGACGGATGGCCCTACAGCTGCCGATAGACAGTTAATGGCCACTAAAAATAGAGAGACACTCAATACGGAGCCCTGCGGGACTCCATTCTCCTGAACATGGATGGAACTATGGGAGGCACCAACTTGGACACGCTAAGTACGAAGCGACAGGAAAATTTGGATAAAAATCGGGAGCGGGCCTCAGAGACCCAACTCGTATAATGTGGTAAGGATATGATGTCGCCAGCTCGTGTCATACCCTTTTTGTAAATCAATAAAGACGGCAACCAGGTGTTGGCGTCAGGAAAAGACTGTGCGGATGGCAGACTCGAGGGACACAAGGTTATCAGTGGTAGAGCGACCCTGGCGGAAGCCGCCCTGACATGGAGCCAGTACGCCACGTGACTCCAGGACCCAACCCAACGGCTGACACACCATACGTTCCAGTAGCTTACAAAGAACGCTGGTTAGGCTGATGGGCCGATGGCTATCCACATCAAGCGGGTTTTTACCGGGTTTGAGCATGCACCAGATCCGGTTGAAGATGACGAGATGTCCCTTGTAGTCAGATGAGAGATGTTTAATCATCTGTGGATCCGATCTGGCCCAGGAGCTGTGTCGGGGCAATGTGCCAGGGAACTGAGGAGCTCCCACTCTGTAAATGGGGCATTATAGGATTCACTGTGGTGTGTAGTGAACGGAATCACATTCTCTTCCAGCCGCCGTTTGAGAGTGCGAAAGGCTGGGGGGTAATTCTCCCAGCGGAGGTTCGAGTCCTCCCTCGGGCATAGGTGTGTGTGTGTGTGTGTGTTTGTCCTTAGGATAATTTAGGTTAAGTAGTGTGTAAGCTTAGGGACTGATGACCTTAGCAGTTAAGCCCCATAAGATATCACACAAATTTTTGGTAATTCTCCGACGCAAAGGCTCGAGCATAGTGCTCAGCAAAGTGCTCGACAATCACGTTTCCGTCGGTAGATAACACGCCATTGATGTTAATACCAAGGACACCTGTTGGGGTCTGGTACCCGAAAACATGTTTGATCTTTTCCCAGACTAGGGAAGGTGACGTATGGCACCCAATGGTCGAGACGTATCTCTCCCAACACTCCTGCTTTCGTCGTTGGGTCAGATGGCGAACGCGGGCACGGAGCCGTTTATAGGCTATGAGATGCTCCAGGGAAGGGTCCCGCTTATGCCACTGTAGAGCTCGCCGACGTTTTGTAATTGCTTCAGCGACTTACGGCGACCACCAACGGACTGCCTTTCGCCGGAGGCACCCTAAAGAGCGAGGGATCGCTTTTTCTGCCGCAGAAACGATAGTTCTAGTCACCTGCTCAACCTGCACAACAATGTTACCGTGGGGGGAGATTCAACCGTGACAGCAGAAGTGAACGCTTCCTGGTCCAACTTGTTTAAAGCCCATCTGGGCGCGCGTCCGTGGGCCTGACGCCGTGTGGGAGCAACAGGGAGGGAAGTGCCCCCACCATCAAAGGGGCAGGTGTAGTCTTCCGGCTCAGAGAGCCGACCGGAATTCGCAGAACCGATGGGGCTACAACTGTCTCGGAGCGGCGGCATAAGAGAAGGTCATAGCCACAGGATGCCGACGCTCAAATTTCCTCTTAGCCTCAGCGTATGTCAGTCGGTCCAGGGTCTTGTATTCCATGATTTTCCTTTTGAGCTGTAAAATCCTGCAGTCTGGCGAGCAAGGGGAATCATGCTCTCCGCAATTGACACAGATGGGAGGCGGGGCACATGGAGTATTGGGATGTGATCGACTTCCACAACCTCGACTTGGAACGCTGGAAGTACAGCGGGAAGACATATGGCCGAACTTCCAGCACTTAAAGCACCACATAAGGAGAGGGATATATGGCTTTACATCACACTGGTAGACCATCACCTTTACCTTTTCTGGCAATGTGTCACCCTCGAAGGCCAAGATGAAGGCACTGGTGGCAACCTGATTATCCCTCTGACCCCGATGGATGCGCCGGACAAAATGAACTCCTCGTCGCTCTAAGTTTGCGCGCAGCTCGTCGTCAGAGTGCAAAAGAAGGTCCCCGTGGAATATAATACCCTGGACCATATTAAGGCTCTTATGGGGCGCGATGGTAACGGAAACATCCTCCATCTTGTCATAAGCAAGTAATACCCGTGACTGGGCAGAGGATGCTGTTTTTATCAAGACTGACCCAGAGCGCATTTTGGACAAGTCCTCCACCTCCCCAAACTTGTTCTCGAAATGCTTTACAAAAAACGGTGGCTTCATTGAAGCAAAGAAGTCCCTATCAGTTCTAGTACATATGAGATACTGGGGTGAAGAAGGTTCACTGCCATCCTTAGCCTGGCGTTCCTCCCATCCTCCCATGGTGTGGCCACGGAGGGGAATCATTTAGGGTCGTACTTCCTTGCATTGTACTGAGACTTAGAACGCTTAGAGACTGTTGGTGTTTGATCACCAGCAAGTGATGACGTGGTACGCTTCATCACGTGTCATCCGCCCTGATGCCACCCACTCCGACCAGGGGCCCTCTCCACGGGCGCCACCTAGCCGCAGCAAAGGCCACCTGGCAGGATGGCCATTGCCGGGAGTCCCGATGCTCCAGGGTGACAGCCATCTACTGCTTGGCATACGTGGGGAGTTAACGGCGCAGGCATCAGCAGAGCGACCCCTGTGTTGCGGGGGGGGGGGGCTACAACCGACAGGGTACATGGCAGCCCACCACAAGGGACTGGCTGCCGTGCAGGATATCAGGTGCAAACAAGTCGATGGACATCGTCGGTGCAGAAAGCGACACTGCATAGTGCATGGTAGAAAACGCACCCAGGAACGTGTCCTCACCCAAGAGATGGAGACTGAGCGGGACTGCAATGCGACGACGAGAAAGCGGGCTACAGACCTCAAGGCACGATGGACACGATGCACCATATGAGGTGTCCTTCGCCAATTGGCTAGCTCTTCAGAAAAATTTTGAAGAATGGAGGTCAAACCCTACAGGGGACCATCACATAAAGGCCGAAACGTGTGAGACTTCTCTAAGTAGCCTCTTACGACGGGCAGGAATACCTCGGGCCTATCTGTCATCTGGTTGGCAAGGCGGGAAATTGGACCCTAGTCCCCCCGAATGATAGGCCAGTGCCTTAAATACAGCGCCATGCCGCTTAGAGCTCTTGTTCGTTCTTCGTGCAGCAGGGGGGTTTACTCTAGCGGGAAAACCCCATTCTGCTTCGTCACAGGACCGCAAGAGCTGGTGTATGAGGTAAAGCTGACGGAAGTGACCAGTAGTACAGTGTGCTCAGATACAACCGTCGTCGCAGAGCAGGAGTCATAGGTTCGTCGTTAGGCGAATGCGGTGCAGTAAGACCGAGCTATCCAATTTAGATCAGCAGCAGCAATGTCAGCATCATTTCACAGAGCTCTAGTGACGAAGACTTCAATCGACAGCCAATTATCTTTATATATACTAAGATGGTATCTGTTCTTTCGGATATGTCCGAAAGAACAGATATCATCGGTGACCATGCAGCTCGTTAGAATGAAATTACAATGAAATGAACACCCTTAGCTGCTTACAGGCGTTGACATACGTCAACGGGGACAGATGAAAATGTGTGCCCCGACCGGGACTCGAACCCGGTATCTCCTGCTTACATGGCGGGGGCACTATGAATGCAGTGCGGGACAATACGTTGAGAATGTGGGTTCCGCGGGAGGCGTGCCAGAGATAAATCCCTGCAGTCGCGCTATCCTCTGTGTCCTCGGTGGTTCAGATGGATAGAACGTCTGCCATGTAAGCAGGAGATCCCGGGTTCGAATCCCGATCGGGGCACACATCTTCATCTGTCCCCGTTGACGTATGTCAACGCCTGTAAGCAGCTAAGGGTGTTCATTTCATTGTAATTATCTTTATGTCAAAAAGAGAAAAATACTGAGCATTAAATAAAAAAAAAACAGTAAATTATTTTTAATTCTTTCCAAACCGACCCCAAGAAAAATGTGCACTATAGAAATATTACTGCCATAATTGGCTTTCGTAATTCATCTTTCGGCCCCTACAGTACCTATCTCCGTAAGTGATACTAGCTGGCCTTACTGTTTTGTAATTGAAGTTTCAGTCAATTCGAAATCCCCGAAGTAGGAAATTTGATCAGCAACATTTCAGTGAGAGCATTACGTAACTCGATCCTTTGTTACCTGGATGCGATAGTTGTTGGCAGGCGGTGACTCATGAATATTTTGCTACACAAACTACCTGTAAAGCATCCTGATCCTCTTTGAAGTGTTTTTTGAAATGAGAACACGCCACGCTATAGACTATCGTGCGCTGCTTCTAGTGATATATTAAAATTTGGAGATTTGCAGTACATTTCGTTATTTCCGGCAAAATTTGTGCCAAAGTTGGCTTTCACACTGCTCATTTAGATTATCGCCTGTAACTACACTGATTCAGCAGTCCTCTGCGTACTTCATCGTTATACAGTTTAAACAAGTAATTTCGTAACAGAAATAGATTGTACTGATTGTGCGATGAATGGGAATATAATGGTCGTCTGAAATTCGAGAGTGGTATCTTTCAGTAATGTGTTAAAATTTGTTTCTAAATCCTTACTTCGTCTGAATACTCAGATAGCAGCTGAACTTTGAACTTTCACGTATTAGTGTAACAGTATTAAGTTTTTCCGTGGTTCACATCAACTTCTGATGGCGAATGTCGAGGCGATTGATTACGATGAGCCACAACCAGTTCTAAGAACCCGCATGCCTCTCCCTCTGAAACCGTTACACAGATGAAATACCATCTATTAAAGTTTGTGCCGCTGTCGGTGGCATTTAATTTACATTAAATATCACAGGAGTAGCCCTGCGAAGTCTAAAGAACTTAAAAAGTAGCTAACCTTTCGTTAGGAAATCCTTCAATGAGAAAGAGGAGCAACTGCCAACGGGTAAGTAATTCTGAAATTAAATTCCCTTTATCTCATTTTCTCGTCGGCAGTCTACGTAAGTTACTGTCCACTTTCAGAACGGTTCTAAAAGGAATAAACTACTATCTGATACATCGGAACTTGCTTTCTCTTTGTGGGAGAGATTTTTGTGAATTAAGATATTTCTGCTGTTCAGTTGCGTAGATAGCTGAGTAGTCCCAGTGCAGATTTAACTAAAATTCACCAAACAAGTTTTCAGTTACGAGAAACTTTTTCACGTAGTCGCGAAGTATAAAGAGCCACAGTCCGAATATGCATTTCCCTGTATGAACGCGAGCTGTTCAGAAGACTGACCAGATAAAGGAATGGTTAACAAAATATACAAAGCAGTAACTTCTCATTCTTGATCATTCTTATATTTATGGCATAGCTGCACTAATTCAATTCGAATGGCACAGCTCTGATCGAGCGTGGTAATGTTAAGACTACTCACACTCAGGAGGTCAGCAGTTTAAAGCCGCCTCCGAGACCTGCATTTTCCGTCGCTTCCCTGCATCGCTCAAGGCAACTGCGAGAATGGTTTCTTTGAAAAGGAAACGAGCGATTTCCTTCTCTATCCTTTCCTAATCAGAGAGTGCGCTCCGTCTCTAATGACCTCGATGTCGACTGCACGCTAAACCCAAATCTTCCTTCTCTTATTCTTATAGCTGTGCCGCTTTCGTTCTAATTAGAATAGTACTGCACCTCCTAGCTCAGAAGCAAAGAAAATGCCAGGTTTCACAACAGAAGTAGTGCTGAGAAATAACTTAACAGTTAGATATGTTGCGCCGTTTTAGAGTTAATTATCTTTGAAGTTAGCTAATCAGGCTGCTGCGCACCCAAGTTCAAGAGGCCAGGTAGAGGCCGTGTCACGAAACGTGTTCTTCGTTTGGCTTCCTAAAAATGTCCGTACCTGGTGCTGAGTGGCCAGCGCGACGGAATGTCATACCAAACGGCCCGGGTTCGATTCCCGGCTGGGTCGGAGATTTTCTCCGCTGAAGGACTGGGTGTTGTGTTGTCCTTATAGTCATTTCATCCCAATCGACACGCAAGTCACTGAAGTGGCGTCAACTCGAAAGACTTGCACTAGGCGAACGTTCTACACGACGGGAGGCACTAGCTACACGGCATTCAAATGGTTGAAATGGCTCTCAGCAGTATGGGACTTAACATCTGAGGTCATCATTCCCCTAGACTTAGAACTACTTAAACCTAACTAACCTAAGGACATCACACACATCCATGCCCGAGGCAGGATTCGAACTTGCGACCGTAGGAGCAGCGTGTTTCCGGACTGAAGCGCCTAGAACCGCTCGGCCACACGGTATTTCCATTTCCTAAAAGTGTACAAGAGAGCGATAATGAAGTTGGATTGGGGCGGTAGTAAGGATCGAACCCGAATCAAAGACCGAGCGAGGTGGCGCAGTGGTTAGACACTGGACTCCCATTCAGGAGGACGATGGTTCAATCCCCCGTCCGGCCATCCTGATTTAGGTTTTCCGTGATTTCCCCAAGTCGCTCCAGGCAAATGCCGGGATGGTTCCTTTGAAAGGGCACGGCCGACTTCCTTCCCCATCCTTCCCTAACCCGATGAGACCGATGGCCTCGCTGTCTGGTCTCCTTCTCCAAACAACCAAATCCGAACCCGAAGGCTATGAGAATACCTCACACTAATTTTATATCTGGCGGGCCGCTTGAATTGGCGCGCGCTACGGCCTTACTGGCTAAATTAAACTATAATGAACTCAGAAACAGCATAAAGTATCGAATTTTTTCTTAACCATTATTTCTCAACACAACCCACCCTGCAACACTCTTACAAGTTTTACTGGCTTTCTGATCACTTTGTGTACAACTAGGTATTTGTATCATAAATAATGTGTGCTCTGAACGGCACAGTGTTTGTTATGCAGTGAGCGGCTTAGTAGAACCAGCCTTATCATCGACGCCAAGTTTTGGTACATCGCACGGACAGAAATGGTGATAATATCGTCATTAAGGAACGCCTGTCCTCAAAAATGGTTCAAATGGCTCTGAGCACTATGGGACTCAACTGTTGAGGTCATTAGTCCCCTAGAACTTAGAACTAGTTAAACCTAACCAACCTAAGGACATCACAAACATCCATGCCCGAGGCAGGATTCGAACCTGCGACCGTAGCGGTCTTGCGGTTCCAGACTGCAGCGCCTTTAACCGCACGGCCACGTCGGCCGGCGCCTGTCCTCAAATTCGCGATTACTCTCTTCAAAGTAAATTTGCAGACTGTCTCTAAAATTCCCTGGCTCAAAGGTAACCGCCAGGAAATCCATACTGAATAAAAGCTAAGTTCTGAACTGCGAGCACAACAATAATCATCGTAACGTGCAAAGAAAGCTGAACAACGGTTTTCTTCCATCCGAAATTACCTCATGAACGGTATCCGTTAGCATAACCATACTGCTTGGAAGTTTCCCGTTGCGCCGTAATGCTGTTTCGCCGGCACAGCTGTCTTATCTGCTTCACTTGGAACGCAGTATCGTGGCTTCTCAGGAGCCGTCCTCTTTCCGCCTGTTTAACGCCTCGCCGCAAACGACGTGATTATGGACCGATTAACCTAATTAGGCAGGAAGATATCTGGATTTACATCCATACTCAGTAATTCACGAAAATTATCTGCAGATTGTAGTTTAATTGCACAAGTAGCCTCCGAAATTCTTCACCTCCACTATTCTTACGCCAGCAGCACACAATCTGTTCCATTGTTAATGTGAGCGTACTTTTTTTTTCCTCCCAGACGCAAAGACCAGTTATCAATGGAAAATGCAGGCTCCCATTCACCGTCGCTCTCCTTCCTTCAGATAGCTAACAAGAACGAATCGTGCACTGCCGTGGGACTGTCTGAAATAATTTTGACACTACTTAGGGAATTAGATTAGGAAATGAGACACAAAGTACTAAAGGAGTTTTGCTATTCGGGGAGCAAAATAACTGATGATGGTCGAAGTAGAGAGGATATAAAATGTAGACTGGCAATGGCAAGGAAAGCGTTTCTGAAGAATAGAAATTTGTTAACATAGATTATTAAGTGTTAGGAAGTCGTTTCTGAAAGTATTTGTATGCAGTGTAGCCATGTATGGAAGTGAAACATGGACGATAAATAGTTTGGACAAGAAGAGAATAGAAGTTTTCGAAATGTGGTGCTACAGAAGAATGCTGAAGATTAGATGGGTAGATCACATAACTAATGAGGAGGTATTGAATAGAATTGGGGAGAAGAGGAGTTTGTGGCACAACTTGACTAGAAGAAGGGATCGGTTGGTAGGACATATTCTGAGGCATCGAGGGATCACCAATTTAGTACTGGAGGGCGGCGTGGATGGTAAAAATCGTAGAGGGAGACCAAGAGATGTATACACTAAGCAGATTCGGAAGGATGTAGGCTGCAGTAGGTACCGAGAGATGAAGAGGCTTGCACAGGATAGAGTAGCATGGAGAGCTGCATCAAACCAGTCGCAGGACTGAAGACCACAACAACAACTTGTGTACATTTTCTAAAAACATTCGACTCGCACATTAGTTTTGTCGTGTAATGATACCCAATATTTGTTGCAGACGCTGCTCGTTCGCGTGTCGCTATGCTTTCAAGCAATCTTAACAGCTTTTTAGGAGAGGTTAGACTTTTTCGTCGTCATCGAAATAATTAAAGACAGCATCAGCTCAGCGGAAGAACGGTGTAAATCAGCAGTGCCGTTGTTAAGGGAAAAAGCCGCGCGGGATTAGCCGAGCGGTCTCAGGCGCTGCAGTCATGGACTGTGCGGCTGGTCCCGGCAGAGGTTCGAGTCCTCCCTCGGGCATGGCTGTGTGTGTTTGTCCTTAGGATAATTTAGGGTAAGTAGTGTGTAAGCTTTGGGGCTGATGACCTTAGCAGTTAAGTCCCATAAGATTTCACACGCATTTGAACATTTTTGATGATGATGGATTGTGGGGCGCTCAACTGCGCGGTCATCAGCACCCGCAGAAATTCCCAAGCTTTTCTCAGTCCAATCTTCCACTTGCATGAATGATGATGAAATGATGAGGACAACATAAACACCCAGTCATCTCGAGACAGGTGAAAATCCTTGATCCGCCGGGAATCGAACCCGGGACTCCGTGTTCGGGAAGCGAGAACGCGACGGCGAGACCACGAGCTGCGGACTCTACCAGTAGAGTGCTACCATGCGGACATACAGACCTTGCCAGTAACGTGGTGAAAGATCGTCGCAGTGAACGGAGATTATATTGATAAATGGGGTTTTGTAGCCAGAAGCATAGGGAATAATGTGGTGTATTGGAATCGTGAATAAAACCAACATGCCTCCAGAAGAGAAGTGTTGCATTGTTTACTGAACGCCCCTCGTATGGAAGGAGCAACGGCTCATAGGGAACTACATTCACTTAAATGCATTATTAGTTTATAATTTAAGTTTATCAAAGAGACTACGCTTTGTTTCGGTAGATCGCGGAGTGCCTGGCTTGGTTGAGCGTTTAACTTCAGATTAATTGTAATATTTTCAACATTTCACGACCGTGTCAGCAACTGTATAAATATTAAATTAACAACAGCCTCAGTTGCAAGGTTTACCTAGATTTACCTAGGTTTCAGTTGGGTTAACCCAACCTTTTTCACAATAAAAGGAACTACGATTTGTCCATAATGGACAACGTCAAAAACTAAAAACTATAATGTAGTAATACATCGTCATATTGTGATAACTTATCTGGGGAACAGCCTCGGCCCCACTTCGCGACCGCAGTACGGCAGCAACGGATGTTGTACTGGAACTGGCTATAGCATCGAGAGCGCATGCGCGATAGTCATGCGTACTTGTTAACACCGGTACCAACATGTAATCCTAAACTTACAATTTCATTAATAACCCGATGCGGCTAACGAAATTGACGTATACGTTATCCTGTAAGGATAAAGATATGTTTGCCGTACTGCGGTCGCGAAGTGGGGCCGAGGCTGTTTCCCAGATAAGTTATTGCAATATGACGATGTATTATTATATTATAGTTTTTAGTTTTTGACGTTGTCCATTATGGACAAGTCGTAGTTCCTTTTACTGTGAAGAAGGTTGGGTTATCCCAACTGGAACCTAGGTAAATCTAGGTAAACATTGCAACTGAGGCTGTTGTTAATTTAATATTCAGATTAATTGCTCTATATGAATAAGCAGCTGCGTGTGGCGAAGCCTATACCATTGCTGACCGCCTTTGTTGTCGTGCTGTGGCCAGTGAAAAAGAAAACGCCGTACAGGGGCGTGACTCACTAGATGAGCTCATTGTCTACCCGGGGAGGTGGGACAGCAAAATCATGGTCCATCTGGACGCGAACGCACCAGGCGAGGGACGAGTGACAGGGTCACGCAGGGTTCGAGAACTTATTTCGAGGAAAGTAATGCATCATTTGGTTCTCCCCCTCCCACCGTCCCCTCTCGCCCCCTCCTGCCTCATCACAGTCAAACGGCCCCCCATATATTCCTCTCTTGTGCCAATTTATCTCGCGGTAGCACTAGCACTCAGCGTTCTATACAGTGATCAGTCGGAACGTTATGCCTACCTACCCAATTAGCCGGTATGTCCACTTTTGGCATGGAGAACAGCAGCGATAGGCGTCATGGTATGGAAGCAATAAAGCCTTGGTAGGCCACTGGAGGGAGCTTGCACCACATCTGCCCACACAGAGTCACCTAATTCCCGTAAATTCCGGGGAGGGGGAGGGGGCGATTTGGTCTGACGCCATGTTCAATCACATCCCAGATGAGTACGATCGGGTTCGGATCTGGCGAGTCGAAGGGCCAGCCCATCAACTGGAACTCGCAACTGTGTTCCCCGAACCACTCCATCATGCTCCTGGCCATGTGACATGGCGCATTATCTTGCTGGGATTCATCAGACCATGCAACGCTCTGCCACTGCACCAAAGAACAGTGCCGATGGTCACTTGCCTATTTCAGCCGTAGCTGCCGATGTCGTGGTGTTAACACTGGCACTTCCGATAAGAGATTATCTATGTTACCTCTTGGTAAGACCTTAAATTTTTTTGTACTTTTGCGTCTCTGGCGCCTCTCTCATCTTGGCGCACCAAGCGACCGCTTGTGTCGATTGGGCCTTGAACCGTCCCGGGGCACGGTCTAGTACGCTAATTGCTGGCGTGTTTCGACAGAAGTCTGGTGAATGTCATGATGACAAGTCATTTGTAGTCGTATTGTTGCGTGACTCCAGCATCAACTTAGCCTTTGGAGGTTTCCTTGACTAGAGTCTCCTGGATTATGCGAGTATGGGCGAAAATCAGTAGGAAAAGACGATCCATGGGCGAACATGAATTCAGATAAAGTAATAGCGTAGGAGTATGTATGTGTGTACGTATGTTTGCAGTGAGCATAGCATGCTCAGCAGGTGGCCAACATCAAACCGAAATGGTCATGACGCACTGTGACTTCTTTACATTTACGCTAACAAGGGGAGGCCGCCAATTGTGAAATTCAGATTCGATTCATACTTCGCATAATAAAAGCTCATGGCCAGAGGTGTAATGTGGCAAAGCACCAAGATGCACTTCTCAGCCGTTGTCGAGAAAATCGGCAGTTAAAAGAAACCGTTGCGGTGAAATACTCTCTACGATTGGTAATTTTCTACAGCGTGGTGGTGCAGCGGTAAGCGCTCGGGTTCGTAATCCGAAGGTCGCCGGATCGAATCTCGCTCCATGCAACTTTTTTTTAGTATTTGTTTTTTGTAATTCATATATATATATATATATATATATATATATATATATATATATATATATATATAATACCCGGCAATCAGTTGCAACAATTATGTATATAATAAGTTGTTGAAAGTGGTTTGTCGTGGAAAAACTGGCGACTTCGAACATCATTATGTTTTCCGCAAACAAAGTTGTATTTCACAAATGTTATTAATTGTCTTCATAATGTTAACCACGTATAGTTAACGGAAGACGTAGAAACGAATACGTATAGCGTAAGTCAAACGTTCGAATTAGAATAGAGACCCCACGAACACAAATATGCTGTGGCAGGTATGAAATATAAACTCCGTTACTCGCTCGTTACACTTGAAGGACAGATGTTGAATGGGCCGAAACGAGCCGCCCCATAACAGCGTAGTTGCCTGCTGACTTCGAAAGAAGGTAGATGCGGTCCCTAGCGCAACTTACAACATCGTCGAAAATCAGTGCGGACGGGACAGCTTTGGTACACCCTGTTAAACAAACGGAAAAATGGAGGCGGTACAATTGGAGAGCGATCCGCCTTCACCAACACGCATAAGCAATTCATTAATAGTTTATATATTTATATATATATTTGAATTGCAGAGCCGGCCGCGGTGGTCTAGCGGTTCTGGCGCTGCAGTCCGGAACCGCGGGACTGCTACGGTCGCCGGTTCGAATCCTGCCTCGGGCATGGGTGTGTGTGTGTGATGTCCTTAGGTTAGTTAGGTTTAAGTAGTTCTAAGTTCTAGGGGACTTATGACCTCAGATGTTGAGTCCCATAGTGCTCAGAGCCATTTGAACCATTTGAATTGCAAAAAACTAATAATAAAAAAATATTGCATGGCGCGAGATTCGATCCGGCGACCTTCGGATTACGAACCCCAGCGCTTACCGCTGCGCTATGACGCTGCAGAAAATCATTAATCGTAGAGAGTATTTCACCGCAACGGTTTCTTTTAACTGTCGATTTTCTCGACAACGGCTGAGAAGTGCATCTTGGCGCTTTGCCACATCACACCTCTGGCCATGAGCTTTTATTATGCGCAGTATGAATCGAATCTGAATTTCACAATTGGCGGCCTCCCCTTGTAAGACTTGTTTCTGTTTTCACACGTCTGTTGATCAGTAATAGCAACGGCAATGACTTGTTATCCGCCTGTAGAGCCGCGAGTGTTGAAAGCACCGCTTCCAGGACGGAGAGTTGCGCCAATGGATTAACGTCGAGGACCAGGGTACAGAAGGTAGTTTCTCAGGTCCTACTAGGCGAATACCCGTACCGAAGTCCCGCCTCCGTTACACGATTAGCGAACATATAGAAAAACCTTAACTTCCACGTACAAGTAATGCAACACCACTTCTGAAAGCAGGTTACTTTTATTCAGGATTCCAATACACAATATTTTGGCTACAAAACCCTATTTTCAACATCGTACTATGCGACGGCCTTTCACCACCTTACTGTGAGGGCCTGTATACCCACATGGTATAGCTCTACTGGTCGGAGTAGGAGCCAACGTCCTGCTTCATCAATAACCTCCCCATCACCCGCGTACTGCGGAGAGCAGGCTTCATTGGGCCAAACAGATGGATGTCGGAAGGTGCGAGATCCGGGCAGCAGTGTGAGTGAGGTAGAACAGTCTAATGAGGTTTTGAGAGCTCCTCTCTGGTGTGCCGACTTGGGTGTCAGACCTTGCATTGTCATGAAGAATGAGAATTTCGTTTGCATTTTTGTGACGACGAACACGCTGAAGTCGGTTCTTCAATTTCCTGATGGTAGCACAATACAGTTCAGAGTTGATCGCTGCACACTTGAGGAGGGCAAACAGAATAGCCCTTTCAGAACCCTCGAAGATTGTCGACATGGGTTTGCCAGCTTCGAATTTTTTTTTCCGAGGAGAAGTGGTGTGGTGTTACTCCACGGATTGTCATTTTCTTTCCCATTCGAAGTGGTGAACCCATTTTTCATTGCCGGTAACAATGTTAGACAAAAAATTGTCACGCCCAGCCTCTTAACGCGCAAGAAATTCCGCACAGATGTTCCTTCGTTGCTCTTCTGTTAAACGGCGAGGAACTCAGAGGACACATACTTTTGAGTACCCCAACTAGTGGCAGAGAGTATCAGCACTACCAATAGAGACGTCTTGTTTGGCAGCGAGTGTGTGTGTGTGTGTGTTGTGGTCCTTCTGTCACCTCCAATGAGAGGGTCACCACGTTCCAACACTACGAGTCACAGCTGTGTGTGACAGGCTAGCACACGGGAGATCGGACAGGTTTGCGCGATGTAGTTGGGATGATGACAGACGCCTTGTCGAACGATTCATCGTGCTTTTGTTCGCTGCCATTGTGCGAGTGCCTGTGAATATCTGCAATCCTTTTGTTTTCCGCATAAAAAGAACTCAGTGACAGCTCTCTGCCTTAGAACACACCTACGTTACAGGCGCCATTTTGAGGGCTACGTAGAGCGCTGCCATCTATCGGAACTCAATGAAGCTACAGAGACTGAAATGGGAATATTCCATAATGTCCCACACAAATTCCACATTTTTTCGAACGGGAACTGGGCGAGAAAAAAAAGTGTTGCATTACTTATTAAACGCCCCTCGTAAATAACAATACACGTAGTGGAAGAGATTTTTGTTTCCCAGTAGCGATGTGACGATGCGCTCCTAGGTAAGCATTTTGGAGTCCATGATTACTACACTTTTTCTTCCAATGATCGTTCCTGTAGTATCGCTGAATATTGACCATCCCTCCTGGGACATTCTGTATATATGCTTTAAGTAATTTTCTTCTGAAGATACGATTTATATATAGAAACATGTGTTATTACCTACAGCTTATACAGATCTCGAAACCATTGTGCTTATTTAAAGTCATAATAGGGAACTGTAATACTAATACGTACGACAAAGAATGAGTATTTATACTTCCGTTTCCGTAACGACAGACGAATATTAAACATATGACACCAGAAAGTATAAAATGGAAGAATTTCGAACCTAAAGGCATTTCATTGTGTGATAAATTGCTTGCTAACTTGCTGCAACTCCTACAGCAAAATTCGATGTTTCTCGGAACATTTCCACTTTGGCGCGTAAGGTACCTTTTTCGCAATGCCACCATAGCAATATTTATTAATACAGAGACTCGACAATACTATCGCGGATTCTGAAAACCCCTGCCTACCCCCCCTCCTCCCCAAAAAAACAACTTTATTTATCCATTCTTTTTCGACAAAATAGGAACAAGTGACATCAAAGCTGTGACGCTTGTCGCAAAGAACTTGAGTGCCCTTGTATTTCTCTCTTAAGATATTGTTATTCCAAGTATCAAATGAAAATTATTAAAACGCCTATGAAACGAGTGCATAAAATCCAAGGTCGTTTTGAGCGGGGTATATCTGTACTAGGGATTAATGGCATTCAAAATCTGCAGAGCGCTTACGAATAAACCGAACACCGCAGCAAAATCGCATGCCTTTTGGAATTCTTGTTTGTTGGCAACAAAAATTCCGTTCTGCGGATATGAATGCTCACTCCGTAGTTATTCCTCCTGCATGGACAAAATTGGCGAGTAGGCAACGAATAACTGATCCGGAAATAATCAAATAATGCCACTTTGTCCTTTTTTTTAACCCTTTGTCTCCTTTATGCACCTTATCAGATACCAGGCATTCATCACTTTTGTATCTTTGGTTGGAAGCCGTCTCCATTTCGGACAGTTCTTTGGTGTTTCTCTCCTATTTATTAGTTTTCATCCGCTCGTCCAAAAACATCCAAAGCGGCTCATGTCAAGTTCCCAGGGGTCATCTATCTTCATGTCTTCTGATGAAATCGAATTTCCTTCTCGCTGTCAGATGATGGGTACCATTGTCGTGAAAAGAAAAAGTTTTTTCTCTCTGTAACACAGGAGTAAGGACAAGCATGTTTTATTCTTACAGGATGTTTGAAGTATTATTTACTGTAAGCGTACAGAATCACCAATGAGTGTGCTTTGTCATTTTAAGCGACACGCGTCTTGTGAATGGGCGTTTCAGTTTGTGACAGTGTGAAAGATACGTGCAACGTACACAAAACTGACAGGAAATTCAAAGCTGCACATAGCAGGTTAAGACGAACATTAATACGATACCAATTACACCCTAAGATTTGTATTTGGGCACTGCTTGTATGCTTTAGGTATCGTCTCCCTCCATTAAGGAATATTTACTTAGGCTACTGTATCGCCAGAGCTGTGCTAATGAGAAAACAAATGTAAGGTAACAAATTAACTAACTGTAGTAACGATATGACACCGTGAAGTGTGTTGCGTGATATCTCTAAACAGCAGAGAAATTGTGGGCGCCCTGCCACAGAGCTGTGTGGGGCATTAGTCACGATCAGCAGCCGACACACACACACACACACACACACACACACACACACTGCAACGTAACGACGACCGGAAGTGGCGCAGCGCTACTCCAAACTACAATAGGCTGGGCCAAGTACATTCAGTTGCCAGCGCCAGAGGTTGCAACTGCGCGAGACACACTTCTTGCCTTACCGCGTCACGAATCGGCGGCAATCGGAGGGTGTGCTCCAGGGCTTAGCGTTGTCTGTGCCAAATCTCTGCTGTGATAGGTGTGTGGCGCAACTCGTTGTAGCAGACAGGGTCACACCGCTCCCCTCCCCCTCTGCGGCTGCGCAACACACACACACACACACACACACACACACACACACACACACGAGAGAGAGAGAGAGAGAGAGAGAGAGAGAGAGAGAGAGAGAGAGCGCTGCGCTGCGTTGTGCGCTCTCTACTGCCGCCAGCGCTCCTAGCGGACGTTGCGTTCCGGCTCTTCGCTTTGTTGTCTGTTGCTATGTTTCGTTGCCTTGTATACGTAGGTACGGCCGCGAGACTGTACATATACTTTCACTAAGCTGTGTTTTGTGTTTCCAATATACTGCTCTATACTGGAGCAAGCGGAAAATTTCTCGTCCTGACAGTGAGATGGCGTTTGACATTTATGAAACTTTGTTTCAGTTATGTTTGTGCACGTGTAGTTCAATCGTCAACTTGGCCTGCTGTAAAACTTCGTTTGTTCGTTTTTTGACTTATCAGTCTTCTGACTTGACGCGGCACGCCACGCAAATATGAAATAACTTTGAATTTATTTTGACTATTATTAGCGTTTTAACTGTATTTGTTTAATCCACGTTTATATTCTTTATACAGGAAATGCCATAATATAGTTCATTTTTAAGTAATACTATGATGAACATCTAAGCTGGTAACGGTGCTCTTCAGAATATGTAGTTCTCTTCTCAACCCCTTCCCACACACGTGCACACTTTCGTGGAGGGTATAAGTAATAGTAGGATCTGTTTAGGAGAGATTAACTATCCGCAGTTACCGGACTCCCTTTTTGCACTAGCTAGTCCACTCGGCTTTTTGCCAACGGCCTTGCCGCAGTGGTAACACAGGTTCCCGTCAGATCACCTAAGTTAAGCGCTTTCGGGCTGGGCTAGTACTAGGATTTGTGACCATCCGGTCTGCAGAGCTGTTGGCGAACGGGGTAGCCTCAGCCCTTCTCAGGCAAGCTGAGGAGCTACTTGATTGAGAAGTAGCGGCTCCAGTCTCGGAAACTGAGATACGGCCGGGAGGGCGGTGTGCTGACCACATAAGCCCATCCACATCCGCGTTGAGGATGGCACGGCGGTCGGTCGGTGCCGTTGGGCCTTCAGGCTTGTCCGGGCGGAGTTTTTAATTTTTTTAGTCCACTGGGTTTGGCCGATGTGAGTTACGGATCCTCCAGGAATACTTCCCCGTTCTCTCATTCAAGGGAGCCACGGTTAGCCTTAAGCAGAACCTTTATCTGCTTGGGAAAGAAAGCGACCGTGACGTGGAACGCGTAGACAGAGAGTCCATTTACTCAGAGAAACAGCGATGCCAAGGCAGCGGTTTGCAAAAGCGCGCTCCTCATTTGAACTCGGCAGGAATATAAAGCAGCGAATGAAAATTGGCAACAGGCCGACGGCACACTTTGGTGCCCGGTCGAGGTCAGCAATGCACGCGTCCAGTCTTACTCACAAGGACGGGCGGAAGCGCTGACGAGTACTGCGTGCTCTTTCAGTCTACACTGTTCTTACGTAACACAAACGGCTACCCGGAGTAACTAGGAAAGCAATATTCAGTGTTAGTACCATTGGGAGGTAGTAGCGTAGAAGTATCAGACGTAAGACAAATCTTACACGTCTCAGTCTGTAAAGAGACGCAGTCGCGTCGATTTACAAGGCACTGAAGTGAAAACTGCATCCGGTCCGAAAAACAGCTATACGGGCGGTGTAGATGACGGTAAATTAATAGATCGTTGATTATTGTGTTCCGTTGGCAACTTCCCATTACAACCCGTGTCCGAAAGTGCCACCGGCGACTACAACGCATTTCGCAACTCGTGAAAACGGGTTTTAAGAACCTTGGAAGATTAAGGTGTTATGTTGCAGTATACACTGATAAGCCAAAACATTACGACTACTACCCATCACGACGTTAGGTGCCGTCTAGTAGCTTTGCGCGCGTGTGACGCAGTAAAGAATGTATGGAAGCGGAGCAGACACGAACGGGGGATACCTTAGCGAAGACATGAGCAGCGAAATGGGAAATCCATTGAGATACGCGACTTTCGCAAAGGGCAGATTATTACTACGCAATGGCTGTGAACGAGTACATTGAAAACGGTGAAGCTGGTCGAATGTTCACGTGCTACTGTCGTGAGCATCTACGGGAAGAGGTAGGAGGACAGCGAAACTACCCAATGTTTGGACGTCCACTGCTCATCACATAACGTGGAGTTCGGAGGCTTGTCTGCTCTGTGAAGTAGGATAGATCCTGATCTTGGTTCAAATGACTCTGACAAGGGAACCTCCCCATCGCACCCCCCTCAGATTTAGTTATAATTTGGCACAGTGGATAGGCCTTGAAAAACTGAACACAGATCAATCGAGAAAACAGGAAGAAGTTGTGTGGAACTATGAAAAAATAAGCAAAATATACTGAGTAATCCATGTGCAACATAGGCAACATCAAGAATGATAGGAGCACAAGCGCGCCGTGGTCCCGTGGTTAGCGTGAACAGCTGCGGAGCGAGAGGTCCTTGGTTCTAGTTCTCCCTCGACTGAAAATTTTACTTTATTTTCTTTCGCAAATTATGATCTGTCCGTTCGTTCATTGACGTCTGTGTTCACTGTAGTAAGTTCAGTGTCTGTGTTTTGCGACCGCACCGCAAAACCGTGCGATTAGTAGACGAAAGGACGTGCCTCTCCAATGGGAACAGAAAACATTTGATCGCAAGGTCATAGGTCAACCGATTCCTCCACAGGAAAACACGTCTGATATATTCTATACGCCACTGGTGACGGCATGTGCGTCACATAACAGGAATATGTTGTCGTCCCACCTAACTTGTACACTTGGCGAATGGGTAAAAAGATTCTTCTACCTTGCCCGATTTAGGTTTTCTTGTGGATGTGATAATCACTTCCAAAAAATTGATGAAAACATAAGAGTGTGTCACATAAACTGCAACAAATGAATGCAACAGTTTCACAGTCGCACAGTTTTCTCTGTGCTCTGT
Organism: Schistocerca serialis cubense; assembly: GCF_023864345.2. Lineage (NCBI taxonomy): Eukaryota > Metazoa > Arthropoda > Insecta > Orthoptera > Acrididae > Schistocerca > Schistocerca serialis. Next base: position 859,640,934 of record NC_064640.1, on the reverse strand, counting down.
CAAAACACATGTTTTTAAGGTTTTCAAATTTTTCCGTGTGTAGACCGTCAAACCCTGCATATGTCCAAGCAAATCTGAACATGTCCTGGAATTTTGCACAGCGAAGTTGATTATGTGTGAGTGTCTGAACCCTGATAATTGTCTGAAAATAAAAAATTTTCACCCGAGGGAAGACTTGAACGCTGACGCTAACCACAGGACCACGGCTCTCTAGTGCTCACATTGTCCTTGATGTTGCCTATATTTCGTGTAGACTGCTTAGTTTGTATATTTTGCTTATTTTTTGATAGTTCCACACAACTTCTCCCTGTTTTCTCGATTGATCTGTGTTCAGTTTTTCAAGGCCTATCCACTGTGCCAACTTATAACTGAATCTGAGGGGGGTGCGATGGGGAGGTTCCCTTGTGAGCACTATGCGACTTAACATCTAAGGTCATCAGTCCCCTAGAACTTAGAACTACTTAAACCTAACTAACCTAAGGACATCACACACATCCATGCCAGCGACAGGATTCGAACCTGCGACCGTAGCGGTCGCGCGGTTCCAGACTGAAGCGCCTAGAACCGCTCGGCCACTTCGGCCGGCAGATCCTGATCTGTGGTATCTCTTCCGAAATAGCACAGTGCTAAAGCACGCACAAGTGTTTACGAGCAGACCGTTCGATGTGGATGGTTGAACACGGAGCATTGCAGCAGGCCACCCCCGTGTGTTCACATGTTGCCGCAACGACATTGTCCATTAAGGTTGCAGTGGGCAGTAGACCATCGGGATTCGACCGTCTATCAACGCAAGCGTGTCGGCTCTTTGGGTGAATCTTATTTTTTGCTACACTAGGTCGCTGGTCGTCTGCAGAAGCGCCGTTATCTAGGTGGACGGCGGTCGAAACAAGTAGCTCGACACTTACTCAGGACGGTGGGAACAGTATTGTGCTACGGTAGACATTCTCCTGCGTCTGCATGTGACCTGTGGTAGTAACCTAATATACGCTGACAGCTGCGAACCATCTGCATCCCTTCGTGCCTTGCCAGCCGGTGTGGCCGAGCAAGTTCGAATCCTGCCTCGTGCATGAATGTGTGTGATATACTTAGGTCAGTTAGACTTAATTAGTTCTAAGTTCTAGGGGACTGATGACCTCAGAGGTTTAGTCCCATAGTGCTCAGAGCCATCTGAACCATACTATTGGTGATATGACTGAGATGGAAACGCGAAGGAACCCCAGCAAAACCAAGACCAGCGAGACCTCATGTAATGACAGTACAGTAACTTTCGGGCATCGCAGAGGGTGGTTATGAACAGTCGCGTGAAATTGGTGGAATAAATCATTCTTGATTTCCAAAGGGCTAGCAGCGGCCCAGGTAGCGTAATTTCTGCATATAGTGAGTTAATGGGGTACAATGGTCCAGCAAAGTTTCGTGAGCCCCATGTCTGTAATCAATGCTGAGCAACGCTTGTGTTTGTATATTGTGCAACGCCATTGGGCAGTAGATGACTGCAAACGAGTGGTTTGCATTTATGAATCACGCTATGCCTTGTGGGAATCAGACAGAAGGGTCTGGATTTAGTGAATGCCTGGAGAATGTTACATGCCAACTGTGAAGTACAGTGGAGGAGGAGGTGATGATAGGTTACCTTATGGGGGTATTCTTTGGGTTGGGATGTGGTCCCCTTACTGTGCTTAAGAAAACACTAAATGCGATGAATAAATTTTGCAGTATTGTCTACTGTGTACAGTGGAGGAAAGTTTCCAAGATTATTGAACTAGCATCACAATGTTTCGTGTCATACAGCAGCATCTGTGAGGCAATGGTTTGTGACCTGCCCAGAGGCCTGATCTGAATCCAATGGAACATTTTTTGGCTGAGTTAGAACATCGACATCGCTCCAGAAAACAGCGTCCAACATCATTGCCTTCTATGGCTTTGGCTCTTGAGCAAGAATGGACTGCCATTCCTCCTGAGACATTCAGATATCCTACTGAAAGCGTCCCCAGCACAGTTCAAGCCATCATTAAGGTGAAGGGTGGAAACACGTCATATTAATGTGCAGTAATACCGTGTCTGGGTACTTTGGACCAGATATGATGTCTCTACAAAGGCATTTAGAGGTCGAAGGCATAGGCATCCAGAGGCTGATATGATGCCCATGGGAACGGTGTGAACATTATTCATTAGCGTGTGCAATAGCATTTAAAAGTGTAGAAACAATTCCTCCCTGGAATGAGACTTTCACCTTGCAGCGGAGTAGATTACAACTGTATGCCGGACCGAGACTAGAACTCGGGACCGTTGCCTTTCGCGGGCAACTGAGCTACCCAAGCCCGACTCACGACTCGTCCTCACAGCTTCAATTCCGCTAGTACCTCGTCTCTTACTTTCCAAAGTTCACAGAAGCTCTTCTGCGAACCTTGCAGAACTAGCACGCCTGGAAGAAAGGATATTGCGTAGACATGGCTTAGCCACGTGGTAGAGCACTTGCCCGCAAAAGGCGAAGGTCCCAAGTTCGAGTCTCGGTCCGGTCCGGCACACAGTTTTAATCTGCCAGGAAGTTTCAATTCCTCCCTGGTTTCTAATTTGTGGTGTTGGCTCACATGGCTCTAAGCACTATGGGACTTAACATCTGAGGTCTTCAATCCCCTAGACTTAGAACTACTTAAACCTAACTAACCTAAGGACGTCACACACACCCATGCCCGAGGCAGGATTCGAACCTGCTACCGTAGCGGTTGCGCGGTGCCAGGCTGTAGCACCTAGAACCGCTCGGCCACTCCAAACGGCTTGTGGTGTTGGTTTTGGTCCACAACATTTCTCAAAAATAATTACCTAGAAGAGGATATTGTCCATTCAACAGCACAGACATCGATACGAAACCTCACAACTGGTTTCACTGTGTTACTATTTCGCTAGCCGTGAGGAATATACAGCGGGGCATAGTGTCGCAAGTAAATTCCAGTCCTTATGGTCGACGGAAAGTCCTCTGTTTGCTGGCAACCGATTCAGCAGAGACTGCATGTGCTCAGGTAAGACTAATTATTGGAATATATGGTCCATTGAGATGTTTACCAGTGGGAACGCACAACACTAACTTCGAAAGTACGCTGAATATAGCTCTCTGCCATACTGTTAGGATTTCCACCTGCCCATGTTCGGGAATTAAGAGAGCAGTTGCCAGAAGCCCACAACTACATCTGCATACATACTCCGCAATCAACTTTACGGCGCGTGGCAGTGGGTACCACGTACCAATACTAGTCATTTCTTTTTCTGTTCCATTCGCAAGTAGAGCGGGGGAAAAACGACTGTCTGTATGCCTCCGTATGAGCCCTATTTTCTCCTATCTTATCGTCGTGATCCTTACGTGCAGTGTAAGTTGGAGACGGTCGAATAGTTCTGCAGTCAGCTTCAAATGCTGGCTCCATGAATTTTCTCAATAGTGTTCGTCGGAAAGAACTTCTTCCCTCTAGGAGTTCCATTTGAGTTCCCGAAGCATCTCCGTAACACCTGGGTGGTGTTCGAACCTACCAGTAACAAATCTAGTAGCCCGTCTCTGAACTACTTCGATGTCTTCCTTTAATCAGACCTGATATGGATCTGAAACGCTCGAGCAGTACTCAACAGTAGGTCGCACTAGCGTCCTATATGCTGTTTCCGCCGGCCGGAGTTGCCGAGCGGTTCTAGGCGCTACAGTCTGGAACCGCGTGACCGCTACGGTCGCAGGTTCGAATCCTGCCTCGGGGATGGATGTGTGTGATGTCCTTAGGTTAGTTAGGTTTAAGTAGTTCTCAGTTCTAGGGGACTGATGACCACAGCAGTGAAGTCCCATAGTACTCAGAACCATTTGAACCATTTTTATGCTGTTTCCTTTACAGATGAACCAGACTTCCCTAGAAGTCAACCATTCGCCTTTCCTACCACAATGCTCGTTCCATTTTATACTGCAGTGCGACGTTACACCCAGATATTTTAACGGCGTCAGAGTGTCAATCAGGATGCTAATAATGCTATATCGGAACATTACGTTTCTTTTTCCCCACTCATCCACATTAACTTACATTTTTCGACATTTAGCGCTAGCTGCCGTTCACGATAAACTAGACATTTTTTCTAAGTCATCTTGTATCTTCCTACAGTCACTCAACTTCGGCACCTTCCCATACACTACATCATCATCATCATCATCATCATCATCATCATCATCATCATCAGACTACTGCCCACCCTGTCCGCCAGATCATTTATGTACACTACTGGCCATTAAAATTGCTACACCAAGAAGAAAGTCAGACGATAAACTGGTATTCATTGGACAAATATATTATACTAGAACTGACATGTGATTACATTTTCACACAATTTGGGTGCATAGATCCTGAAAAATCAGTACCAAGAACAACCAACTCTCGCCGTAATAACGGCCTTGATACGCCTGGGCATTGAGTCAAACAGAGCTTGGTTGCCGTGTACAGGTACAGCTGCCCGTGCAGCTTCAACACGATACCACAGTTCATCAAGAGTAGTGTCTGGCGCATTGTGACGAGCCAGTTGCCCGACCACCATTGACCAGACGTTTTCAGTTGGTGAGAGATCTGGAGAATGTGCTGGCCAGGACAACAGTCGAACACTTTCTGTATCCAGAAAGGCCCGTACAGGACCTGCAACATGCTGAAATGTAGGGTTTCGCAGGGATCGAATGAAGGGTAGAGCCACGGGTGGTAACACATCTGAAACGTAACATCCACTGTTGAAAGTACCGTCAATGCGAACAAGAGGAGACCGAGACGTGTAACCAATGGCACCCCGTACCATCACGCCGGGTGTTACGCCAGTATGGCGATGACGAATACACGCTTCCAATGTGCGTTCACAGCTATGGCGCCAAACACGGATGCTAACATCATGGTGCTGTAAACGGAACCTGGGTACATCAGAAAAAATGACGTTTTGCCATTCGTGCACCTAGGTTCTTCGTTGAGTACAGCATCTCAGGCGCTCCTGTCTGTGATGCTGCGTCAAGGATGACCGCAGCCATGGTCTCCGAGCTAATAGTCCATGCTGCTGCAAACGTCGTCGAACTGTTCGTGCAGATGGTTGTTGTCTTGCAAACGTCCCCAATTGTTGTCTCAGTGATCGAGATGTGGCTGCACGATCCGTTACAGCCATGCGGGTAAGATACCTGTTATATCGGCTGCTAGTCATACGAGACCGTTAGGATCCACCACGGCGTTCCGTATTACCCTCCTGAACCCACCGATTCCATATTCTGCTAACAGTCATTGGATCTCGACCAACGCGAGCAGCAATGTCGCGATACGATAAACCGCAATCGCGATAGGCTATAATCCGACCTTTATCAAAGTCGGAAACGTGATGGTACGTATTTCTCCTCCTTCCACGAGGCATCACAACAACGTTTCACCTGGCAACGCCGGTCAACTGCTGTTTGTGTATGAGAAATCGATTGGAAACTTTCCTCATTTCAGCAAGTTGTAGGTGTCGCCACCGGCGCCAACCTTGTGTGAATGCTCTGAAAAGCTAATCATTTGCATATCACAGCATCTTCTTCCTGTCGGTTAGATTTCGCGTCTGTAGCAAGTCACCTTCGTGGTGTAGCAATTTTGATGGCCAGTAGTGTATATAGGGAACTATAGCGGGCCTATTACACTTCCCTGTGAACCTATTCCATATGCTCGTACCTTCATTAACAGCCTGCAATGGGACACAGTGTCAAACTCTTTCCGAAAGTCTGGAAATATGGAATCTGACTGTTTCCCTCTAGCCATAGTTCGCGGTATAACATGTGAGAAAAGGGCAAGCGGACTTTCGCACGAGCTATGCTTTCCCAATCCAAGCTGGTTCGTGGTTCTAAGGTTCTCGGTCTCTAGGAGATTTATTATGCTGGAACTCAGAATATGTTAAAGAATACTGCAGAAAACTAATTTTAAGGATATTGATGTGTCATTTTGCGGGCCTGTAATTTTGCCCTCCTTTTATGCAATGCTCACCTGAGCTTTTTTCCGGTCGCTTGGATCTTTGAGCTGGGCGAGAGATTCGCAATAAAATCAAGTTAAGAGGCCAGTGCCGTAGAATACCCTATGTTAAACCGAAATGGCATTCAATCCGGACCTGGTGACTTATTTTTTTTCAACTCCTTCAGCTGTTTCTCTACGCCAGGGACGCTTATTACTATGTCGTCCACACGGGAGTCTGTTCGATGGTCAAGCGACGGCATGTTTGCACGACACGCTGCGTGAACGATATCTTGAACGTGAAATTTAAAACTTCAGCTTTTGTTTTGTCGTCTTCCACTGCAACACCACAATGATGAAGTGATTGGATGGAAGCCAAAGGCTCACTTAGCGGTTTTTACACAGGACCATAATTTTCTCGGTTTCTGAGCCAAATCTTTTGCTAAGGTATAACGGTGGTAATAGTTGTATGCTTCGAGCATGTATCGTTTCACAGACGCGGGAATCTGTACTAACTTTTGCTTGTAGTCATTAGTGTGTTCTCTTTTCAACTCAGAGTACGATAGTCCCTGCTTCCTGAGCATTTTCCGAATCTCGGCAAAAAAACAGTTGGTCTTTTCTTTCCTTAATGCACTTACTAAGCAATTTACAATCTGGTTTAACTATCTCGGATCCAAAATATTGTGATTTGGAGAACACCGAGAATTAAAGGTGTGTCCTTGCGGTGTTTCTTGGTACGGTCCAGTCTATCACATCTTCGTGAACTTCATTTCCTCTTTAAACAATGTTCTTGTGTCGTCAAATTGTATGTACAAATGCACCTAAGATATGAAAATTAAAAAAAGTAGCCATGACTGGCTCTACGTGCCGTGTTATTAATTTGGTTTAAAATGAAGTGTGTTTAGTTTATAACACAATGTAAACAAACAAATCATTAAAGATTCACAAGCGTTGGGAAGGAATGTGTGGTGATAGTTTGAATGAAATTATCTACGGTATTCTCTGAAGCAATTTAGTGAACCACCGTAAGAATTAAAAGTTACTGAACGGGTTCCGAACTTGGATCTCGTATGTATAGAGATCGGTCTGATACCACTCAGCCCTGAAACTTCCTTGGCATTATTTCAGATTTAACAGGTACCACCAACATTTAATACGTCACCTTCGATTCAGGTACTGTAACGGCCATGAAATTTATATCTGTATTTATGTAAGATAATGCTAACTGCAGAATTTCTCCAGTTTTCAGTCTTCCAAATCGAAGGAAACTAGAATCAGCGCACAACTTTCCATGACTGCCTAATTAGATCTATTTTTCTTCAAGCAACTGTGGTGCTAGAAGTTTAAAACTACCAGCAAGGAGTCTTTAATGCTCGTGCGCGCTGCAGTAAAGGAAGAGCAGTTAAAAAGTTACTGCAGCAAAATAAAGAACAAACAGAATTTGGTCGTCGCATCAAGGGGCGGAAATTACGCATAAACATTCAGCTCGTCAAGAATGAACGGTTGTTCAACCATTAGTTTACCTTCAGTTTCTTTTCCACGCACATCCCTTTGCCAGGGCTTCATCTTCAGAGTCGCGAAGCACCTGGGTAATTAATTGCCCCCTTCCATCTCTTGTTCGTCCTAATCATTTGTGCCGTTTGCCGGTCGGTACTTAGTATTGCTAAGCGTGCTTCTCATCAACTTCACTAACTATACTTGGACACGAAAAAAGGCCATTATTTGTGGAGTGGAAATTATTGCGTGTATCACGAACACGTGGATAATCGTCATCGCAAAGTACTCTTCCTTAACACGAAAAAAGGGGAAAAAAGAGCGTGCATGGCAATGCATGCTTTTGTTATCGAAATAAAAATTTTCTTTCGTTTACCGATAAAAGTGCCTAAGATCCCTTCGGGACGTTGCACAGAACATTCCCCTAAACGTAAGAAGACTCGGATGATTTGTACATTGCAGGGCTCTATAACATTTTAGTCACGTTGTCTGTACTGCCATTGTCTTCTGTTGCTGGTCACTGAACTTATAATACCATGAAGACAGCATTCAACAAACGTCAAATTGGCATGAAGCATACGGCAGGCCTGGATATTCAGATGCTTAGCTTATTAAGGAAATTAAGTAGAAGATACGCTATCCATACCCTGCATACGAAGAGACAGTGCGGAGTACGATTCTCATTCAGAAATTGAATTTGAATGTTGGTTGGTCGTGAGAAGACAGTCAGCCAGTGCGGTTGATACGTTCTGGCACAGAATTCAAACCGCACGGAATGATTTAACCATTTAGTTCGATTCCATGTCCAACCGGATTACAGTGATTTTTTGTTGCTACCAGAGACCTGTGTATAAATACCTCACCCTCTATACCAGCGAATCACCTCCAGATTTAGTCATGTTTTCTTCCTTTTATATTGTATGTGCACAATAAGTAGTTCGTCATTTGATATGCTCTTCGATGTTGCAATGTTAATGACATGGCGAATAGGCAAGGACGCATTGCATGAACTTCACGTTCGCTTGACGTCGCTGTGTTTTCTGATGGACAATCAGAATAATTAGTTAATGCGTGGAACATCCCAACTGCAGACACACTTCATCAGCGTGTCAGAGAAACCCGCTGAACTTCCTGGACCGTTTGGGGATCTCGGCTTGTATATTAAAAAAGTAACTGAGTTTATGAGTCGATGAGATTGTCATCTACAAAATGACTATTTTCAATCGCTGAATGTTCTTGAAAGACACCACAGCAACGATGCATTTGCAGATTTACAAACTTCATTTTTCCCCTAACATGTGACACCAATGTGCCGTAACAGTAACACTATCTCCATCTACATCTACATTTATACTCCGCAAGCCACCCAACGGTGTGTGGCGGAGGGCACTTTACGTGCCACTGTCATTACCTCCCTTTCCTGTTCCAGTCGCGTATGGTTCGCGGGAAGAACGACTGCCTGAAAGCCTCCGTGCGCGCTCTAATCTCTCTAATTTTACACTCGTGATCTCCTCGGGAGGTATAAGTAGGGGGAAGCAATATATTCGGTACCTCATCCAGAAACGCACCCTCTCGAAACCTGGCGAGCAAGCTACACCGCGATGCAGAGCGCCTCTCTTGCAGAGTCTGCCACTTGAGTTCGTTAAACATCTCCGTAACGCTATTACGGTTACCAAATAACCCTGTGACGAAACGCGCCGCTCTTCTTTGGATCTTCTCTATCTCTTCCGTCAAACCGATCTGGTACGGATCCCACACTGATGAGCAATACTCAAGTATAGGTCGAACGAGTGTTTTGTAAGCCACCTCCTTTGTTGATGGACGACATTTTCTAAGGACTCTCCCAATGAATCTCAACCTGGTACCCGCCTTACCAACAATTAATTTTATATGATCATTCTACTTCAAATCGTTCCGCACGCATACTCCCAGATATTTTACAGAAGTAACAGCTACCAGTGTTTGTTCCGCTACCATATAATCATACAATAAAGGATCCTTCTTTCTATGTATTCGCAATACATTACATTTGTCTATGTTAAGGGTCAGTTGCCACTCCCTGTACCAAGTGCCTATCCGCTGCAGATCTTCCTGCATTTCGCTACAATTTTCTAATGGTGCAACTTCTCTGTACACTACAGCATCATCCGCGAAAAGCCGCATGGAACTTCCGACACTATCTACTAGGTCATAAAGTGCTCGACTCTCGCGTTGAATTCCTGTATAGCCCACAGAAAACTAATCACTGTGTGCACTACAGTGGTAGCGAATTACTCTTACGTTTATACTATTTTCCGTCGTGGCGCGTAAGGAAGATACAGAGATCGCCTCGGTGGGTGTGAAAACTGCCTGGAACCCAGAGAGCTTAATTCATTTACCCGATTCGCGGTGTGACACAGTAACATTCAGATGAAAAACATGTTTCCATTACTTCATATTCTAACAGAGCCACTGAACTCAGCCGCCCACGGTGGCCGAGCGGTTCTTGGCGCTTCAGTCTGGAACCGCGCGACTGCTACGGTCGCAGGTTCGAATCCTGCCTTGGGCATGGATGTGTATGATGTCCTTAGGTTAGTTAGGTTTAAGTAGTTCCAAGTTCTAGGGGCCTGATGACCTCAGATGTTAAGTCCCATAGAGTTCAGAGCCATTTGAACTGAACTCAAATGGCTCTGAGCAGTATGGGACTTAACATCTGAGGTCATCAGTTCCCTAGAACTTAGAACTACTTAAACCTAACTAAACCTAGGGACAACACATACATCCATGCCCGAGGCAGGATTCGAACCTGCGACCGTAGCGGTCGCGCGGTTCCAGACTGAAGCGCAGAACCGCTCGGCCACACCGGCCGGCGCCATTGAACTGACCAAAGACATGCTTTATTAGTTTGCTGTCTCCTTCTAGAAAATAATCAAGACGAATACAATTATGACACAAATTTTACAACAAAATGCGTAGAATTCAGTATCGTGTCAGCGGAGACTCTACACTAGCCTAAGTACTAGTTTTTGTTCCAACGTGGCATACATACAGAGACATACTGCCTCAGTGACTTATTAAAGGGAGGGTTTTTAACGACTAGGCCAGTCCATGAAAGTAGCGACGTCGTTTACAGTGGCTCAGCTAATCAACGTTAAGTGTGAGTTGGGAGGGAGAGGGACGACTCTACAGTAAGTGTGTAACTTTTAAGAACTATTCCAGCATTTGTCAGAAGTGATTTAAGGGACCAAAAGATAAACTAGGCAACGTTGGGTGAACGATAGACTTGAGGCCCCGACCTTGCTGCATTCCCCTACAGTACCTTACTGTATGTACTGCAGTCGTCGTTTTGATTTAGGAGTGTTTCACTTCACTTTGCTGGCTCCGGAAGTTATTACTCAGTAATCGGGAAGGAGACTTTCGTTCCTAAAGATGTAAGCGAAAGGATTCGGAAGCAAGTAAAGCGAAAGAAAATAAAAGCTACAATCGGGACTGTGTGTTGATGCCAACGATTATTGTATTCGCTTGGTAAGACCACGCAATTCTGGGATACCTACGTGAGTAGCTGAGGAGCAGTGACATGTGTATTACTGGAGCGAACTGCCTAGCGTGTTTCCCTTACGTAATAGCCAGCCGGCCTCTGTGGTCTCGCGATAGGGTCGCTGCCACGTCAGGTGGAGCTCGAACGTTTGTTTTGCAGCGGTAATCTGTGTGGACGTGAGCTTGAAATGCGATATTACTGTATCAAACTTTTTTTTAAATTTATTTTCTTTCGGAACGTGCAAATAAAGCAGTCTAAACAGTGGAATGTCAATTATGACGATACGAACCTAAGGACTACGCAACACCCAGTACACGAACGGAGGAAATCTCCGACCCCGCTGGGAATCGAACCCTGGCCCCTGCGTTTTGCAATCTGCTGCGTTGACTGCGCAGCTGCCGAGGCGAGGCAATGTTTGGCTCTTACAATGACAGATGAACCTGTGCGTATGAGAAATCCATTTCAGCGTATGACGCATTACAGTCCTAGCTATTTTACGTGGGTAATCAACAAATAACTTCATTTCACATGCTACTTGGGTACCAGAATAGGCAATGAAATCTAATGTAGGTCAAAATGCGTCTTGCATCACTAGTATGTGGTCCGAGAGGAGAGATTGCTGGAATATTTTGGCTCTAAGGAAGGTTTAGATTGGCTGCTACAATATTAAAAGCCGCGCGGGATGTGCCGAGAGGTCTGAGGTGCTGCAGTCATAGACTGTACGGCTGATCCCGGCGGAGGTTCGAGTCCTTCCTCGGGCATGGGTGTGTGTGTGTGTGTGTGTGTGTGTGTGTGTGTGTGTGTGTCCTTAAGATAATTTAGGTTAAGTATCGTGTAAGCTTAGGGACTGATGACCTTAGCAGTTAATTCCCATAAGATTTCACACACATTTGAACAATATTAAAACGCAGAGACTGGAATGTGTACTGTGAGTATTTTTTTTTTTTTTTTAGGTTTCTGTGAAATTCAACACGAACTTGGGGGCAATTTATAGAGAAAGCGTACTGTTATGAGACATTGGTGCCACATGTTTCGGCGTGGACGAAGTAATTTGAACCATTAGGCCATCTTTGAACTTGTGCAAAGACTGTCAAGCGTTAAAACTACTTGTTAATGGAAAGTGTAGGCTTTCTGACGACAGTAACACCCACAGAATGGAATCTGTACTCGCTTTCCCGCTACGCTGTGTAGATGAGTGTCTCTGTGACGTAGTTACAGGTTATGTAAACTGAAGGTGAATGAGGGAGAACCGGAATGTGTGTGACGGACCGGGATACGAACCCATGATCTCTTGTTTACTACGCCATCCGGACAAAATGTTTATCGCAATTGTGTGGACTATCTCGGCACGTACCCCGGCCGACCCACCACAGTCCTAGTCCTTGTCCTTGTCCTCCATGTTCGCTACTTTCAGATTCCCACAGGAGGTCGAGCGTAAATGTCCATCTGCACTGAAGGTTGTGGTTCATCCCCCAGTGAGACTAATCAATTACGTAAGAACATGTCCGAAAGAAGAGACACCACTCATTTATAGCTAATAGTTACAGCCGTTGAACACGTATTCCATACTAAAACGTAGAGAGACAACAGCTTTCCACCAAGTTGCCCCGCAGCAGGTGACTACGGTTGGTTGGTTGGTGGTTAATAGACTGGACCTCGGTCAAAAGATACTTCATGTGAAGATAGTGACGTTCCCCAGAAGTATTACCAAATTAAGGAAAAATGTATGAGCGTTAAAAATCAATGCCTTGAAGGCAATATTGACGTCACAGCCGAGAAATAATTTAAAGAGAAGCAAAAGTATACGAGTCGGGCCGGTACGCAGCTGAGAGCAGAAGAGGGGTTTCCCAGGCTTCGTCCGTAGCGACAGAACCCCACCCGCATCCGAACCATCGCCAACCCTATTACGGGAGAAGACAGTTACAAATAAAAGAATTCCTTCAATGCGGGAGGCCGGTGAAAGTGGAAAGACTAAAAACCTAATAGATATCAGCTGGACCGACAAAAATAAAATGAGGTGCGAAAATAATCAGGTCCGTGAACGAGTGTCCCTGGGCTCTGGAGGCGACGGGGCCCGTCGATGACAGCCGCCCCACGCCCGGTCCATTATAAAGTCTACTACACAATCCCATCAAAAGCCGCCCTAAGTTTTCTTCGCTGAAACTTACAGTCACCGTCTTTTGAAGCTGAAACACCTAACGTCCGTCTAGTTTACGGAACTAGGTGCATCGATCACTTCGACAGTCCACAGCGAAGCGTTAAAAAGCTGCAAATATCACAACGGAACATTCCCAAGTGTCATTAAAGAAGCTTAATCAAACTGGGCGGGTGTATAGAGGGGGAGAAAATAGTGCAATACGTATTTTTTGTTTGTGCTCAATTTCACTTTCAAGGGGTAAAACACACCCTGAAACGTAATTCAGCATTTTAGGTATAGAGGGAGTATCTTCGAAATCATGATATATATAGAATATTTTCCATATAAAATGATGTGTAATTATTGTTCCTGAATTTGTTTACTCAATTTTTGTAATAATTTGAAACTTATTACGAACAATCGAAACTTTTCTTAGAACATAAATTAAAGAGGCTTTCAAACTACTTGTAGCCGCATGTAATAAAGCTGGTATCTGAAATATTTTTGCAAACCAATCTGTACAGAATGCGCTGTCTGATTATTTTCAAAATACCTAACCATTCATAAAATGGTTCAAATGGCTCTGAGCACTATGGGACTTAACTACTGACGTCATCAGTCCCCTAGAACTTAGAACTACTTAAACCTAACTAACCTAAGGACATCACACACATCCATGCCCGAGGCAGGATTCGAACCTGCGACCGTAGCGGTCACGCGGTTCCAAACTGACGCGCTTAGAACCGCACGGTCACAACGGCCGGCTAACCACTCATAGCTATACTGATTATTTATATTACTTATATTTCTTCTATGTTCTAAATTATTTTACGTTTTGCTTTCACGGTCTTTCTTTTCCACTTTACCGTTTCACAAACGTGCATTTTGTTATTTGAAACTGGTAAGTAACTCATTATTAGGATACAGAATCATTACAATAACGATTACCTGTAAATAAATGCTTGAAACAAAGTTTTCTTACACCAAGCACATAAAATTAACGATGTTTCTTTACGTAATATACACGACAGACCACACAATATAAAACAAAATTAAGCAGGATTTCGAAATGTTGTGGGTTGGCAGGAGAGCCAACACCGGTTTTCAGAGGAAAGCCGAAAGGCACGCGTTTTAGCTCACGCAGCCTGGCGTGATGTCTGGAACAGGTCAAGGAAATTAGACCTTAGCAAAAAACGTACGTAGCTGCTGGAATACTTAACTTTAATCCATAATTGGTGAACATCGCTCTTGAGGGTACATTATTCATAATCTCAATAGTAACTGGTAATGGCGCCTTGCTAGGTCGTAGCAAATGACGTAGCTGAAGGCTATGCTAACTATCGTCTCGGCAAATGAGAGCGTATTTTGTCAGTGAACCATCGCTAGCAAAGTCGGTTGTACCACTGGGGCGAGTGCTAGGAAGTCTCTCTAGTCCTGCTCGGTTGTACCACTGGGGCGAGTGCTAGGAAGTCTCTCTAGTCCGGCCATGTGGCGGCGCTCGGTCTGCAATCACTGATAGTGGCGACACGCGGGTCCGACGTATACTAACGGACCGCGGCCGATTTAAAGGCTACCCACCTAGCAAGTTTGGTGTCTGGCGGTGACACCACACGAAATGTCGCGGGTGACCATCTAAATATCCTGTTTTATATCAAGCATTGGTAAGCCTTGGCGAAGAGAACTTGTTATGTACTAGTTACTGTAGCTTTATTACCTTCTTTATCAAGTGGCGATTGACCTAATTATCATTCAACAGAACTAGATCTGAGAATTTAGTCAAAAAGTTCTTCCAACATCGGAAGCCGTATACGTTACACGGCTGTATCCGTGTCATCGAGCCCTTTGGGATAACCAGATGTTCCTTGTTCTCGGGTACGACGCTGAAAACTTCTTTTCTGTCTCTGGTCTCACACTGACCACCCACCTTTTCATTGGTTTAAAAGAAACTAATGAATGGTGAGTTTAGACCGATAATTCGAGAATTTCTTTTTGAAGCCCCGTATGTCCTCGACATCATCGAAATCTGGTAAACATCTGACCAGGTCAAAAGTTATTTGAATGAGGTTTTATTTCTTAATGAGAAAAAAACTATATTATTGTTGGAGTATTCGGGCTGTCAGTGTGAAAGAACGATATAGAAAATCGTGGCTCAGGACTAGGAACTTTTTCCTCTTGTGATCCCGAAGGGCTCGATGGCTCAAATACAACCGTGGGACATATACGGCTTTCAATGTTGGAAAAACTTTTGAGAAGGCCACGATCTACTTCTGTTGTATGATGATAATCTCCACTTGATAAACAGCACAATGAAGCTGTAGTCACTAGTACATAATCAATTCTCTTCACAGTGACTTCCTAATGTACGGAAACATAGGGTATTTAGACGATCACCCGTTATAATTTGAAATACTGCTGACTTCTACTCATTTTGGCTTCTCCGTCGTGTATACTACGTCAAGATATTTTGTTCATTTTATGAGTATGGAGTAAAAGCATGTTTTAAGCATTTCCTTCAAGATTATTATAATTGTAATTAACTTCTATGATAGTAATGAGTCACTTATTTTCTATTAATAAAATACACGTATGTGAATCGTCAAACTAAAAAACAAAGAAGCCATAAATGTAAAATTTAAAATAATTTGAAACGTAAAACAAATGTAAGTAAAATAAATTATTAGAATAGCTATGAATCTTTAGATATTATAATTATGTGTGTTGAAAATACTGCGACAGCACATTGTGTAGAATTTATATTCCAAAAACACTATTTCAGAAACCGGCTTTATGACACAGATGTATGTGGCCTGGAAGGTTCTTTATGTTTTAACGGAAGTTTTCATTGTTGAACATTAATGGTGATGAAGTATTTTGCAAAATTTAAAATTATTATAGATGTTCATTATACATTTACCAATGATATTAATTACGTATCAGCTTTTATATTAAAACATTTTTTATATATCATCGTTTCGAAGTTATTCACTGTAAACCTAAAATACCAAATTACTTTACGGGCTGTGTTAAACCCCTTGGAAGTGAAATTTAACACTAACAAAAATATACGTATTGCAGTATTTTGCCACCTCTATACACCTGCCAAGTTTAATGAAAATCGTTTATTAATACTTGCGAATGTGCCCTTGTTAGCTACAAACAATTGCTTCCCGATAAGGATTTCTCCTTCTTCGCCACAATGTTACAAAAATTAGATATCTGTCGGTAAGTTTCAAATGGGAGTTGTTTGGGTATCCGCCGCAACGTTCTGACTTTGCTCCAAGTTAGATCCACGTACCCCTGCCGTAGAAAAAAAATTGTCACAGCGTTTCGCAAACGATTGATGAGCTCCCGAGCGCTATCTACTCAGGGGATAATGCACTGCTGGCAGTGTTATTCAGCGGGAATATGCAGACGCGCGCCCACCTCTCGACAAATACCTTATTATTATAGAAAATGATACTGAGTAAGGTTACTTGTGTGTTCCGGCTTGTTTAGTCGCGGTCGCTCAAATCCAACACACAGCAATAGCAGACTTCATGACGGCCTCACTGGCAGAAGGAGGTCCTGCTTACCCGGCTGTGCATCGGATATACACTCCTGGAAATTGAAATAAGAACACCGTGAATTCATTGTCCCAGGAAGGGGAAACTTTATTGACACATTCCTGGGGTCAGATACATCACATGATCACACTGACAGAACCACAGGCACATAGACACAGGCAACAGAGCATGCACAATGTCGGCACTAGTACAGTGTATATCCACCTTTCGCAGCAATGCAGGCTGCTATTCTCCCATGGAGACGATCGTAGAGATGCTGGATGTAGTCCTGTGGAACGGCTTGCCATGCCATTTCCACCTGGCGCCTCAGTTGGACCAGCGTTCGTGCTGGACATGCAGACCGCGTGAGACGACGCTTCATCCAGTCCCAAACATGCTCAATGGGGGACAGATCCGGAGATCTTGCTGGCCAGGGTAGTTGACGTACACCTTCTAGAGCACGTTGGGTGGCACGGGATACATGCGGACGTGCATTGTCCTGTTGGAACAGCAAGTTCCCTTGCCGGTCTAGGAATGGTAGAACGATGGGTTCGATGACGGTTTGGATGTACCGTGCCCTATTCAGTGTCCCCTCGACGATCACCAGTGGTGTATGGCCAGTGTAGGAGATCGTTCCCCACACCATGATGCCGGGTGTTGGCCCTGTGTGCCTCGGTCGTATGCAGTCCTGATTGCGGCGCTCACCTGCACGGCGCCAAACACGCATACGACCATCATTGGCACCAAGGCAGAAGCGACTCTCATCGCTGAAGACCACACGTCTCCATTCGTCCCTCCATTCACGCCTGTCGCGACACCACTGGAGGCGGGCTGCACAATGTTGGGGCGTGAGCGGAAGACGGCCTAACGGTGTGCGGGACCGTAGCCCAGCTTCATGGAGACGGTTGCGAATGGTCCTCGCCGATAACCCAGGAGCAACAGTGTCCCTAATTTGCTGGGAAGTGGCGGTGCGGTCCCCTACGGCACTGCGTAGGATCCTACGGTCTTGGCGTGCATCCGTGCGTCGCTGCGGTCCGGTCCCAGGTCGACGGGCACGTGCACCTTCCGCCGACCACTGGCGACAACATCGATGTACTGTGGAGACCTCACGCCCCACGTGTTGAGCAATTCGGCGGTACGTCCACCCGGCCTCCCGCATGCCCACTATACGCCCTCGCTCAAAGTCCGTCAACTGCACATACGGTTCACGTCCACGCTGTCGCGGCATGCTACCAGTGTTAAAGACTGCGATGGAGCTCCGTATGCCACGGCAAACTGGCTGACACTGACGGCGGCGGTGCACAAATGCTGCGCAGCTAGCGCCATTCGACGGCCAACACCGCGGTTCCTGGTGTGTTCGCTGTGCCGTGCGTGTGATCATTGCTTGTACAACCCTCTCGCAGTGTCCGGAGCAAGTATGGTGGGTCTGACACACCGGTGTCAATGTGTTCTTTTTTCCATTTCCAGGAGTGTAGCTCTCTAACACATGGCTTCCTCCTCTGGCGGGAGGATCCACCACTCTCTGAAGCTTGTGGTGTGCCACTTTCAGTTCAGCATATTTTGGCAACGTGTGTCCTATACATTGATATTAGGGAGCCCTCAGTCTCGATGGAGATCTGCCCACCATCCTCGCCAATACTGATTCCAGTGTTAAGAGTGGTGAAATTTTGTGAACTGTCAGGCCTCATCCCTAAACTGGTGGGGAAGAGAAGCAGACTTTAATGCATTATCAACTGCTCCACATGTGGGGACAGAATTCGTCCCCACCCAGGAGATTGGCATGCTCACTTCTCGTCAGTGAGCTGATGACCACGATGTGGTCAGGAAGACGTTCTAGTGTGGTTGAAACGATGACACTGGTAGCAGCGCATCGGCTTCGGAATGTATGGCCGGCTATGATAATTTCATAGCCTGCTTTGATCTTGGACGGAAGCACCACTATCAAAGGTGAGAAAAAGAGTGCGGGTGGGCACTAAGGAGGAGTCTGCGTTTTTCATCACCCGATGACGGCAATGACACCCTGAACAGAGAGGTAAGACTGGATTTTGGCCTCGGTCACACCGTCGAGCAGCCTAGTGTAAATAACAGTACGGGACGAATTCAGAGTTTGGTGGGCCTCAACACGGACAGGGTAGCCGTGGAGACGCGTGGCGGCAAGCAGTTGTGCTCAAGTATCAGAAGTAGTCTCCAAAAGCAAAGTGCCATTCTGTAAACGAGAGCAGAATTTCACGGAGCCAGCAATTGCACCAACACTCTTCGGAATAATGAACTGATGGCGAAGGACTGACCGTCTTCAGTACGTGAGACCACGAGGAACCGCGGTGCCGCGGAAAGGGCCTCTGAATCGTTAGCCTTATTCCGTTTCGTAGACGTCGATTGAGAAGATAATTGGCCCATTGCGAGAAAATCCTCTCAGATTGTCAGCGTCTCCGATGGCGCGCTCCTTCCAACTGGGGGCCCCTTCACGTGGGACCGCACCCGCCTTACGTGATTGTTCACATCTCAGGTCACACCTCCCGTACAATTGACGGAGAGACCAATCGGCAATTTGGGAAGGTTGCAGCTCAGGCAATTACCTCTCCCTGGGGTACGTGCGAACCCTACCTGTCGACCCGGGGCTGGGAATTACGCGGTGCCCGGTCTCCTGTTAGGCGTCAGACGCGAGGGCCGGCCTTCGGGAGCGCACAGGGAGGAAGAACAAAAAGAGGAACCTCAAACGCCGAAGCGGAGGAAAGAGTGGAGAAAGGAAACGAAGAAAGGAAAAGGGAACGAAAAACAGTTGTAGGACTGTAAATCTGCAGGCTTTAGTGGCCGTTGTCACTGAAGTTAAAATCTGGGTTATTAGGCCGCGTCATGTTTCTTCTAAAATGTTCGACGTTTCGACCCCTCTGCTGGGATCTTCCTAAGGATCTTTTGGTGTCCACTACTGCTAGAACACTGTCAGAGACGAGTGTCGCGTCCACTTATAAAGGAGGAATTTTCCTGTCTTCACGCCCACGGACTGGGAACACATCTTTGAGGTCTCAGCCCGGGGCGCGGCGGCTGGGGAAGTGCGTCCGGAAATCAAACAGCATCCAGCATACCAGCAATTCCTGGAGCTCGAGAAGAACTACACCGTGGAGGGAATGAACCGATTCATTGATCAGAATCCAGACTTCATACGCATATTATGCCATCTGGACAATCCGTAAAATTCCCACGAATACGATGACGCCAGAAGACCTACCAGCAACCGCCTACTTCGCCAGTCTAAAACTAGCGAAGTAGCCAGAGGCCCATCCCATCGAGAGGCCACATTGACGACAACAGAGCAGTCAAAGGAGGAACAGCAGCATCGCTGCTTAGCCTCCATCACCTCCGGACAGAGGAAGTCCGTGATCTAGAAGACTGTGTGTATGCGAGACTGTTCGTGCTGGAGAAGTGATAGTATTGGTTAAAATTCATATGGCTACCATTGGTGGGCCACAGTCATAGGCTACTACATCTCCTGTGGATACCATTGGCGGCCATCGTCATTGGATAGAAAGGCACTATTCCACACTATGCTGGAGAAGGGTTATTGTTTGAAATGCCTGCTACAGCTATTGGTTGGTCGTCATCAGTGGCTAGATTCGAAACGGACAGAGCAAGAGAAGGGGAATGTTTACCCAAAATATTATTATCCGCCGAAGTGACTTGCAGCGCGTTGCTTATGCCGCTAATAAGAATGACGAGGAACCGCCAATCTCACTCCGTCAGATTACCGTTCGTTTCTGGGGTCACTGACCGCATAAGAAGAATTTTAAAGAAAAATGGTATTCAGTCATTTTTCTTTAGTCAAAACAAAATAAAAGACTTTTTCCGACGGAAAACGGATGCACCTGATTACCTCCACGATGCAGGCATCTATCAAGTGTCTTATGGCTGCGGCTAAGTGTATATAGGCGAAACGGGAACACGAACGCATTAAGGAACACGAACGGGACATGCGGCTAAAGCAAAGTGCAAAATCGGCAGTAGCGGAACGTCAAGAGAACTGTGGCTCTGACATTGATTTTAATAACGTACGTGTACTGGCTAAAGAAACAAACATTTATAGAAGAAAGGTCCGAGAAGCAGTTGAAATTTCTAAGAATGCTTCTAATTTCAATAGAGAGGACGGCTATACGCTTCCGGCATCGTGGCTCGCCGCCATCAAGGAAGTAAATACGCGGCCGCGGTGTGGTAACGGCAGAAACAACGCGCTGCAAGTCACCTCGGCGGACAATAATATTATGGGTAAACATTCCCCCTCGCTTGCTCTGTCCGTTTCGAATCTAGCCACTGATGACGACCAACCAATAGCGGTAGCAGGCATTTCAAACAATAACCCTTCTCCAGCATAGTGTGGAATAGTGCCTTTCTATCCAATGACGATGACCGCCAATAGTATCCACAGGAGATGGAGTAGCCTATGACTGTGGCCCACCAATGGTAGCCACATGAATTTTAACCAATACTATCACTTCTCCAGCACGAACGCCAGAAAATTCCTCCTTTATAAGGGGACGCGACACTCGTCTCTGACAGTGTTCTAGCAGTAGTGGACACCAAAAGATCTTGAGGAAGATCCCAGCAGAGGGGTCGAAACGTCGAAAATTTTAGAAGAAACATGACGCAGCCTAATAACACAGAATATTTTAACTTCAATTGTAGGACTGTCCTTATGTCAGCGACAGACAATGCGGAACATTCCCACCAATAACACCCCAGATATGGTCCCCTGGGGGGAAGGGTGGGGGGGGGGGGGGGTGGGGTGGGGTGGAGGAGTTCATTTGGGTATGAAAATTCGGACAATAATTCATTATTCCAGACAAGGGAAACACCAGCATTCGTCATATCAATTTGAAAACGTATTTATTATTGTATATCGGTTTCAGAGTGATCATCTTCAGTGCAAGAATACGCCCAGGTGAATCTTACATCTACATCTACGTGATTACTCTGCTATTCACAATAAAGTGCCTGGCAGAGGGTTCAATGAACCACCTTCACGCTGTCTCTCTACCGTTCCACTCTCGAACGGCACGCGGGAAAAACGAGCACTTAAATTTTTCCGTGGGAGCCCTGATTTCTCTTATTTTATCGTGATGATCATTTCTCCCTATGTAGGTGGGTGCCAATAGAATGTTTTCGCAATCGGAGGAGAAAACTGGTGATTGAAATTTCATGAGAAGATCCCGTCGCAACGAAAAACTCCTTTGTTTTAATGATTGCCACTCCAATACATGTGTCATGTCTGTGACACTATCTCCCCTCTTTCGCGATAATACAAAACGAGCTGCTAGTGGGCATGTTCTTCACTATAAACAATTTGAAATTACATTTTGTGCACGATTATAGGAGTACACTGGACTTTGTCTTGCGCTGAAGATGATCACTCTGTGATTGATCTCGATGTGCAATAATAAGAATAAATGGTTGCAAATTCATACGACAAATGCTGATGTTTCCCTTGTTTGCATTACTACTTCTGTGGTCGTGGTGCACTAACTTCCTAGTGGAATCCAATCTCAAAAAATCCATTGTGTGATTTCTGAGTAAGAAAGAAAAATTACAGAAAACGTACGTAAGAATAAGGAAGGCAGCGTATAGCTGCTGTAGGTTGAGAGTAATCTTTCAAAGTATCGTGGCGTGTGCAGGTGCCGTCGGCGTTCGGTAGGGAGACGTCTTCTCGCAGACGAGTGTGTGCAGGCGGTGTTCACTTGTGAGCGGTTCGCTATTTGCCGAGCCAGCGCCGGCGCGCACACCTGTGGCACAATATAATCCCGCCACCCCGCGTTCCCTCGCTTCAGCCGCAGAGAAGCCTTCGCCTGCTTGCTGGTTCTATGTAAGAGCTTTGACGGCAGCCGTGCAGACTTTGACAATGGCTTCTATGCAAAAATGAAAGCTATCCTCTAATTGATTTGGTTTTATTTTAATCGTATTACCAACCACTCAATGCTACGATACAGAGCTGAACGTTCTCGACTTGCAGTTAAATAATTTCCTAACTGAACCGCGCATTTATTTTTCACTCTAGACACCCCTTTAGGTACATTCTCTTTGTGAAATATTTTACCGGTGAGTGGATTTGAGTATTACACACTTACAACTGTTATAACCTCTTCACTGCACTGAAAACTTTTTCCAGTAAAAAATCTTTAAACGTGCAAATAGATGGATATCAGAAGGTGCTAAATTTGGCAAATAGACTCGATATCTCAACAGTATTTAATTCGTATCTATCTTTTACTCATCCTCAAAGCACTTCGTAGGCAGCTGCGGGACAGTGACTGTGTTCTTTGAAATCTGAACTACTTCTCGTGTAATTTTTCCCCATACATACAAACACGAACACTTGCTTAGTAGCCGGCCGGAGTGGTCGACGGTTCTACGCGTTCCAGTCTGGAACCGCGCGACCGCTACGGTCGCAGGTTCGAATCCTGCCTCGGGCATGGACGTGTGTGATGTCCTTAGGTTAGTTAGGTTTAAGTAGTTCTAAGGACTGATAACCTCAGGTGTTAAGTTCAAAAATGGCTCTGAGCACTATGGAACTTAACATCTATGGTCATCAGTCCCCTAGAACTTGTTGTTGTTGTTGTTGTGGTCTTCAGTCCTGAGACTGGTTTGATGCAGCTCTCCATGCTACTCTATTCTGTGCAAGCTTCTTCATCTCCCAGTACCTACTGCAACCTACATCCTTCTGAATCTGCTTAGTGTATTCATCTCTTGGTCTCCCTCTACGATTTTTACCCTCCACGCTGCCCTCCAATGCTAAATTTGTAATCCCTTGATGCCTCAAAACATGTCCTACCAACCGATCCCTTCTTCTAGTCAAGTTGTGCCACAAACTTCTCTTCTCCCCAATCCTATTCAATACCTCCTCATTAGTTACGTGATCTACCCACCTTATCTTCAGCATTCTTCTGTAGCACCACATTTCGAAAGCTTCTATTCTCTTCTTGTCCAAACTGGTTATCGTCCATGTTTCACTTCCATACATGCCTACACTCCATACAAATACTTTCAGAAACGACTTCCTGACACTTAAATCTATACTCGATGTTAACAAATTTCTCTTCTTCAGAAACGATTTCCTTGCCATTGCCAGTCTACATTTTATATCCTCTCTACTTCGACCATCATCAGTTATTTTACTCCCTAAATAGCAAAACTCCTTTACTACTTTAAGTGTCTCATTTCCTAATCTAATCCCCTCAGCATCACCCGATTTAATTTGACTACATTCCATTATCCTCGTTTTGCTTTTGTTGATGTTCATCTTATATCCTCCTTTCAAGACACTGTCCATTCCGTTCAACTGCTCTTCCAAGTCCTTTGCCGTCTCTGACAGAATTACAATGTCATCGGCGAACCTCAAAGTTTTTACTTCTTCTCCATGAATTTTAATACCTACTCCGAATTTTTCTTTTGTTTCCTTTACTGCTTGCTCAATATACAGATTGAATAACATCGGGGAGAGGCTACAACCCTGTCTCACTCCTTTCCCAACCACTGCTTCCCTTTCATGCCCCTCGACTCTTATAACTGCCATCTGGTTTCTGTACAAATTGTAAATAGCCTTTCGCTCCCTGTATTTTACCCCTGCCACCTTCAGAATTTGAAAGAGAGTATTCCAGTCAACATTGTCAAAAGCTTTCTCTAAGTCTACAAATGCTAGAAACGTAGGTTTGCCTTTTCTTAATCTTTCTTTTAAGATAAGTCGTAAGGTTAGTATTGCCTCACGTGTTCCAACATTTCTACGGAATCCAAACTGATCTTCCCCGAGGTCTGCTTCTACCAGTTTTTCCATTCGTCTGTAAAGAATTAGCGTTAGTATTTAGCAGCTGTGACTTATTAAACTGATAGTTCGGTAATTTTCACATCTGTCAACACCTGCTTTCTTTGGGATTGGAATTATTATATTCTTCTTGAAGTCTGTGGGTATTTCGCCTGTCTCATACATCTTGCTCACCAGATGGTAGAGTTTTGTCATGACTGGCTCTCCCAAGGCCATCAGTAGTTCTAATGGAATGCTGTCTACTCCCGGGGCCTTGTTTCGACTCAGGTCTTTCAGTGCTCTGTCAAACTCTTCACGCAGTATCTTATCTCCCATTTCATCTTCATCTACATCCTCTTCTCCTAGGACTTAGAACTACTTAAACGTAACTAACCTAAGGACATCACACAACACCCAGTCATCACGAGGCAGAGAAAATCCCTGACACTGCCGGGAATCGAACCCGGGAATCTCAGATGTTAAGTCCCATAGTGCTCAGAACCATTTGAACCATTTGAACTTGCTTAGTAGTTCACATATGCTCGTAGTACACAGTAACAGGAATTTCTTTCGCCGCAACGAAAACACTGGCTTTAACCTTCTGACACATTAAATCAACTTCACCTTTTTGAGGTGCAGGTCTACTGCGTTCAGTTCACTACCTCGATTGGTGGTTCGTTTCTGGTGTGAAGTGTTGAACACCACGTCTCATCCATAGTAACTAATCTGTGCGCAAAATAAAGTGAAGTCTATGTAAAACGTTCTAAATGTTACGAAGTTATTCTTTCTCACATTTACTTTTGGTTAGCAGTGGGCAATGCAGCACATATCTTGCACAAAGCTTCCTCATAGTTACCCTTTCTTACAGGCACGACGTCACAAAAAATGTTCAAACGTGTGTGAAATGCTATGGGGCTTAACTCTAAGATCATCAGTCCCTAAGCTTACACACTACTTAACCTAAATTATCCTAAGAACAAACACACACACCCATGCCCGAGGGAGGACTCGAACCTCCGCCGGGACCAACCGCACAGTCCATGACTGCAGCGCCTAAGATCGCTCGGTTAATCCCGCGCGGCGCACGACGTCACATATTTTATCGCAGATCGTGAAATACAATACTGTAGAGTTTCTGGATGATTTCGGACGTTCTTTAAGCGAATCAAATGCAAGAAAAGTTATAACATGAGTAGATTCGGCCGTATATTTTTCAATAATGGATTAAACTGAAGGGGAAGACTCGTTATAAACTTTCACCATCTTTGGCTGAATTTTCATCGGAGTGAAAAAAGAAAAAAAAAAAAAAAGAACCCGCACAATATTGCGGTTTAGGCACTTGAGCTGCACGCACAATGGTTTACAAATCCGTGCACGCACAATGGTTTACAAATCCGTAAAGACGAAACTAATCCACACTTAAATTTGCACCTGACACTACTGTATAACATGTACCAACATAATATAAAAAATCTTTACTTCTTTATCAGTGCCACCATTTTTCCAATTGACTCTTCTTCTCAATGTTAACATATTAAAGTTGTTATGTGCCCCGAAAAGAGATCGATTTGGCAACTATCACAGTATCTTTCCATGGTGGACGATGTAATTTCATGTCGCAACACCGTTTTGGTGATGAAGTTACCCACCAGTCGTATATATGAAGTATCTTGTGAAGTGTATGCTCCTAATCTAACGGTAATGGGATAATGAAAACAAGGTCTTCGACAAACGACACTTCACTGATGAGAGAGTATTATACAGTATTCCTAATGCAGATTAGTGTTCAACGTCCCGTCGACAACGTGGTCATTAGAGACCGAACATAAACTCGGATTAAGGAACAATGGAGAAGAAAATCGGCCGTGCCTTTTCGAAGGAATCATCATGGTATTTGCTGAAGCGATTTAGAGAATCACGGAAAACCTGAATTGGGATGGTTGGCCGCGCGTTTGAACCGTCGTCCTGCCGAATGCGAATCCAGTGTGTTAACCACTGCGCCACCTCTCTCGGCTGTATGTATTCCTTATTCAGGTAACATTTCATCATTGAAGGGAATAGAGCAACCTTAGCTATTACTGGAACTCCGTACTCCAGGGATCTTTAAGAGAAGTAGGATGGTAAGACAAAAATAAAATAATGAAGAATGTGGTCAATACGAAAGTCAGGACTGGCAGCGTTTCATTTTCGCTGACATCCATCCGAGCACTGAATAACGCTTCTGACAGCGGTCTGTTACATCACCCTTTATTTTCAAATTTAGCACATTTACTCCATTTTCGCGAAGTTTACGTAATAGTCATGTCATGTACAACTTTTCATGTGTCGATGTGACGCTATTGTTACTGCCACGCTATCAGTATGAAGGCGACAGAGGGGAACGTGCTGCAGTACATAATAGTCATGCAGGCGGAATTAACTAAACTGTTACCTGACGTCTTCTGATAGCAATATTAATTACCACGCCGGCCTAAGGCGCTGTCATGGACTGTGCGGCTGATCCCGGCGGAGGTTCGAGTCCTCTCACGGGCATGGGCGTGTGTGTGTGTGTGTGTGTGTGTGTGTGTGTGTGTGTGTGTGTGTGTGTGTGTGTGTGTGTGTCCTTACGATAATTTAGATTAAGTAGTGTGTAAGCTTAGGGACTGATGATCTTAGCAGTTAAGTCCCATAAGATTTCAACACATTTGGACTTTTTTTTTAACCACGCGGGCTGAGGCGTTAATGGGAATTTGGATTGAGGAGAGATGCGCGCTAGAGGTATCCGTACAGGTGTGAAAGCTACTGTGCCGGCGTAGTGGTTAGCAGAACAGCCTACTAAGCAGGTGACACAGGTTTGAATCCTGGGCTTGGTACAGCTCTTCATTCGTCGCCTCATTCAGCATATATACAATTACAGAAACCTCAATATTAACTTCGTTTCTCTATTTTCTTTCAAATTAGCAGGTAAAGCTGCCCTCAACCATAAAGTTGGTTTGAACACGATTGTGTTTTCTAGACATCCTATTTGACGTGGTGTGCTCTTGGCTTACACCGACCTTTGAACTAATTTCCGAACCAGTTATTAGGAGCCCATAGCTTAATGTAGACAACATTCCATTAGAACTACTGACGGCCTTGGGAGAGCCAGTCCTGACAAAACTCTACCATCTGCTGAGCAAGATGTATGATACAGGCGAAATACGCTCACACTTCAATAGGAATATAATGATTGCAATCCCAAAGAAAACAGGTGTTGACAGATGTGAAAATTACCGAACTATCAGTTTAATAAGTCACAGCTGCTAAATACTAACGCTAATTCTTTACAGACGAATGGAAAAACTGGTAGAAGCCGACCTCGGGGAAGATCAGTTTGGATTCCGTAGAAATGTTGGAACACGTGAGGCAATACTGACCGTAAGACTTGTCTTAGAAGAAAGATTAAGGAAAGGCAAACCTACGTTTCTAGAATTTGTAGACTCAGAGAAAGCTTTTGACAGTGTTGACTGGAATACTCTCTTTCAAATTCTGAAGGTGGCAGGGGTAAAATACAGGGAGCGAAAGGCTATTTACAATTTGTACAGAAACCAGATTGCAGTTATAAGAGTTGAGGGGCATGAAAGGAAAGCAGTGGTTGGGAAGGGAGTGAGACAGGGTTGTAGCCTCTCCCCGATGTTATTCAATCTGTATATTGAGCAAGCAGTAAAGGAAACAAAAGAAAAATTCGGAGTAGGTATTAAAATCCATGGAGAAGAAATAAAAACGTTTAGGTTCGCCGATGACATTGTAATTCTGTCAGAGACAGCAAAGGACTTGGAAGAGCAGCTGAACGGAATGGACAGTGACTTGAAAGGAGGATATAAGATGAACACCAACAAAAGCAAAACGAGGATAATCGAATGTAGTCGAATTAAGTCGGGTGATGCTGAGGGAATTAGATTAGGAAATGAGACACTTAGAGTAGCAGATGTGTTTTGCAATTTGGGGAGCAAAATAACTGATGATAGTCGAAGTAGAGATGATATAAAATGTAGACTGGCAATGGCAAGGAAAGCGTTTCTGAAGAAAAGAAATTTGTTAACATCGAGTATTGATTTAAGTGTCAGGAAGTCGTTTCTGAAAGTATTTGTATGGAGTGTAGCCATGTATGGAAGTGAAACATGGACGATAAATAGTTCAGAAAAGAAGAGAATAGAAGCTTTCGAAATGTGGTGCTACAGAAGAATGCTGAATATTAGATGGGTAGATCACATAACTAATGAGGAGGTACTGAATAGAATTGGGGAGAAAAGGAGTTTTTGGCACAACTTGACAAGAAGAAGGGACCGGTTGGTAGGACATGTTCTGAGGCATCAAAGGATCACAAATTTAGCATTGGAGGACAGCGTGGAGGGTAAAAGTCGTAGAGGGAGACCAAGAGATGAATAAACTACGCAGATTCAAAAGGATGTAGGTTGCAGTAAGTACTGGGAGATGAAGAAGCTTTCACAGGATAGAGTAGCACGGAGAGCTGCATCAAACCAGTCTCAAGACTGAAGACCACAACAAAAACATAGCTTAATGTAGACTCCGCGCCACAGTGCAGCTAGATTTTTTTAAAATTTTACATATACGAATCATTTTCAGAGTCGAAAGACGTTTTAAGTGACAAAAGGTCTAGAAACGACCGAGGATTGGACTCCTGATGCTTTGGGCTTGAAATGTGGCACTTATCTACCAAGTAGCATTTCCAACAAAACTAATTTCTACTGACAGTATTGTGTTTCTGAAATGGCACTTCGCTCTGCGAAATCAGGTAACTACTCTGTGAGAAATTATACTGTTTACAACGCTGGATTTGTCAACCTTGTGTATTAATCACATAAACCGGCATATTCAAGTTCGTCACTTCACACTCAAATAAGGGAAAATATGTTGTCGTATAAGGACGACTTGGGATGATTCCCGTTGCTACACCGGCATGGAAGAGGGGAGAGGAAACGCACCTGTGTAGTTCACGTCTTTCCAATGCTGACTGAATAGGGAAAAAAATGTCTTTCTGATACAAAGAGAGATTAGATACACTGTCGCTCTGTGGAGAGTGAAAAAGGAACGCAAATCAAGTAGCTGAGTTATACACACAATGTTTTATTGAAACTGTGTTCAAAAATCACGCAAGTTTTGCAGACGTGCAAACAGCTGTTGTAAGGGCACTGGAATGTTATGCAGACGGCAAGGGCTAAATCTAGAAACGTGTGAGCGAAATAAACAGGTAGGGTGGCATTTTTCCCTTAAAATCTACGTGTTAGCTTCAGAGATGCAGTGAGTGCCTCAAGAATATCCAAGTCCCGCGCTATTCTAACTTTGCACGCAAACATCCCCCATTCTTATGATGGATCATTCAACCAGGCGACTGACCAGCATGATTACACACTGAATTAAAGTGCTTGGCTCTGATACGACGTCGGGGCAATGTTTTGTTCCCAGGAGGAATCTTTCACTCTGTACAATACTGTGTGCGGTTTCGAAACAGACATGCAAGATTAAAACTTGTGCCGGACTAAGACTCGAACTTGTAACCTATTTCTGCGCAATATCCTTTCTCCGAGGAGTGCTAGTTTCCTAAGGGCAGCAAGAGAACTTTATTCAAGTTTCGAAAGCAGGAGGGAGTTGCTGGCAGAAGTAAAACGGTGAGGGTGGGTCATACACAGATAGCCCAGTCGGTACGAACATTCCCCGTTAAAGACAAGATCCTGGGTTCCATTCCTGAAGAGCGCACGGTTTTAACCTGCCACGAAGTTTTAATGAATTTTTTCTTCAAATGACTCGCTTCAATGACGAAGCAACGCTAACAGTACACAGAAATCTAAATATCAGAAATATGCATTAGTTGCACTGTCACCGTTAAGTAGTGGCTGAGCCAGCTAAACGTCAGAGGCAGTGAGTGTGGACGTGACGTGCGGAATTATTGGAGAGTACGTAATTGGTCCCTACTTCACAAAGGCACGGCTCGTCCAGCCCTTTGCTGGTCGCTTGATTGCACCTGTAGGCGCTATCACGTTTAACTTATTTGCCGCCATTAGGCTTTTATCGCTGTACAGAGCCTGAAGAAGGAAGCTATGCATAATTTCCCATGGCTCCTGACGATTAAAAAAATAAAATTGTGGCAACGCGTTTAACGGTATATTAGAAATATACACTCCTGGAAATTGAAATAAGAACACCGTGAATTCATTGTCCCAGGAAGGGGAAACTTTATTGACACATTCCTGGGGTCAGATACATCACATGATCACACTGACAGAACCACAGGCACATAGACACAGGCAACAGAGCATGCACAATATCGGCACTAGTACAGTGTATATCCACCTTTCGCAGCAATGCAGGCTGCTATTCTCCCGTGGAGACGATCGTAGAGATGCTGGATGTAGTCCTGTGGAACGGCTTGCCATGCCATTTCCACCTGGCGCCTCAGTTGGACCAGCGTTCGTGCTGGACGTGCAGACCGCGTGAGACGACGCTTCATCCAGTCCCAAACATGCTCAATGGGGGACAGATCCGGAGATCTTGCTGGCCAGGGTAGTTGACGTACACCTTCTAGAGCACGTTGGGTGGCACGGGATACATGCGGACGTGCATTGTCCTGTTGGAACAGCAAGTTCCCTTGCCGGTCTAGGAATGGTAGTATGATGGGTTCGATGACGGTTTGGATGTACCGTGCACTATTCAGTGTCCCCTCGACGATCACCAGTGGTGTACGGCCAGTGTAGGAGATCGCTTCCCACACCATGATGCCGGGTGTTGGCCCTGTGTGCCTCGGTCGTATGCAGTCCTGATTGTGGCGCTCACCTGCACGGCGCCAAACACGCATACGACCATCATTGGCACCAAGGCAGAAGCGACTCTCATCGCTGAAGACGACACGTCTCCATTCGTCCCTCCATTCACGCCTGTCGCGACACCACTGGAGGCAGGCTGCACGATGTTGGGGCGTGAGCGGAAGACGGCCTAATGGTGTGCGGGACCGTAGCCCAGCTTCATGGAGACGGTTGCGAATGGTCCTCGCCGATACCCCAGAAGCAACAGTGTCCCTAATTTGCTGGAAAGTGGCGGTGCGGTCCCCTACGGCACTGCGTAGGATCCTACGGTCTTGGCGTGCATCCGTGCATCGCTGCGGTCCGGTCCCAGGTCGACGGGCACGTGCACCTTCCGCCGACGACTGGCGACAACATTGATGTACTGTGGAGACCTCACGCCCCACATGTTGAGCAATTCGGCGGTACGTCCACCCGGCCTCCCGCATGCCCACTATACGCCCTCGCTCGAAGTCCGTCAACTGCACATACGGTTCACGTCCACGCTGTCGCGGCATGCTACCAGTGTTAAGGACTGCGATGGAGCTCCGTATGCCACGGCAAACTGGCTGACACTGACGGCGGCGGTGCACAAATGCTGCGCAGCTAGCGCCATTCGACGGCCAACACCGCGGTTCCTGGTGTGTCCGCTGTGCCGTGCGTGTGATCATTGCTTGTACAGCCCTCTAGCAGTGTCCGGAGCAAGTATGGTGGGTCTGACACACCGGTGTCAATGTGTTCTTTTTTCCATTTCCAGGAGTGTATTTCCAGGTATCTTTACACAGCCGACTGTATGTACACACACACACACACACACACACACACACACACACACACACACACACCTCACTTTCTTGTTTTCGCTCTGGTTTCACTTGAGAAAAAAACAGGATGTCACGGATGTACCGTTAATAAATATTACTATAAGAAGAACCTATACGTCTTATTTTGTGAGAATGGACTTACCAAATCTTAAACGGAGCCGAAACATTTGAGAGTAGCAGTTTAGGTCACCTATCCTGCATTCAGTGTACCAACACGTTACAGGTGACAAACTCAATATCAGGCGTCATGGCGAACACATTATTTTAGCCTTTTACATATTTAAATGAGACGAAGATTTTTTTTACTCTAAAAATGTAACACCAAACACAAGAACCGGTTGTATTTCCATAGCAGTCAGGTAGATTTCACACTTTGTAAAATACGTACATAAAATAATTCTAATATTCAAATAGTCATCACAGTTTAATCCAACGTAAAGAAACAGTTACTTGGCACAGGCGCTGAAAGGAAGGTTTTCAGGCGATGGACTCAAACATTTACCTGTGGTACTATGATTAACATGATTAACCCCGACCCTAAATATTCTACACGAGCTGAACGAAATCAGTTTATGAAAAATCTGGAACGAATTTCTGCTTATGTACGATCATTTAGTTATTCAGGTAGTAACTCCCCATGTCTCTCCTAAGGTACCAATTTCAGTAAAATGAAGAAACTGTGGCAACACGCAAACTCTGAAAATGTTACACAAAAGACAGTTTTAGTCTTCCAAAACAATCTGGAGGTGAAGCTCGACCTAAAATTGTATTTTTAAGAAGTTTTTGAAATAAGAATCTGGTTGCTACTATCATGAGAATTATTTCTATCCCTCTTCTGACTGCTAGGATGAGAGTGGATTTCTTTTAGAGGTTTTCTGGTGGAGTTTTACAAAGTAATACGTCCGTTTATGTTCGCTATATTACCTGCTAGTTGTTCCCTCATGATAATTCTGCATAATTACAAACAATAAGCCGGCCGGTGTGGCCGAGCGGTTCTGGGCGCTTCAGTCTGGAACCGCGCGACCGCTACGGTCGCAGGTTCGAATCCTGCCTCGGGCATGGATGTGTGTGATGTCCTTAGTTTAGTTAGGTTTAAGTAAATTTAAGTTCTAGGGGACTGATGACCTCAGCTGTTAAGTCCCATAGTGCTCAGAACCATTTGAACCTTCTTGCTTCCCACTGTTTAAGAGCAATTCGGGGATGGCGATTGCATCTTTCAACACGATCGAGCACCTATTCATAATGCACAGCCTGTGGCGGAGTGGTTTCACTACAATAACATTCCTGTAATGGACTGGCCTGCACAGTCCTGACCTGAATCCTACAGAACACCTTCGGAATGTTTTGGAACGCCGACTTCGTCCCAGGCCTCACCGACCGACATCGATACATCTCCTCAATGCAGCACTCCATGAAGAATGGGCTGCCATTCCCAAGAAACTTTCCAGCACCTGATTGAACGTATGCCTGCGAGAGTGGAAGATGTCATCAAGGCTAAGGGTAGGCCAACACCATACTGAATTCCAGCATTGCCGATGGAGGGCGCCACGAACTTGTAAGTCATTTTCAGCCAGGTGACCGGATACATTTGATCACGTAATGCGTATAATCTACACAAATCAAAAAATGTTTTGCATTACCTCGGTTCCGAGAGTTCGGGAGCCTGTACAGAAAATTGTAATTGACAACATAAACATCATTTCTGCCCTTTTTATTGCTCATGGAAATCACACATTGCATGTTGTACCACCATACAGCGAGACGTTCGGAGGTGGTGGTCCAGATTGCTATACACACCGGTACCTGTAATACCCAGTAGCACGTCCTCTTGCATTGATGCATGCCTGTATTCGTCGTCGCATACTGTCCACAAGTTCATCAAAGCACTGTTGGTCCACATTGTCCCACTCCTCAACGGTGATTCGGTGTTGATGCCTCAGAGTGGTTGGTGGGTCACGTTGTCCATAAACAGCTCTTTTCAATCTATCCCAGGCACGTTCGATAGGGTATGTGTGTGGAGAACATACTGGCCACTCTAGTCGAGCGATGTCATTATCCTGAAGGAAGTCATTCACAAGATGTGTACGATGGGGGAGCGAATTGTCGTCCATCAGGACGAATGTCTCGCCAGTATGCTGCCGATGTGGCTGTAATATCGGTGGAGGATGGCATTCACGTATTGTACAGCTCTTACGGCGCCTTCCATGACCATCAGCCGCGTGCGTTGGCCCCACGCAATGCCACCCCAAAACAGCAGGAAACCTCCACCTTGCTGCACTCGATGGACAGAGTGTCTAAGGCGTTCAGCCTGACCGTGTTGCCTCCAAACACGTCTGCGATGATTGTCTGATTGAATGCATATATGACACTCATCGGTGAAGAGAACGTGATGCTAATCCTGAGCGGTCCATTCGGCATGTTGTTGGGCCCATCTGTACCGCGCTGCGTGGTGTCATCGTTACAAAATTGGACCTCGCCATGGATGTCGGGAGTGAAGTTGCGTATCATGCAGCCTATTGCGCACACTTTGAGTCGTAACACGACGTCCTGTGGCTTCACGAAAAGCATTATTCAACATGGTGTTGCTGTCAGGGTTCCTCCGAACCATAATCGGTAGGTAGCGGTCATCCACTGCACTAGTAGCCCTTGGATGGCCTGAGCGAGGCCTGTCATCTACATTTCCTGTCTGTATATCCTCCACGTCCTAACAACATCCCTTTGGTTCACTCCTAGACGCCTGGACGCTTCCCTTGTTGAGAGCCCTTCCTGGCACAAAGTAACAATGAGGGCGCGATCGAACCGCGGTACTGACCGTCTAGGCATGGTTGAACTACAGACAACACGAGCCGTGTACCTCCTTCCTGGTGGAATGACTGGAACAGATCGGCTGTTGGACTCCCTCCGTCTAATATGCGTTGCTCATGCATGGTTGTCTGTATTTGTGGGCGGGTTTAGTGACATCTCTGAACAGTCAAAGGGACAGTGTCTGTGATATAACATCCACAGACAGCGTCTATCTTCAGGAGCTCTGGGAACCGGAGTGATGCAGAACTTCTTCTGATGTGTGTATAATTTATAATTTGCTAGTAAATCTGAAGGCGACATTATGCCAATTTTCGGATGCAGTCCTATGCACATATTATATGACATGGGAGTATCCCATTTCTGATTTACTCCGAACTTTATTTTTTTCTATCATTTATTGATGAAAGAATTAGCAATTACCAGAATAGTTTGCAAGTTTTCTTTATTTAACGAATTTACGCCTTCCTTATCTTAACGTTGCGCTTACGTTAAGTTGCGTCCTATTTCTCCATATCCTGCCCTCACGTATTTGATTCATGCGTATCTCTCTCTCAATGCGTCCCTGACGAATAACTGGTCTGAACTTGTCCCACTCTAACACTTACTTTACTTCAAACACATCACGTATTGTCATCTACAGTGTTTTTTGTTCACGTACCCAGATTAAAATATGCGAAATGAGATTCAGTAGAAGCGGGACAAAAATGACATTTACAAGACTAGGTAAACTATGTGCTGTTGTGCCAGCATTAGACCATGATACACAGGTATCAGTGCTAGAGTATCTCGGAAACTACATCAAAGCGGATGGAAGTGTTACAGCGGATGACAAACCAAGGATTACCCAGGCAATAGTACAATTTATCACGCAAAAATCTACTGACATCGAACGTATCTCCACAGGCAGTAGGAAATGATACTTAAAAAGCTATATGCGGAGTGCATACATCGTCAGTCCAGAAAGTTCCGAGACATTTTATTTCGGGCATATAAGCTACTTTAGCGGAGTAATTACGGTGGTAGCTTTAACAACAACCGTACGTAATAGATGTGCTTTCGAGCACTTAGTTGTGAGAAGACAGTGTTTAGAAGCGGACGTGCGGCCGCAATGTGACAACCTTGTTGCGTCAAAAATCGCAATGGCGCAACAAACTTATCTCTGAATCAAGTGGACAAGACATTCTCCAGAAAGCAGTGTGCGAAGTTTGCCCTACAAAAAAACAACGGCGCGTGGCTTCCTGCTGGGACTTTATTAAAATGCAAAATTTGAGTAATGCTTTTCTGGAGAAAACCATTACTGTTTGGAAAGTAGAAGACGAGGTACTGGCAGAATTGAAGCTGTGAGGACGGGTCGTGAGTCGTGCTTGGGTAGCTCAGAGGGTAGAGCACTTGCCCGCGATAGGCAAAGGTCCCGAGTTCGAGTCTCGGTCCGGCACACAGTTTTAATCTGCCAAGAAGTTTCATTACTGGTGTTATCAATACGAACCTACTACAAAACGACGAAGTTCAGAAAGAGTCTCTGATGGTTCACGCGAAGAAGGTGCGAATGTGAAGCGCGAGTTTGGCAACAACCCGAAGAAAGATTTTCTGACAGTTTGACATCGCTGTATAACGCTATGTGCTTGGTACTCAGTTGGGAAGAGACTATACGGGACAGTAAGCACTGAAATCACCATCTTAACTTTTCTCTTTTTTTATTAGTCGCTTCTCGAAACCATTTGGACTAAGGCACCTAGACCCTGAGGAAGACAGAAAAGTCGGCTCACCTTTGAAATGTGCTGCTAGACGAGAATGTAGTAGATTCAACGTGCAGGCAGAGCGTTAAACGAAGAAGTGTTGAGAAGAGCAGGAGTGACAAGTCTACTTGGAACAATCACAGCCTGAACGACACGATGTGTGAATTTTAAAACTTTTTCCCAACTTACAGGTTGTTCCATGCAATTGTGGGTGAACTGTCAGACATGCGCAACTTGTTGTCAGGATATTTCGGCTATCTTCAGGTGTACCAGGTGATCAAAAAGTCAGTATAAATTTGAAAACTGAATAAATTACCGAATAATGTAGATAGAGAGGTACAAATTGACACACATGCTAGGAATGACATGGGATTTTATTAGAACCAAAACATACAAAAGTTCAAAAATGTCCGACGGATGGCGCTTCATCTGATCAGAATAGCAATAATTAGCATAACAAAGTAAGACAAAGCAAAGATGATGTTCTTTACAGGAAATGCTCAATATGTCCACCATCATTCCTCAACAATAGCTGTAGTCTAGGAATAATGTTATGAACAGCACTGTAAAGCATGTCCGGAGTTCTGGTGAGGCATTGGCGTCGGATGTTGTCTTTCAGCATCCCTATAGATGTCGGTCGATCACGATACACTTGCAACTTCAGGTAACCCCCAAAGCCAATAATCGCACGGACTGAGGTCTTGGGACCTGGGAGGCCAAGCATGACGAAGTTGGCTGCTGAGCACACGATCACCACCAAACGACGCGCGCAAGAGATCTTTCACGCGTCTAGCAATATGGGGTGGAGCGCCATCCTGCATAAACATCGTACGTTCCAGCAGGTGTTTATCAGCCAGGTTGGGGATGATGCGATTCTATAACATATCGGCGTACCTCTCACCCGTCACGGTAGCAGTTAAAAAACCAGAATCACGCATTTTCTCGAAGAAAAAAGGCCCTATAACGGTAGATGTGGTAAATCTAACACATACCGTGACTTTCTGGTCGTGCAATGGTGTTTCCACGACAGTTCTAGGATTTTCGGTAGCCCAAATTCTGCAGTTTTGTGCGTTGACAGACCCTCGGGGCGTGAAATGACCATCGTCGGTCCACAACACATTACTCAACCAATCGTCATCTTCCGCCATCTTTTGAAACGCCCACACCGCAAATGCCTTCCGCTTCACTAAATCGCCAGGTAACAGTTCATGATGCCGATGGATTTTTTACGGATAGTATCGGAGGCTACGCGTCAGTGTCAACCAAACAGTTGTGTATGGAATGCAGATGCGACGTGCGACTGCACGAGCGCTGACTTCCCCGTGCATAGACGAACGCGCTGCAGCCTCTATTTCTTCCTCAACTGTCTCAGCAGCATTACGCCTTGTGCTCGGTCGGCCACTACGGGGTCTATCGTCTAAACAACCCGTGGCTTCGAACTTCGAAATCATTCTCGCCACAGCTGAATTTGTCAACGGACCTTTACCCGTTCGAATCCCCTTCCTATGGCGATAGGATCGTAACGCTGAACTAGCACATTCCCCATTCTGATAATACAGCTTCACTAAAAGCGCCTCTTCAGGTAACGTCAACATGCTGCGACTGCTGGGGCATCTGATTCTCTCTCTCATTACAGCTCCTTTTATACACGATTGTCATGCGCAGTCACTGACGTTTTGCTGTCCAGCGCCATCTGTCGGACATTTTGTGAACTTTGCTTTTTTTGGTTCTATTAAAACCCCATGTCATTCCAAGCCTGTGTGTCAATTTTTGCCTCTCTTCTACATTATTCCGTGATTTATTAAGTTTTCAAATTTATACTGACTTTTTGATCACCCGGTATATCCCGGAACTTCATGGAACAGAAACTTGGTTAGCCATCCTCTCAGCTGGTCCACCAGCATGATGGCAGTAATGGTATAGGGCCGAAGAGTGACTCCGGACACGACATGAATTCACGAATGATACTGAAGCTGGCAGATAACACTAGACTAGAGAGAAAGAGTGAGCGAGCCCACTATCCTTCAGGTTGAGGAGCGAAGAAAGCTTGATTTGTCCAATATGTGAGTGCGTTTTGCAGGCAGCGCGCACACCGTTTGGGGCGTGCTGGCCGTTGGCACTGCGTGACCCACATTCCTGCGTCCTGCGCCTGCAAGCCTTCCACAACACTTTCTCCAAGTTTTTCATTCGCCACCATCGAACGCTCTTAACAAGCGAAGCTGTACGGCAGCCTTCGAAACTCTTGTCATTTTACAACAGTAGCGGCGCTTCATTTTCCCTTAAGCACTATTTACTTCTACAGCAACAGTGTCAATTTCGTTGTTTCCTTAAGGAATAGTCATCTGAAAGAGTTTTATTCATAGAACAATGTGCGTTTAGCTATCTGAAACGATTTTCGTAAAAGAAACTCATAACTATTCTTAACCTGCTTCCTAAAGCACTCCCAAATGTACTGTAACGCTTGTAAAAATTGCAACAACCAGACAAGTGCGTGTGACAAATGAACTTGCACCACATGTTAGGTTTACAACAATACTTAGGTGATAAGGATTGCAGAACTGTACACGGTCTCTCAGAATTTACACTGAAGAGCCAAAGAAACAGGTACACCTGCCTAATATCGTGTAGGGCTCCCGCAAGCACGCAGAAGTGTCGGATCACGACGTGGCATGGACTCCACTACTGTCTGAAGTAGTGCTGCAGCGAACTGATACCATGAATCCTGCAGGGCTGTCCATAAATCCGTCTGAGTATGAGGGTGTGGAGATCTCTTCTGAACAGCACGTTGCAAGGCACGCCAGATATGCTCAATAATGTTCATTTCAAAGGAGTTAGGTGACCAGTGGAAGTGTTTGAACTAAGAAGAGTGTTCCTGGAGCCACTCTGTAGCAATTTTGCAAGTGTAGAGTGTCGCATTGTCCAGCTGGAATTGAAAAAGTCCGTCGGAATGCACAATAGACATGAACGGATGCAGGTGATCAGATAGGATGCTTACGTACGTGTCACCTGTCAGAGTCGTATATAGACGTATTAGATATCTCATACCACTCCAACTGAACACGCCCCACACCATTACAGAGCCTCTACTATCTTGAATGCAGGAGGTTGTCTTCATACCCGTACACTTCCATCCGCTCGATACAATGTGAAACCAGACCGTCCGCATAGGCAAAGTGTTTCCAATCAACAGTCCAATGTCACTGTTGACGGGCCCAGGCGAGGTGTAAATTTTTGTGACGTACAGTCATCAAGGGTACACGAGTGGGCCTTCGGCTCCGAAAGCCCATATCGATGATGTTTCGTTGAATGGTTATCACGCTAACACTTCCTGATGGCCCAGCATTGACGTCTGCAGCAATTTGCGGAAGGGTTGCACTTCTGTCACGTTGAACGATTCTCTTCGGTCGTCCTTGGTCCCGTTCTTGCACTCTCTTTTTCCGGCCGCAGCGATGTCGGAGATTTGATGTTTTACCGAATTCCTGATATTCACTGTACACTCTTGAAATGGTCATACGGGAAAATCCGCACTTTACCGCAAGCGCGGAGATGCTATCCCACAGTCCCACATCGCTCGTGCGGCGACTGTAACACCACGTTCGTCCAATCATATCCCCGACATTTTCGTCAAGCGATGTGTAACAATGGAAGCAGTAGTACCCATCGCTATTGTGACAATGCCCAACATATCAAAACTATCATCACCCTTTCCTTCTCGGCTAGTTAAACAAACTCGATTGGCCAGCCGTATCAGTTCGTCGAAACGGCGCTTCGACAATACACGCTCGGCTTGATACCTGAGAACTTCGCAGACCAAAGATAATTGACGTGCTATCATCTCATAGCTTTTGAGTAATTTATCCTTGGTATGTTGTGCTTCTACTTTTCTACATCTAAATTTTCATTAATGCGTCAGATGGCTCTGAGCACTATGGGACTTAACATCTATGGTCATCAGTCAATGTGTCAGATGCTCACGTTGTTTCACGCAATAATTGTGTGTATGTGCCTCAACGCAGTAGTATCCACGCATGAAGAGAACGTATGGCGTGAATAAACTAATTCCTCCGTTATGTGTCCAACGGTTTCGACTTACAATGGGAGGGCACGACGTTCGGATCACGGATTTATTTCAAACTTTGCACACATTTATTAATCCATTAGGACTAGGTACTAAGGAGTGCCACATAGGCGATTTCGAGAAAATCCCAAGTAGTTTTGTGGTCAGTGATGTATCGGTGCGTTGCGTCTCTGTTCATATGATAAGCGTTCAGGCTCCATAATCGGCGGAACGCCATATCGAGTCCCGCTGACGTCATTTTTAATTTTTATTTTTTCAACACTAGACATTATTTCATGCATTTTACATTTGAAAGGTAATATGATAAAAAGACCTGTATTTATATGAACTTTTGTTGTATTTCAAATGTTCTTTGCCTGTTTGCTAACTTTTATTATGGCAGTAGACATTAAATTTATAATTATCGACAAGTAAACGTCTGAACGCACAAAATTTTCCTGAAAATTTATGCCTCTCGTCTTTTCTGAAATGCTTTACAAATGGTTCAAATGGCTCTGAGCACTATGGGACTCAACATCTGTGGTCATAAGTCCCCTAGAACTTAGAACTACTTAAACCTGACTAACCTAAGGACATCACACACATCCATGCCCGAGGCAGGATTCGAACCTGCGACCGTAGTGGTCACGCGGTTCCAGACTGAAGCGCCTTCCTTTAACCGCACGGCCACACCGGCCGGCAATGCTTTACACCTGCAATAGGGTAAGGTACAGACACTGTTTTGCACCTGGACGCTTCTATCTGCTGACATGTCTCAAGAACGAGAAACAGTCCTGGAAAGCTCAAGTGAAACATCGGTAATTACAGGTGTAAGTAACTTTATTCACTAATACGATGAGTTACAATATGCTAGAATATACGGATAATGTACGATTAACCGTCGGATGTGCTTTCGACAATGCAAATTACACGATGATATTTTTCTTAAAAACACAGAAAACATAAAACGGCAGCTACTACATCGAATGAGTCCAATTTTCCTGTATGCACAAGTACTCTTCCGAGTTTCTAAGGAAAAGTAAATCTCCCTGACATTTTGAAAAAATTCTTACTTCCGACAAGAATCCAACATTTTCGTATGGCAATGTACGATTGAATGTATTTTAACAGTATCAGCACGAGCAACAATTTCTTGTTCGTAGTCAAATACGAACAAGTGCGAAGGCGCTTGATAAACTTTAACTTGCCCCTAGTAATAAAATTTGTATAATATTTATTGTAAAAAAATACTGAACAGCGGAACAACGTTGGTAATTGCATGGAAGTTCGTGCAAATCGTGGTCGTGCGGTAGCCTTCTCGCTTTCCGCGCCCGGGTTCCCGGGTTCGATTCACGGCGGGGTCAGGGATTTTCTCTGCCTCGTGATGACTAGGTGTTGTGTGATGTCCTTAGGTTAGTTAGGTTTAAGTAGTTCTACGTTCTAGGGGACTGATGACCATAGATGTTAAGTACCATAGTGCTCAGAGCCATTTGAACCATTTTTTTTCGTGCAAATACACGGTCTTAGGTTTCAAAAGTAATACGTATGAAATGGTAAGATTAGTGTTGAAAAATATGAATTAAACACGAGCGGAACTCGATCCAGAGTTGAACGCTAATAACGTGACAGCTGCCATCTCGTGGTCAGGGTCGCAAGGCACCGGATCACTGACGCGTAATGGTTCTCTCGCGGTTTTTTCGAAATCGCGAAAGTAGGGCGCCTTAATATTTGCTCATTAAGTTGTTAATGGACTATTAGAGCTGTACGAAGTTTGTAGTAAATCCGTGATCAGAATGTCGTGGCCTACCCTTGTTGCCTGTTCTAACAGAAAGGGTTCGTCTCATGGCTCTGCACGGCCGGAAATGGTACATGGCTAAAACACGAAGAGACGGTTCGTACATACGAGGGTTATTCCAAAAGTAAGGTCCGGTTATAAAAAAAAAATCAAAACTAAAATGTTTTTTCAAAACAATTGTTTTATTTACATTCCTTACATCTTTATCTATTTTTCTACATAACTTCCATACTTATTTAAACATTTGTCACATCGTTCAACAAGCTTTTGAATGCCCATGTTATAGAAATCGGCCGCCTGTGACGATAACCAGCCCTTAACTGCTTCTTTCACTTCATCATCTGTGTCGAAGCGCTTGCCGCCGAGAAACTCCTTTAAGTAACGGAACAGGTGGAAATCACTTGGCGCCAGGTCCGGACTGTAAGGAGGACGGTCCATCTGTTCCCATCCAAATTTCTTGATCAGAGCTTGCGTTTCATTTGCAGTGTGGGGTCTGGCATTGTCATGCAACAACAAGATTCCAGACGACAAAAGACCACGTCGCTTATTCTGGATTGCACGTCGAAGTTTAGTCAGGTTAGCGCAGTAGGCGGCTTTATTAATCGTTGTTCCTCTCTCCATAAAGTCGACTAACAATACTCCACGTCTATCCCAGAACACAGTCGCCATAACCTTACGTGTTGAGATTGTCTGCTTTGCCTTGACCTTGACTGGCGATGACGTGTGACGCCATTGCATTGACTGACGTTTAGACTCTGGAGTGATGTGAGAAACCCATGTCTCATCCCCTGTGACAACATTGTCTAAAAGACTGTCACCTTCCTTATGATATCGCTCCAAAAAATCAAGAGCAAAAGCCATTCTTTTCATTCGTTGGGGCTCAGTAAGCAGCCTGGGAACCCAACGGGCACACAATTTGTGAAACTTCAAATGTTCAGACACACTTCTGTACAAAGTTGTTCTACTCACATTCGGAAAATGCATGTCTACGTCTGTAATAGTGAATCGGCGATCTTCACGAATTTTTTTGTCAACCGCATTGACCAAATCGTCTGAAATCACTGATGGTCGGCCACACCGTGGTTCATCGTGCACATTATCCCGTCCTTCATTAAAAGCTCGCACCCACTTGCGCACTTTACTGTCGCTCATTATGTTAGGACCGTACACTTCAGTAATCTGCCGATGGATTTCCGCCGCTGAATTG
The DNA here is from genome assembly GCF_023864345.2 of Schistocerca serialis cubense. Classification (NCBI taxonomy): domain Eukaryota; kingdom Metazoa; phylum Arthropoda; class Insecta; order Orthoptera; family Acrididae; genus Schistocerca; species Schistocerca serialis. The sequence goes on along the minus strand of NC_064640.1, from coordinate 859,597,262 downwards.
TTTCTTGCAGACAAAAACCGTATCACTGCCCTTACTTCACAATCGGCGGGCTGATCAATTGTCTTAAACATTGTAAAGTGACACTGTGAACCACACTCAGCAACAGTAACAAAGCGAATGGCGGCGTTTGACGCGCAAGGCTTGCCGGGAGTCGGCGCGCATGCGTGTTTTGTCATTGGCGCCAAATTTCAATAGTTACGGCGAATCGGACCTTACTTTTGGAATAACCCTCGTATAATTCTTCATTAATTTTTTTTAAAAAAATCATTAACAACTTCTTTTAACGTAATCGTGGCGCACACTGACGATTCCATCGTAAGTTCATACACGTCTCAAAACCAACAGAGCACTTGTTCTAGATAATAAAGAAAATATTCACCAACTCGAATGTGGAAAGTCTATTATCACACATTTGGCACATTTTGTAGTTTTCGTCGGGAACGGAACCTGCAATTATTGGGTCTGCAGACTGGCAATAGCCCATGTAACCACTATGCCACTCGAAATATTTACCTGGTTTTTCTCGCTTTCTTTTCCTTAAAGTGGTGCGCTCTCAGGGCTAACAAACATTCCTACAAAACTGAAAAAGCGGAGTTGTTTTCGATTACGCACAGGGTAATGGTTCAAATGGCTCTGAGCACTATGGGACTGAACTAGAACTTAGAACTACTTAAACCTAACTACCCTATGGACATCACACACATCCATGCCCGAGGCAGGATTCGAACCTGCGACCGTAGCGATCGCACGATCCAGACTGTAGCGCCTAGAAACGCTCGGCCACCCCGGCCGGCTTAGGGTAATGCAGACGACGACGAAGTCAACAAATCTCCAAGTGATGCCGGGTCAGAAGATTACTAACCTAACTTCAATACGGTAAGATTGCCGTCTATCAAGCGCCTGTAACAGCAGTGACAGATTGTAACTGTGGTGTCACCGCCAGACACCACACTTGCTAGGTGGTAGCCTTTAAATCGGCCGCGGTCAGTTAGTATACGTCGGACCAGCGTGTCGCCACTGTCAGTGATTGCAGACCGAGCGCCGCCACACGGCAGGTCTAGAGAGACTTCCTAGCACTCGCCCCAGTTTTACAGCAGACTTTGCCAGAGTTGGATCACTGACAAATACGCTCTCATTTGCCGAGACGATAGTTAGCATAGCCTTCAGCTACGTCATTTGCTACGACCTAGCAAGGCGCCATTACCAGTTTATATTGAGATTGTTATTAATGTATCGACAAGAGCGATGTTCTCCAATTGTGGATTAAAGTTAAGTATTTCGAGAGCTTCATACTTTATTTATTAGACTCAACTCCTTTAATTGTTCCAGACCTCACGCCAGTCTGCGTGAGCTTAAAAGCGTGCATTTCGGCCTCCTCTAGCAACACGGTGTTGACTCTTCTGCCAACACGTCAGTAACGACTGTATAGATTTACGAGAAGCTATAGGAAAATTTCGTGGTCTAAATAGTACGCAGACGTCCACTCACCTTGCATACACTTAAAATGACTAGCATTATGAAAATAGTTGCTTCAAAATTTGAAGGTCCATTATGCTGTAGGTTCTACAGCACGAAAGGCTAAGCGACATCTCCGAAAGGCGATGTTATTAACAATCTAAATTTACAAGAAAGGCGTTTGCAGTTGGCTGCTTTATATTTATTAACACATAATTTGTAACACTGATAATTTGGGTCCAAACTCCACAAGCCACGTTACGATGTGTAGCGCATGATAAATCGTGTACCACTGTCACTCCACCGAGTACGTGGAAGAAACGACTGGCGGTGTGTTTCGCGGTGCGCTCTAATTTCTGACTTCTGTAGTTACAATCATTTTGTGTGATATATGACTTAATATGCTGCTTGAAACTTCTGGGAATTTTCCGATATTGCAGTGTCTTCTTGTTCTGAAGTACAATGCAAGGTTCCTTCGAACATGCACGCATGATCGAAGGAAAAGGTACTGCGGCGACTACAGCCATTATGAAATACGTGAAATGTATTTGCAGTTGCGAATATGGACAACCGTCAGCTGAATAATGAAATGACGACAGTGAAAATTTGTGCCGGCCCGAAACTAGAACCCGGACTTCCCGTTTTTCGCGAGCGGTCGCTTTTTGCATCGTCTTCGGAACAAAGGCACTGCAATATCGTATTTATACGCCGACAAGGGGCAACTGGCTTTCAATTGAAATGTCTCCCCTGTACGGGAATATACATAATGAGTGTAAGAGTACATGTTGTCGAAACGTGGTTGGCTCCGTAGCGTAGCGTTTCCGCCTACCACGCAGGGGGCCCGGGTTCGATTCCCGGCATGGGACTGGGTGTTGTGTGTTCTTCATACGCCAGCACGGTAGCTCAGCGTGTTCCGTGAGAGGGTTATCTGCTCTCTGTAATAAAAAACTGAGTCAACGGCTCAACACTGAACTCGAATTTGTGTCACGGGACATCCGCACCGAACAAATTCAACGAATAATATCGAACAAAATAAGAAAGAAAGGTAAGGCGGTCGGTCACAGTAAGTGGGGAAACCAGGTTCGAGTCTCGGCAGGCACAAATTTTTATTGCCGTCATTCAATTATACAGCTGATGGTTGTCCACAATCGCAACTGCGACTACAGTTAATGGATCTTCGAATTTTGTCACTAAACTACTTCGTGATGTACAACGCGTGTCTTGTAATGCATACCAGAGGCGTTGAACGAACATCTCGCTTACACTCACATTACAATTAACGAACCTCTACCAGTAGAGCAGCTCTTCCATGTCTTATCTCTCCTATTAACATTGGCTTATAATAGTTGCCGACTGAAAATATTTATCTTCACGAGCGATCTCTGAATACAATTGGTCTTTGCACTACCTTCACGATCGGTCTCAGAATCCGATTGGTCTTTGCACGTTGCCCCTTTCTTCAGTGACTTCAGCCCTGGCTTGTAACAGAAGATGATTGTTATATTGGTGACTCATGTTACGAGCATTCATAAAAAACGGCAGTGATAACGTTTAAAAATCCAATTTTACGTAGCCACAAACCGTGTGCGGTATCTGTTCTGTGTAAGCGGAGAGCGGCCGCCGGCGACACTATGCTTGGGGGATCTTTGGACTCGGCTCGGTGCTACGGGTTATGGCAGATCTGCGACCGGCCGGGACTGACCTCTTGATAAGGCAGCGTGTTGCCCTTGGTCTGCAGGCGCGCACGTGCTGAAGAAATCGCATGTCGTAACAGTGCGCAAACTTCGACGTGGGCCATCACGAATGGCCAGACACTCACTCCTTTTCTGCTAACACTCTGAGGAGATAGCTACGACAGCATTAATGCGTTCAATCGCGCATCAGTTTCTACGTAACATTTGTTGCACTTTTTACCGATGATAATATTTTGCATAAGGACAGTTATCTTTCTTTTTTGACAATAACTGCCTCAGCAACAACGTAGGAGCACCTATCACACACTGAAATGAAAGGACTAAAAAGTATTTAAATAACTTCAACATTTCGTGGCCCTGTCAGTAACTGTGTAAATATTAATTTTAATTTTAATAATTAACAGCCTCAGTTGCACCGGTTACCTAGGTTTCAGTCGGGATAACCTAACCTTCTTCGGAATAACAGTATAGCACTAGTGGCTGCCGCATCGCGGTCGCGAAGTGGGGCCGAGGCAGTTCCAGATACGTTTTATAGTCTGACGATGATTTATGGATTTGTAGTTTGACGATATCTACTATGGGCAAACGCTAGTTACTGTTATTCTGAAGAAGGTTGGGTTGTCCCGACTGAAACCTAGGTAAATTCTAGGTAAACGGTGCAACTGAGGCTGTTAATTATTAAGAATACTAAAGAGTATATTCCGGTCCCACGTACTCCTGACGGAGGAATGCAGAGCTGCTTTGTTCGTGTTATATTTTATAAAATAAAACAGCTTTCTTCAGTTTTGGCTGTTGCAAAGCGTCCAGTTAGAAACAACGGCTCAACAGGTAATTTTACCGTCAGTGTTATTACCTTTTCATGAACTGCATTAGAGAAACTAGCTGTTTGATGTAATTTTTTGAGCCGGCCTGTGTGGTCGTGCGGTTCTAGGTGCTACAGTCTGGAACCGCGGGACCGCTACGGTCGCAGGTTCGAATCCTGCCTCGGGCATGGATGTGTGTGATGTCCTTAGGTTAGTTAGGTTTAAGTAGTTCTAAGTTCTAGCGGACTGATGACCTCAGATGTTAAGTCCCATAGTGCTCAGAGCCATTTGAACCATTTTGTAATTTTTTGAATTATTTCGTCATATCGTTAAGCAAAATTGTGGGTATACCATTTAATACCCCGCATTTCAGAGCATAGCTTAAGAGCAGAACACGGCAAGTACCATAGCCCAATATCAGAAACTTCGCTCAGTGGAAGATGAGTACAAATTAACGAACACGTGTGTCTTTATCAGCAGATACTCGACCGTTTCTGACAAGGGAACCTCCCCATCGCACCCCCCTCAGATTTAGTTATAAGTTGGCACAGTGGATAGGCCTTGAAAAACTGAACACAGATCAATCGAGAAAACAGGAAGAAGTTGTGTGGAACTATGGAAAAAAATAAGCAAAATAAAGCGCCGTGGTCCCATGGTTAGCGTGAGCAATTGCGGAACGAGAAGTCCTTGGTTCAAGTCTTCCCTCGGGTGAAAAGTTTACTTTCTTTATTTTCGCAAAGTTATGATCTGTCCGTTCGTTCATTGACGTCTCTGTTCACTGAAATAAGTTTAGTGTCTGTGTTCTGCGGCCGCACCGCAAAATCGTGCGATTAGTAGATGAAAGGACATGCCTCTCCAATGGGAACCGAAAACATTTGATCGCAAGATCATAGGTCAACCGATTCCTCCACAGGAAAACACGTCTGATATATGCTATATGTTCGATCCCTTAAGGAACTTTCCGATTCCTTACAGTTCGGAAAATATTCATTGACCTTCTTATTGAAGTCGCGAGCTATATCTGTTGGATTCATATTGCCCACGGAATACATCTCACGTATTTAATGCACTCTCGTCCAAAGTAGCGAACAGTCAATTGCCAGCCAGGGAGCCTCGTTAGCAGGAATACTCTCTCTTCCGTGCGCTGTAGTCGACTGACGTCGTGTGTTTCGATGTTTGTTTAGATGTAGCGTCCCCATACTACGGCGCAGTCACCTCGCATCGGGACAGACGGACAGATGATAATTGTCTGAAAATAAAAAATTAAACTTTTCACTCGAGGGAAGACTTGAACCAAGGACCTCTCGTTCCTCAGCTGCTCACGCTAACCAAGAGATCACGGCGCTGCTGAGCTCACACCGTGCTTGATGGTGCCTATCTTGCGCATGGACTACTCAGTTTGTATATTTTGCTTATTATTTTTTTTTTTTGTAGTTCCACACAAGTTCTTCCTGTTTTCGCGATTGATCTGTGTTCACTTTTTCAAGGCCTATTCACTGTGCCAACTTATAACTAAATCTGAGGGGGGTGCGATGGGGAGGTTCCTTTGTGAGAAAACGGCGGTCAAAGTTTTCGGGGTAATTTAGATGCATTTTAGAGCTTGATAGTGTCAGACCAAATGGTGGCGCAGTGGCTAACGTTCCGGTCTCTCACTTTTGAGCCACGTGTTCGAAGCCCGGTTGTTTTAAATAAATTTATTTACCTACCCATTTCCGTTGGAGGTTACTACACGAATGTTTCTTACCAAGTTAGCGGATACAAAGGCGTTATGTTAAACGTAAAACTGCAACTGCATTTCACAATTAGTGTAATTCATTTACATAGAATGTTCTTGTATATGGTATTTACAAGGGCTACAATCTTTTTAAATTCGCCTATTCTCATATCTGATTCTGTTTCAGTTCTCATATTTTATATTTCAGGAAGATCTGGTGCATTCCCTTCGATTATACTGATCGTAGAAACATCTGAAACATACAAGTTCAGAACACTACGAGCATTGCGTGATGGCAGCAATGCCATTGTTATTTCTTAGCACTAATCTCACTCGGGGAAGAAATGTCGTCAACATTGTTGAAGATTTCACGCACTGGCAATAATTTCGAGGCGGACCACGCATAACAGATCACTTTACTAAAAACTGCCGCTATCAACTGATGACAAAGTATAGTACAGGAATTTCACGGGAAACAATTTAAAATAATTCTCTCATTCATTCATTGTTTTTCCTTTTTAAAAAAAATATTCTCCTGACATACAATAGTAGAGGAATAAGGACATTAGTTAAGTGTACGCTGGAAATCATTCGTGCAGTAATCTTTTAGTGACACGGGTTGATAAATGAAAAACTAGAATTAAAGTAATAAAATTATAAACAGCCGACCAGTTGCAATGGATAAAGAAATTCTTTACCTAGGTTTCGACAAATATAAATTTTTCAATAGTAAGGACTAATGTACCATCGCCGTTTTTACAATTGTCAGCATAGATCCATGTGTCAAAAATAAAATACAGCCCTAGAATTAGGGTTTGTCACGTAAATATAAAATAGCTCATGGATGTTCCGTAGCTCATGGATAGTCCATGAGCTACTTTACACTTACGTGACAAACCCTAATTCTAGGGCTATATTTTATTTTTGACACATGGATCTATGCCGACAATTGTAAAAACGACGATGGTACATTAGTCCTTATTAATGTAAAATTGCTACCTTCTGAAGAAGACAAATTTATATTTGTCGAAACCTAGGTAAATAATTTCTTTATCCATTGCAACTGGTCGGCTGTTTATAATTTTATTACGTGAAACCGTTGCTGTTGTGCAGTTATGTTTAAAATATAGAATTAAAGCAATAATCGTGTTTACAACACGGGACACAAAACTGCAGTCGCAATGCCACCCACCGTGCCGCCGCTTCGGTTCAATTACGAAATCGCCAAATGGCATCAAGTACCTCTGAAACTTTGACCGACGTTTTCTCCGGAAGCGGCGAGTATCTGCGGATAAGCCGAGACAAGTGTTCGCTTTTTTTGAGCGCTCTTCCACTGGGCAAAGTTTCTTGGAAGTCACCGAGCGGGGTGGCGCAGTGGTTAGACACTGGACTCGCATTCGGGAGGACGACGGTTCAATCCCGCGTCCGGCCATCCTGATTTAGGTTTTCCGTGATTTCCCTAAATCGCTCCAGGCAAATGCCGGGATGGATCCTCTGAAAGGGCACGGCCGACTTCCTTCCCCATCCTTCCCTAATCCGATGAGACCGATGACCACGCTGTCTGGTCTCCTTCCCCAAAAACCAACCTTTCTTGGAAGTCAAGTTATGGCACTTGCCATGTTCTCATTGTTAGCTTACTGGGTAAAAGCTTGAGGTAAACTATACGACTCTCTTACTTTTTGGCACATAACGTCGGTGAATTTAGAGTCCCCGACGGCTAGCGCTATATGAATTGTTCAGTTTCTCGTCTGGTCTTCACTTAAACCAACAATCAGTTCCTGAATTTTCTTATTTATTGGCCTGTCCCGTAGTACCTCCGTCCTCTCTTATAGACAGAGTACCAGGAACGGTGTCACGAGAGCAGCGACAACTTCTATTGGTTGTGTTAGCATCTGACGCTCGTCCACAGCGAGGTCCTTAGGAACGGACCACTCGCTCAAGGATAGAAGAAAACAGAATGAGATTCGAATTACACCTTTCGAGGAGGAAACCACGAGGCCCCGTAGCAGCAGTATGGATGATGCAATTTCCCTACTGATGAGCTACATACGAAATCCTGTACGTGGAGAATGCTTGCAGATGGGAAAGAAACAGCTATAGTCCGTACCCTTTGGATATGCTACAGGAAGAAGCTGTTTTATAAAATATTACACGAACAACGCGGCTCTACATTCGTCCGTCAGGAGTACGTGTGACCCGAATATACTTTTTAGTCCTTTCATTTCAGTGCGCGATAGGTGCTCACAAGGGAACCTCCCCATCGCACACCCCTCAGATTTAGTTATTAGTTGGCACAGTGGATAGGCCTTGAAAAACTGGACACAGATGAATCGAGAAAACAGGAAGAAGTTGTGTGGAACTAAGAAAAAATTAGTAAAATATACAAACTGAGTAGTCCATGAGCAACATATGCAACATCAAGGAGATTGTAGCATAAGGAGCGCCGTGGTCCCGTGGGTAGCGTGAGTAGCTGCGGAACGAGAGGTCCTTGGTTCAAGTCTTGCCACGAGCGAAAATTTTACTTTCCTTATTTTCGCAAAGTTATGATCTGTCCGTTCGTTCATTGACGTCTCTGTTCACTGTAAGAAGTTTAGTGTCTGTGTATTGCGACCGCACCGCAAAACCGTGCGATTAGTAGACGAAAGGACGTGCCTCTCCAAGGGGAACCGAAAACATTTGATCGCAAGGTCATAGGTCAACCGATTCCTCCACAGGAAAACATCTGATATATTCTATACGACACTGGTGACGGCATGTGCGTCACATGACAGGAATATGTTGTCGTCCCACCTAACTTGTACACTTAGCGAATGGGTAAAAAGATTCTTCTACCTTGCCCGATTTAGGTTTTCTTGTGGATGTGATAATCACTCCGAAAAAAGTGATGAAAACATAAGAGTTTGTCACATAAACTGAAAAAAAAAAGATTTAAACTTTTCGCTCGAGGGAAGACCTCTCGATCGGTAGCTGCTGTCGCTAACCACGGGACCACGGCGCTCCGTGACACCCATTGTCCTTTATGTTGCCTACCTTCGCATGGACTACTCAGTTTGTATATTTTACTAATTTTTTTCATACTTCCACACAACTTCTTCCTGTTTTCTCGTTTGATCTGTGTTCAGTTTCTCAAGGCCTATCCACTGTGCCAACTTATAACTAAATCTGAAGGGGGTGCGATGGGGTGGTTCCCTTGTCAGTACGTTGTTGCTGAGGCGCACCTCGCAGTTATTGTCAAAAAAGAAATATACCTTTCCTTATGCAAAATATTATCATCGATGAAAAGTGCAACAAATGATATGTATAAACTGATGCCCGGGTGAACGCAGTAATGCTGTCGTAACTATCTCCTCAGAGTGTTAGCAGAAAAGGAGTCAGTGTGAGCCAAAAAAAAAAGCAATCTAGAGAACAAGCGAAATCTCTTCATTTTTCCGCTCCTCAGTGAGGAAACGCCAGAATTACCCAGGGGGAGCTGAAAGATACACCGTAACAGCTGAAATTAGTTCAGTTTAAATGGTGTTCGAAATTCATTGTTCAAACATAACTGTATTATATAATTGCGTAGGCTTCCGCGGCCAGAGTCAGTCGACATAAAAGTTTTCTGGGTATGGTTCAAATGGCTCTGAGCACTATGGGACTTAACAGCTGTGGTCATCATTCCCCTAGAACTACTTAAACCTAACTAACCTAAGGACATCACACACATCCATGCCCGAGGCAGGATTCGAACCTGCGACCGTAGCAGTCGCGCGGTTCCGGACTGCGCGCCTAGAACCGCGAGACCACCGCGGCCGGCTCTGCGTATGATACCGCGTCATTAGACCCAGAAAAAGACCGCTGCAAACGTGGCCGAAACGTTGGTGTTTCTCCAGCAGCAGTAGTTTTTACATTACGACGCGGTACTACACCCAGAAAACTTTTATGTTGATAACTGTATCAAGTTTTTAATTTAATCGTATGGCTAGGGCCACCGTCGGGCAAACCCGTCGCCGGGTGCCCGTCTTTCAATTTGACACCACTTCGGCGATCTGCAGTCGATGAGGATGATAGCATGATGAGGACAGCACAACACCCAGTCCCTTGGCGGAGAAAATTCCCCGACCCAGCCGGGAATCGATCCCGGGCCCAAAGGACTGACAATCCGTCACGTCGACCATTCAGCTACCGGGGGCGGACGACTGTATTAATATGTACGTACAAGAAACGCGACGGTCGGTGTGGCCGAGCGGTTCTAGGCGCTTCAGTCTGGAACCACGCGACAGCTGCGGTCGCAGGTTCGAATCCTGCCTCGGGCATGGATGTGTGTGATGTCCTTAGGTTAGTTAGGTTTAAGTAGTTGTAAGTTCTAGGCGACTGATGACCTCAGATGTTAAGTCCCATAGTGCTCAGAGCCATTTGAACAAGAAACGCTAATCGTTGACATTTATGTGAAAGACAAAAATTCTTCATACGAAATATTTAATAGTATGTAGAAACTGTTGTTGCACAAAACTAACTACTCAGTCATTAAGCAAACTGCGTAATTTTTGCAGCTGAAAAAGATCCAGTGCTTGCTATCAATATTTGCTGATCCCTAAAACGAGATATTTAACAAAAATGGTTCAAATGGCTCTGAGCACTATCGGACTCAACTTCTGAGGTCATTAGTCCCCTAGAACTTAGAACTAGTTAAACCTAACTAACCTAAGGACATCACATACATCCATGCCCGAGGCAGGTTTCGAACCTGCGACCGTAGCGGTCTCGTGGTTCCAGACTGGAGCGCCTAGAACCGCACGGCCACTTCGGCCGGCAGATATTTAACAACAAAGTTTTAAATCCTTTTGTCGCCAAGTGTAACGCCCGCACGTGAGGAAAAGCACATGCTTTATTACTGTTAGAGCTTTATCAATTAATTTATTCACTGGAAAGAAGGTTGGTCACTTTTCTATCCTGGTAACCACACGAAACATTTGCCGCCTATGTAAACCTCCGTCCAGTATCGGAACGATGTACAATCCCTTTGAATATCATGGAAGACTTCGGAAGTCCAAACAAAACCCCAGAAAATGCGAAAGAATTAGGTAATATGGAACACAATCTGTGTGCTGCGTAGGACTATATTTAGTAAAAAATCTACCATCATAACACGGCCAGTATAATTCATACAAGAGTCTCCTGTAAGAAGTATCTTTAAAAAAGCTGGAAAGGCAAATAAATAAATAATAACATATAAATAATATGAGTATATAGATAGTGATGAATCGTTAGCGCAACAACTTTCGCAGCATGCGACTGGCCGGCGAAGCCGGCTGATGTGTCCGCGGCACGGCTCACGGGAGGCCCACAGTAAATATAGTATGATTTGCCGCACAAGTTATTTCTTACATAAAATTAACACATAACAACGAAAGTAAATTACTCACGTATATTAAGCAAAGGACATGCTGAAACTGCCTCCCGTCATTGCTCAAGCATCTCTGATTGCTGCTTAGGAAACTGCTCATTAAACTCTGCAGTTCCCTCTGAGAAATGGTAGCAATCTCGTAACGAATGTTAGTTTTAAGCTCATCTAAAATGCTTTGAATTAATTTCTACACTAAATTTTAATGCCCCTCCCCCTCGGGATAAAAATTGCTTGGTGGGGGGGGGGGGAGTGATAATTGTCTTTTACCACGTCACGAACTTCCTGTAATGGGAAGTTGGTTGCATTGGTCAAAGAAAGGCAGCAAAATATTTTCCACATATCTCTCACTGTTAATCGTTTCCTGAAAAAGGGAGAGGGGGCTAGTTTTTCTCCCATCACTGATAGCCTACCACACTCCTATTTTATGATCATGCAGGGTAGCCTTAAGTATTACGTGAGGTTCCTCAGAACTCAAATAACGGTTATTTTATGAATTATCGTGTCCATTAAGGTGGAACCGTGATTCATCGATTCGTCTACATATATAATCTTCCAATCGTCTAAGAATATCGCACTATGTCGCTCATTTCATTATTTACTTGATAAAACTGGGCTGCTTTGTAGCAATTATTTCAATAACGTGTCAGGCAACGTTTAAGAATGTATCTGAAACTAACGTGGAAGTCACTTGTGATCCGCGTCATTTGACAAAACATGTCCTTGGTTTTAAACCTTTTCTTACTAATGCCATGGTGTTTCGAGAAGACGTGAAAATGATGTTTAAATTCGTAATTCGTCTGGTAAAAAATAAACGCCACTTAACAATAAGCCCTGAACGACTATACAACAATATACTGGCTATGTACACCTTTCTCTACACAAATTATACCACTGACAATTTGAAGATCATACACACTAAATTTTGGGTTGTTTGTGGGAAGAGACCAAACTACGAGGTCATCGGTCTCATCGGATTATGGAAGGACGGGGAAGGAAGTCGGTAGTGCCCTTTCAAAGGAACCATCCCTGCATTTGCCTGGAGCAATTTAGGGAAATCACAGAAAACCTAGAGCAGGATGGCTGGACGTGGGATTGGACCGTCGTCCTCCCGAATGTGAGTCCAGTTTTGGATTGTAATAGAGGTAATATGTACTCTATGTCGACAAGACATTATAACTTATTTCTCAGCTGGTTTTCGGCGGTTTTTACGCTGAAGTAGTTCCGCAATTTTTATTACATTTTCTTTCTCAGTTCTCATCTGAGCCACAGATGTGCTATGGAATGAAGCGCGACATGCGCAATTCACAAAATGCTAACTAAAGTGGAAAAAACGAAAACAAGATTTATAATGCATTCATACAAAAAACGATATAGCGAAATGCTAAGCTACCGGCCTGAACTCGTGTAATGGAAAGGAAGAGTGAACCACAAAGAAGTCTTAGGTTTGAAAAATCTAGTCTTCATTAAATTTTTCGTTTCTACTGAGCGCCCACTGAATATTGACCTTTTAGTATAGTGCACATTCTTCTTTGTATTAAGGAAGGGTTTTGCAACTGCAAATCACTTCAGTTAATGCAGCAGTTCCTTTCGAATAAGTCCTTATTGTTAATCACAAATCTCACGAAGTAGATGGAAATGCATGGCAAAGATTTAATTCCAGGACGCTTGAACAACAGCCTACTCTAAGTTGGAGACATACATCGCAAATCGTTGCGATTATTCTTTTTTGGAAGGTCATAATATTTTATCTTTGGGACTGCGCAGTCCGGTCCCAAAACATACTTATAATGGAGCTAACATAAGCATAGCGAATATGCTTAAGCATTCCACTTCCAATTTCTATGGAGATTATTCTTGTAGCAAAGACGGCAGTACGCCTCTTTGTACAAAATCCTGAACATCCGAAGAATCTAAGATGTTTCAGGTCAATGGTTCTTTCTTCATTTTGCGATAACGGGACATCACGTAGATTTTGGTTCTCATTTTAAAAATAAAATAAAAGTTGACACACAGTTTAGTACCTTAGTACTTATCGTTATGCTCCTACACCTTATCGTTTTGATAAACTTAAGCGCTTAAAATTTTTACTAATTAAAAAAATACCCAAAAATGAACAAAGTGATTTCTTTAAGTAAGCTTCTTTCGTAGTATGTCTTGATCTGCTACTGTAACTCTTTTCCGTGATTTTTTTTGCCTTTCTATTTGTTGGAGCTCGTACTTCTGACGCTTCACACTTCTGATACTAGTCTGGTTTATAAATTTTTCATTATGGCTGTTTAATGTACACCAGCGACACCAAGATACTAACTTGTTACTCGCGATTCGCGACCCTGGCGGACCGGTTTCCTCTTTCGAAAACGTTTGGCTCTCAACCAATTTTATGTTGTCAATATTTTTAATACTACATTTGGTATTTAAGAGTATGCAATCTGTTACTATTAGGTAACAGACTATAGCCTTGAGTTACAACAGCCATAGCGCAGATGTGTCTACATAGTGGACGCCTGTCTAGGTGTGTTGAGTTACTATACAGCGTGTTCAAGTACGAATAGAAGTTAGTTTGATTTGTAATTTAGTTTCTCAACATTTTACCATAGGCCCTTCTGTGTGTGTGTGTGTGTGTGTGTGTGTTTTTTTTTTTTTTTTTTTTTTTTTTAAACAGATCGTCAGATGACGGCTTGGCAATAAATCGAAACCGGTTATGGAAGAGGGGTGTCTGAAATATATGATTAAAAAATCTTAAGTATTTCAGTGTGTTTCCCAACGGTAGAATGCTTAGTATGTGTAACTTCCAAAATGCTTATGCGTCGTGTTACAAGGGAGGACACGAAGTTCGTATCAGATTTATTTCAAACTTGGTATACTTTTTATAGTCCGTTACGACGACATGATGTGCAAGTAATAAGACGTATTACTTACGCGTTTGCGAGAAAATCGCGAGAGAAGTTTTACTTGTCAATGATGTGCCGGTGCGTTGCAGCACTTCGCACGAGCTGACGTCGGTCATGCAGTTAGCGTTCAAGCTCTGCAATCGGTGGTTCGCTGGCTAGAGCTTTTTGTGATTTATATTTTTTTGAACACAAATCATTTTCTTTCGTACATATTATATTTGAAAGGTAATATGATGAGAAGACACGGGTGTCTACACGAACTTTTATTTACTTTCCGCCGGACAGTGTGGCCGAGCGGTTCTAGGCTCTTCAGTATGGAACCGCGCGACCGCTACGGTCACAGGTTCGAATCCTGCCTCGGTCATCGATGTGTGTAATGTCCTTAGGCTAGTTAGGTTTAAGTAGTTCCAAGTTCTAGGGGAATGATGACCTCAGATGTTAAGTCCCATAGTGCTCAGAGCCATTCCCGAACTATTTAATTTCCAATGTTATTTGGCTGTTTACTAATTTCTATTATTACAACGAATATTATGCGTCTTTTATTTTCATACACGTGTTACACAATATCAAGCGCCTTCGAACATGTTCATATTTGAACAAGAGTGAACGAGAAATTGTTTCTCGTGAAGATGCTTTTAAAATACAGTCCATCTTACATCACCAATTTTCAGTTGCGATACATACGAAAATGTTGCGTTACGCCTGGTCTGCATCCATATTGTCGGAAAAAAGAAAATTTTCAAAATGTCGGCCGGTCGGTGTGGCCACGCGGTTAAAGGCGCTACAGTCTGGAACCGCGCGACCGCTACGGTCGCAGGTTCGCATCCTGCCTCGGGCATGGATGTGTGTGATGTCCTTAGGTTAGTTAGGTTTAAGTAGTTCTAAGTTCTAGGGGACTGATGACCTTAGAAGTTAAGTCCATAGTGCTCAGAGCCATTTGAACCATTTTCAAAATGTCAACGAGTTTTATTTTTCCCTCAGAAATTCTAAAGATTCCTTGTGTACGGGAAAACTGTTCATTCAACGAAGTATATGGCGTTGTAATTTTGTTTTCCATGTCTGTATGAAGAATATCATCCTGCAACTTGTAACGTCAGAAAGACAGCCAACGCTAAATTGCTCATTATCCTCATATTCTGACATATTGTAACTCACTGTATTATTATCGAATAAAGTGATTTACATCTTTATTTACTGATGTTTGGCTTGGGCTCTCCAAGCCTGTCCCTCGTCCTTTAAACCTTAACATGTAGATCGAAGCGTCCAGGGATAAAGCAGTTCTCAGCGCCTTACCAGACTGCAGGTGTATGGGATTTCGGAAATGACGACAAGCATACGTTTTCAGGGAAACCTTATGCGTCTGGTCGTTTACTTGTCGCTAGTTATAAACATAACACTTATTGTGATGATAAAAATAAGGAAATACTCAAATAACTTTGGAAATTCGATGAAAATTCGTGCAAATACGCGTAACTTTTCGTCATATTACCTTTCGAAAGTGGTATGTGGGGTGTAATATGACTAGTGTTGAAATTTAACAAATTAAAAAAAGCATGAGCGGGACTCGATACAACGATCCACCGATTACGGAGCTAGAACGTTAACCACAATACGGCGACCATCTCGAGCTCCGAGCCACAACACCTGTACGCCAGTGAATCGTATATTTCTGTTGCAGTTTTCTCTAAACCGCAAACGTAGTACGCCTTACTATTTGCACATTATGTTGTCGTAATGGACTATTAAAAGTGTAAAAAGTTTGAACTAAACTCGCGATCCGAACGTCGTGGCCTCCCCTAGTCAGAACAGCACTTGCAACCTTCAGGATGACAGTTATTGAACTATACATCTACATCTACATCTACATCTATACTCCGCGAGCCACCTTACGGTGTGTGGCGGAGGGAACTTATTGTACCACTATCTGATCCCCCCTTCCCTGTTCCATTCACGAATTGTGCGTGGGAAGAACGACTGCTTGTAAGTCTCCGTATTTGCTCTAATTTCTCGGACCTTTTCGTTGTGATCATTACGCGAGATATATGTGGGCGGTAGTAATATGTTGCCCATCTCTTCCCGGAATGTGCTCTCTCGTAATTTCGATAATAAACCTCTCCGTATTGCGTAACGCCTTTCTTGAAGTGTCCGCCACTGGAGCTTGTTCAGCATCTCCGTAACGCTCTCGCGCTGACTAAATGTCCCCATGACGAATCGCGCTGCTTTTCGCTGGATCATGTCTATCTCTTCTATTAATCCAACCTGGTAAGGGTCCCATACTGATGAGCAATACTCAAGAATCGGACGAACAAGCGTTTTGTAAGCTACTTCTTTCGTCGATGAGTCACATTTTCTTAGAATTCTTCCTATGAATCTCAACCTGGCGCCTGCTTTTCCCACTATTTGTTTTATGTGATCATTCCACTTCAGATCGCTCCGGATAGTAACTCCTAAGTATTTTACGGTCGTTACCGCTTCCAAATATTTACCACCTATGGCATAATCGTACTGGAATGGATTTATGCCCCTATGTATGCGCATTATATTACATTTATCTACGTTTAGGGAAAGCTGCCAGCTGTCGCACCATGCATTAATCCTCTGCAGGTCCTCCTGGAGTACGTACGAGTCTTCTGATGTTGCTACTTTCTTGTAGACAACCGTGTCATCTGCAAATAGCCTCACGGAGCTACCGATGTTGTCAACTAAGTCATTTATGTATATTGTAAACAATAAAGGTCCTATCACGCTTCCCTGCGGTACTCCCGAAATTACCTCTACATCTGCAGATTTTGAACCGTTAAGAATGACATGTTGTGTTCTTTCTTCTAGGAAATCCTGAATCCAATCACAAACCTGGTCCGATATTCCGTAAGCTCTTATTTTTTTCACTAAACGTAAGTGCGGAACCGTATCAAATGCCTTCCTGAAGTCCAGGAATACGGCATCAATCTGCTCGCCAGTGTCTACGGCACTGTGAATTTCTTGGGCAAATAGGGCGAGCTGAGTTTCACATGATCTCTGTTTACGGAATCCATGTTGGTTATGATGAAGGAGATTTGTATTATCTAAGAACGTCATAATACGAGAACACAAAACATGTTGCGAAATAGGCCTATAATTATTCGCATCTGATTTATGACCCTTCTTGAAAATGGGAACGACCTGCGCTTTCTTCCAGTCGCTAGGTACTTTACGTTCTTCCAGCGATCTACGATAAATTGCTGATAGAAAGGGGGCAAGTTCTTTAGCATAATCACTGTAGAATCTTAAGGGTATCTCGTCTGGTCCGGATGCTTTTCCGCTACTAAGTGATAGCAGTTGTTTTTCAATTCCGATATCGTTCATTTCAATATTTTCCATTTTGGCGTCCGTGCGACGGCTGAAGTCAGGGACCGTGTTACGATTTTCCGCAGTGAAACAGTTTCGGAACACTGAATTCAGTATTTCTGCCTTTCTTCGGTCGTCCTCTGTCTGAAATTAAATCGTCGTGACTTCTTAACGGTTTGCGTTAGGACGTCCAAACTGCGTAGTTGGCCACGGGGCATATTGGAAATTAATATGTTGTGTACGGTTTGGTTTAGCAACGAAGCCCACTTTAATTTCGATGGGTTCGTCAATAAGCAAAACTGACGCCCTCAACGGGTGACTGTGTGGTGTGCAGTGTCCAGTCACGGAATAATCGGTGCGATATTCCTCGATGGCACGGTGACTACCGAATGGTATGTGAAGGTTCTGGAAGTGATTTCATTCCCACTTCATCGGGTCATGCACAATTTCGCTATTCGTCTGCGCCACATCATCGCTATGATGGCAGTCATATCGAACATGTCACTACCTAAATCCGGATATCTGTAGTGACGTTTAAATGTTGAATAAAGTGTGTGCACGCCGTAGTTTGTAACTAGTTTACGTTTCTGTTTTCATATATCTCAATTTTCATCCTGTACGTCCTCAATTCTTTTTGGACGTATTGAAATCTCAGTCTTCCCCTATAGATTTTCGGCTCTAGTTCTATGGAGGTTATTCCCTGATGCCGTAGCGCAAGTCGTATCACCCTTTCCTTGGAACTTGTCAGTGTTCTCCATGTATTTCTTATTTCGCCGATTCTGTCGAAAACCTCATTCCTTATCACCCCACCTGATTTTCGATATTCTTCTGTAGCACCACATCTCAAACGTTTAGCTTCTCTTCTTCTCCATAAGCCACGCACTGAATTTACGCTACCCTAGTTACTATATCATTCACATTACATTCCAAGCCATCAGTATCACACATGTCTTATCTGCTAATGGAAATTTCGTGCATCATCAGCCAGATCATTGCTATGTAGGGGGTGCCACTCCAGCTGTGTTAGCCCTTTTTCTCGGACGGTACAGCCGGCCGCTGTGCCCGAGCGGCTCTAGGCGCTTCAGTCCGGAACCCCGCGACTGCTACGGTCGCAGGTTCGAATCTCGCCTCGGACATGGATGTGTGTGATGTCCTTAGGTTAGTTAGGTTTACGTAGTTTTATGTCTAGGGGACTGATGACCTCAGATGTTAAGTCTCATAGTGAAAGAGTACGGCACGGTTCTAGTGAAATGGAAACAAAATATTACTTAAAAATGACTGTCACTTTCTAATGAGATGAACTAAGTTGATATTGTGATAGTCTACATGAATTACGCCTTGTATATATGAACAACATTAACGCTGTTCCTGGTATGTCGGCAAGGATTATTTTTTAGCCACTAGTCATGTTAACGATAGATGTACAGGGTGTCCCAGACTACTACTACTACTACTACTACTACTACTTTTTCTTTCCTTCTTTGTTCACTAGGGATCGTCTCGCAAAAATATGCCATCATAATACTATGAAAATAAATAACTGAAATACAGGGCCTACGAACGCAGAATACACAAGGATGTCTTTACGGAAATATAACAGGCGGTCGGCGGTGGCTTTGCTGAAGGAACCATCCCCGCATTCGTCTCAAACGATTTAGGAAAACGACGGAAAACCCAAGTCTCGATTATAATGCCTGTTCAAAAACACTTTCGCTAGTGATAGTTATTTAGTACCCTCCTCACATTCTCCTCTGAATTTTTAATAGCGTATGTGTGACGTATGTACGTATAATATGCATCTACATACACTCCTGAGATTTTTGTATTACGTAATGCAGGTTTCTTCCGAATTTACCATGCAGTTTTAGTTACTTATACTAGGAGTGCGTTAAATATGGAGTGAACGTAGACCTTGGGCTGATATACTACAGATCAGTCTGTTACCCCAAATTTTAATTCGTAAAATAGTCGTTGGATTCAACAACTGAAGAGCGGAAATGTCAAACGAACTGCCAGTTTTTTACAAAAAGCGTTTGCAGTGCCGCTGTGTTCTCAGTGCCCTGTTGCATATATCTAGACTTGATCTAAGTACCAAATCATGGGAAAACTTTTAAAACACTCATTACTAGACGGCGACTGGTCCTTGCGCCAAACAGTGCTCCCCTCTGGTCCTCCTAATGCCATGCGTCAACGTTTCCATTTAGTTGGAGGACAGTGTGTACGGTAAGCGGAGTGTATATAAGCTGAAGTTTATATCAATAAAATATCTTTGTAAAGGAAGAAAGCCGGCCGCAATGTCCGAGTGGTTCTAGGCGCTTCAGTGTGGAACCGCGAGACCGCTACGGTTCAAATGGCTCTGAGCATCTGAGGTCATCAGTCCCCTAGGACTTAAACCTAGCTAACCCAAGGACATACACACACATCCATGCCCGAGGCAGGATTTCAACCTGCGACCGTGGCAGTCGCGCGGTTCCAGACTGAAGCGCCTAGAACCGCTCGGTCACCGCGGCCGGCGAGACCGCTATGGCCGGCCGCGGTGGCTGTGCGGTTCTAGGCGCTCCATTCCGGAGCCGCGCTGCTGCTACGGTCGCAGGTTCGAATCCTGCCTCGGGCATGGGTGTGTGTGATGTCCTTAGGTTAGTTAGGTTTAAGTAGTTCTAAGTTCTAGGAAAGTGTTACAAGTGGAACAGGGAATTGTATCTATGCTTTATACATCTAGAAAAGGCATATGACCGGGTTCCTAGAAGGAAGTTATTGTCTGTTCTATGAGATTATGGAATAGGAGGCAAACTTTTGCAAGCAATTAAAGGTCTTTACATAGATAGTCAGGCAGCAGTTAGAGTTGACGGTGAATTGAGTTCATGGTTCAGAGTAGTTTCAGGGGTAAGACAAGGCTGCAACCTGTCTCCACTGTTGTTCATATTATTTATGCATTATATGGTGAAAACAATAAACTGGCTTGGTGAGATTAAGATATGTGAACACAAAATAAGCAGTCTCGCATATGCAGATGGCTTAGTTGTGATGGCAGATTCGATTGAAAGATTTCAAAGTAATATTTCAGAGCTAGATCAGAAATGTAAGGACTATGGTATGGAGATTAACATCTCCAAAACGAAAGTAATGGCAGTGGGAAAGAGGTATAAACGGACTGAGTGCCAAATAGGAGGAACAAAGTTAGAACAGGTGGACGGTTTCAAGTACTTAGGATGCATATTCTCACAGGATGGCAACATAGTGAAAGAACTGGAAGCGAGGTGTAGCAAAGCTAATGCAGTGAGCGCTCAGCTACGATCTACTCTCTTCTGCAAGAAGGAAGTCAGTACCAAGACTAAGTTATCTGTGCACCGTTCAATCTTTCGACCAACTTTGTTGTATGGGAGCGAAAGCTGGGTGGATTCAGGTTACCTTATCAATAAGGTTGAGCTTACGGATATGAAAGTAGCTAGGATGATTGCAGGTACTAGCAGATGTTAACAATGGAAGGAGGGTGTCCACAATGAGGAAATCAAAGAAAAACTGGGAACGGACTCTATAGATGTAGCAGTCGGGGCGAACAGGCTTAGATGGTGGGGTCATGTTACACGCATGGGAGAAGCAAGGTTAAACAAGAGACTCATGGGTTCAGCGGTGAAGGGTAGGAGGAGTCGGGGTAGACCACGGAAAAGGTACCTGGATTCGGTTAAGAATGATTTTGAAGTAATAGGCTTAACATCAGAAGAAGCATCAATGTTAGCACCGAACAGGGGATCATGGGGGAATTTTATAAGGGGGACTATGCTCCAGACTGAACGCTGAAAGGCATAATCAGTCTTAAATGATGATGATGATGATGATGATGATGATAAGTTCTAGGGGACTGATGACCTCAGATGTTAAGTCCCATAGTGCTCAGAGCCATTTGAACCATTTGAAAGGAAGGAAACACACTAAGACGAAATAAGATGCACAACGTTGGAATTATCCGATGGACGGAACTCTGTAGACGTGATGTACGTGTACGGACGAACAAATGACTACAGTTTCAGAAAAAAATTGGATGATTCATTCAAGAGGCAGAGCTTCACAAATTGAGAAAGCCAATAACACGTTGATCCACCTCTGGCCCTTCTACAACCAGTTATTCGACTTGGCATGGTTTGGAAGTGTTTTTGGGTGTCCTGAGGTATGTCGTGTCAAATTCTGTACAACTGGCGTGTCAGATCGTCAAAATCACGAACTGGTTGGAGGGCTCCGTCTATAATGCTCCACACATTCTCAATTGTAGAGAGATACAGCGACCTTGCTGTCAAGACAAGGTTTGGCAAGCACGAACTCAAGCAATAGAAACTCTCGCAGTGTGCAGGCGGGCATTATCTTGCTGAAATTTAAGCCCAGGATGGCTTGCCATGAAGGGCAACAAAATGGGGCGTGGAATATGCGCTGTAAAGGTGCTGTGGATGACAACCAAATGCTATGGAAAGTAATTGCATCCCAGACCATCATTCCTGGTTGTCCGGCCGTACGTCAGGCGAGTCAGGTTGGTACTCCACCACTGTCTCGAGACGCGTATTCGTTCGTCAGTGGGCTCGGTTCGAAACGGGACTCTTCACTAAAGACAGTCAATGAGATTCCAGGCCAAAGACGTGCCTAGAGACGCTGTCGACTGCGGTGGGATACCAACCTGAGTGTCGTCTACCATACGAGCTAGCGACCAAGAGCCATGGTCTGGGGTGCCTTTTCTTTTCATAGAAGAACTCTTTGGTTGTCATCCACAGAACCCTTGCAGTATGGCGGTACGTATTCTGCGCCCCGTTTTGTTGCTCTTCATGGCAAACCATCAAGCCATCCTGGGCTTCAGGTTCAGCCAGGTAATGCCCTCCACACACGATTAGTTTCTACTGTTTGTCTTCGTGCCTACCAAGTTCTGCCTTGGTCAGCATTGTAGCCGGACCTCTTACAAATTGGGAACATGTGAGGAATTATTGGCAGGGCCGTCTACCAGTTCGTTTATTTTGACAATCTAAAGCGCCAATTTGACACGGTTTGGCACGATATCCCTTAGGACATCCAACAACTCTGTCAATGCCAAACCCAGTAACTGCTTGCGTTAAGAGCCAGATGTGGACAAACGCATTACTGACTCGCTCAATTTGCGGAGCTCTTTCTTTTCAGTAGATCACCCAGTTTCTCTGAAACTGTATTCATTTGTTTGTCTGTACATATACCTCGCGCCCGCCCGGTTGGCCGTGCGGTCTACCGCACGGCTTTCCGGGCGGGAAGGAGCGCCTGGTCCCCGGCACGAATCCGCCCGGTGGTTTTGTGTCGAGGTCCGGTGAACTGGCCAGTATGTGGATGGTTTTTAGGCGGTTTTCCATCTGCCTCGATGATTGCGGGCTGGTTCCCCTTCTTCCGCCTCAGTTACACTATGTCGGCGATTGCTGCGCAAACAAGTTCTCCACGTACGCGTACACCACCATTGTTCTACCACGCAAACATAGGGGTTACACTCGTCTGGTGTGAGACGTTCCCTGGGTACCACTGCGGCTGCGGCGGGGACGGAGCCTCTCCGTCGTTTCTAGGTCCCCGGTTAATATACAATACAATACATTCACCGCACATACAACGGTTTCCATTCCACTCTGGTAATTCCTTCCTCGTGCGTCTTTTTTTGTTTTCGAGTATAATACGGGTTTTAAAAAAGTAGTAAAAATGAATTGAAAAAGTGAATAGACGAAACAATGCGTGTATGGTAAATGTAATGAAAAGCCGTTTCTTCAATAGCGCTGGCAGTTCAACAGCAGGCTCTGCCAAATCTGACCGCAAGAAGTTCTGTAGGAAACAAAAGTCAATACAGCAAAAGTTTCTCTTGAATTTAATTATGCTACTCTGTTGTAAAAATGTAAAGGATATGATTTTTTTTGTAGTCTATAGTTATACTAGGTAAATTATTACTGCTGTACTTCTGTAGTTGCATTATCACAAAGTTTAGTACTTAAGTATTAACAGCACTTTCAACAGATACTTTATTTGTAGATAAGAGTCAGTTGCATGGTATGGCATCTAGAAAGTTCTTAATAAATTATTTATTTCCTAATTTGTCTAATATTTCGCAGTAATGAGGTGAGTACCACCACTGTCTATTTTTTGGATACAAATAAGTTATGTACAAAAATATACAGTGTTTCTTGATTCTCCTGACAAACGTTAGATTTGGCAGTTACAATGTTCGACAATTCAACTCTTCAATTGTCAAATTAGAAGCCTCCAACTTAAACTACGCTAAATATCTTTGTCATGAAAACTAACATTTCTAGAGGGGACCGCGTTTCAGGCTAACCATTTCAGACGAATTCAGTGGTGAACGCTACACGGCCTGATATTCTCTGATGCTGAAGGAAACGCGACCGTGTGGAATTCGCCGAGCAGCAGACGCGAATTAGATCTGGAGACCTAATGATCCCGCTGTCGACGGTAAGTGAGCCGGCAGAAAGGAAATTCTGCAGGAGGCGAAGGAATGCGGGGCCCGCCGGAGACGCGTCTTCGGCGTCGGCGCGAACGAGGGCGCCTCGAAACCCGCGCAAATTGATGAGGCTTCTCTGCACTCCCCCAAACCAACTTCCCTCGCCCGCCGCTGCAATACATTAGCGAAACGCCACACTTACCCAAATTGTGCTGCAACTATCTGCGCATGCAGCGCTCGCGAACGACTACTCGAAGTTTGCAGTTACCTACAATTAGGGCACTGTTAGAACATACCGGTAATAGAAACTAAAAATGCCTCAACGACCGTCTATTTGCCCTAAATATAAACTACGGTGCCGTCGAATCATCGGCACAATCCGGAACAGTGCCAGAAAATTAATGCTGCTCTTGGTAGATCTAACAAGTGCAAAAAAAAAAAAAAAAAAACCATGGATGTGGGACGAAAATTTCTGAACCACGCATTAATCTACGTAACTATCTCCGTAAAGCACACAGTTCTCTCCCAGAGAAATTCTAGCAACGGAAAACTGATTAAAAGCTCAGGTTAGTAACAGCTTTTTAAGATCTGCAATCCGAATTAGTGAGTCACGTAAATGAAAACAAAGGGGCAAGTTTAAAGAGAACAGCACTTCAGAAAATTAGGTTGACATCTCACAAAATACTACAACAATACACTGCGTGCGTTTTCGTATCAAACGTGACGTAAAGACGCAACTCCATCGTGAGGGCACCAAATTTTTTTTGTACATCTATACCGATTGGGGGGAAAAACTGATGTTTGACATTAAGCAAGACAGCCGTATTTACACAGAATAGCATGACCTACACAGTTCTGACATTGGCTAAAAGAAGGGACTAAGGAAAGCCGCAGTTGCGAAGAACTGTCATCCAGTAATTGCGTGTCAGTAACGTTTACAAAGATTCGGACGCAACATCATAGCCCAAGACGGAAGTCTCAGTTTTTGCAAAGTCACGTAAGGGTTGCATAACTTATAGTCAGTTCACGACATGTGTGGAGCTTCATACGAGCGTACAAACCTTACGCAAAGAATTTATCGCTGGTATAGATGTCACGAATAACTAGTGCGGCCGTACCCGAAATTAGGAAACGAAATCGTAATGGCGCCTAGTTTGAAGTATGATAGCGATGTGCTGTCAGGTGTTACCTCATCGAAACCTAGTTTCGGTACATCGCAGTACACTATATCGACCCCAATGCGTAGCGAAACGTACATCATTGCGAAATACATTTGTGGTCCGCTAAAAACGATACCGTAAAGCTACAATTTGTGGAAATAATATAGTTTTAGCGGCAGAACGGATATTCATTACTTAAACTGCATCGCGCGTTATTTATATACGTGGCGAGGATGAATGACCGACTCTTGCACGCTGGCTACGACAAAATAACCGGACAGAAGAAAGAGTCTTTAGTGTGTAACATAAAAGGTTTTCCTTACGCGAATGCTCCTGCGACAGCACAAAATGACAGATCTCCGAGCCGCGCGGTGTTTACAAACAATGTTACGGGACCCGCACAAGACACACAAAACGCTTCTTCCGCGCGCATAGCTATTCTTCTCTTATCGAACCCCGTAGTAATTGTAATTTCACGGAACGCTTTGACATTTGTGTAGAATGTTACATGCTCTAGTCACAATACGAGAAAGACGACAAGCATTACACAGCGGGCATGGGAGCGAAGCAATGCGTGCTATCAAAAATGTATGTGTACTTACGTTCCCAGCAGCTCTTTCAGGACGTACTTGTCTTCCACCGACGGCTGCTTCTCGGCTTCCTTCTTTGCTTTCTTGGCAGAATCCTTCTTCCCGAAGAGCGGCATTTTTGCCGAAGTCTCAGCAGTCGCGAGTCAGAAAGCCAAATGACAAGAGAGCGGCGAAGACGCGCGAGCCCTCAAGCGTGCAGATCTGGCCTGACAATGAACTCGACCAGTGACTAGCGGGCCGAGCGCATCGCAGAAGAGCGTAGACAGCAAGACAGCGGCCGCAAGCAGACGCTTTCGACAGCAGGCCACGTTTAACACTGTCCTATCCGCACCGCCAGCGATACCCTACCAAGCAGGCCGCCCGTGTGACGTCAATAACCTGCGCGCGCACATCGGCGCGACATCTTGTAGTGAGCGCCGACACTACTTGGTTTTTCCCGCGCAAGGGGGTTTCCGGTGCGGCACTAGAAGAGATGTGTTCGGCATCGGGACGTTCTAACAGCACGTGTCCCATGCGTTCTAACAGCACGTGTCCCATGCACGGCCTGCGTTTGGTCTGTCGGAAGGCGTTCCTGACAATTATCGGTGCGCTTTCCAAATACGTTTCCCTTCTACGCTTACCGTGACGCGGCGGTGTTGTGTACTGGATCCTTTGTAGTTTCGGGGCCGTCAGCATACTTCACAACAACAACAACAAGGAATTCCGTGCAATTAAAAAAGCGAACAAGTTGCACATTACGCAGTCAAAACGGAAGATTACTATAATCTGTGGTCGTCAAATAAGCCCGCGGGCTGGCCGGAGTGGCCGAGCGGTTCTAGGCGCTTCAGTCCGGAACCGCGCTGCTGCTACGGTCGCAGGTTCGAATCCTGCCTCGGGCATGGATGTGTGTGATGTCCTTAGGTTAGTTAGGTTTAAGTAGTTCTAAGTTCTAGGGGACTGACGACCTCAGAAGTTAAGTCCCATAGTGCTCAGAGCCATTTGAACCATTCTTAAACAGAGTTTTTCGAATTAATACAGGAAACAAAGAAAATTCGCTTAAATATGTCCAGAAGAGTGTTTTCGGATCAGGTAGTGATCAATTATGTAAACAATAAAGAAAGAATAAGCAATGACTATAACAAAATGACTGTAGGTACATGAACGAATCAACTAAGCACTTATTTTCGTCCGTCACAGACAAGACATACCTTTATTCCTATGGATTGCTATTTACATACGTATCTTCGACTTTCAGAATATGATTTGGTAGTTTTTGTGTCTAAAACATGTGTGACACCTTTCACATTTTTGGCTGACGGGGTCCGCCTTGGACTTGCACTGTAGAGTCAAATCAAATGGCTCTGAGCACTATGGGACTTAACAGCTATGGTCATCAGTCCCCTAGAACTTTGAACTACTTAAACCTAACTAACCTAAGGACATCACACAACACCCAGTCATGAACTGTAGAGTCGTCGACCCCCTATCATTTTCAAAATTTTTGCAAAGGCCTTTGTCCGTAGCCTGCAAATCCTTCAAAACATTCTGGAATTCATTTTCCTTTCTTCGATATTTGGTTTCATCAATGCCATGCCGAGTTATTTTAAAAAATTTCGGTGCATCATCTTCCTATTATTATTTGCAACGCTTTTTCCGGAAATTAGTCAAATTGCCTTATAGTTTCTTGGTTTTCTTCACGAACATTCTCTTCTTTATGCGTCTTGATCGTCCTCTACTTCGCCGTCACTTTCATGATCGCATTTTTCTGTTTCATTGTTACTCAACTCGGCTGCATGTTGGAAAGGATCTGGTGTATCAAGTGAGTCAGCGGTCTTCATTTGCTAACAATAACTGCAAAATTTGATCATTGTTCAAACGTCGTTCCATTGTGTCTAATATAATTAGTAACTATTTGTGATGACGAATAACAAAAGTAACGTTTATAACTTCGTGGGGTAGATTTAGACCCCAGTTGGTACGTACGTACGGAAATAATGGACACTGTTCAGCATGCGCCTGCACAATGTAGAAGCACAGCCAGTACTAAGATTACAAAGAAGAAGAGTGGGAACGTTGCAATAGAAACGGAATTGTGAACAAAGAGCGACGCATGGGGCAATAAATTACCCCACGAATGTTGTTAAAGGTTAACATTGCCTAATTTTAATCGGCTTTGGTGAATTCGATCGTGAGATAAGTACATTTGGCCGCTTACCTCAGTGGCAGAGAGGTAAGCAGCTTGGTTGTGAGAGGGGGAATGTTTCCTTGTGTCTCTTCCAATGCTGACAACTCAGGGACGTGCGCGACTCGTGCCAATCAGCTGCTATGGTATCAATTTTGACACGGAAGTAAGATGGATTCGTGAAGGCACATTACAGAGACGTTCGTCTTCAAATACTGTATATATTTATAGCAAAGAACATTAAATTAGCCGGCCGGAGTGGCCGAGTGGTTCTACGCGCTACAGTCTGGAACCGCGCGACCGCTACGGTCGCAGGTTCGAATCCTGCCTCGGGCATGGATGTGTGTGATGTCCTTAGGTTAGTTAGGTTTAAGTAGTTCTAAGTTCTAGGGGACTGACGACCTCAGCTGTTAAGTCCCACAGTGCTCAGAGCCATTTGAACATTAAATTAACTGAGAGTATTGTGATACAACGCAGTGAGTAGAAGCAAACTGGCATTTAAATAATTTATCAAACTTTTGTGATTGTGTCTCACATTCAGTAGTGCATTTAAATATACGTGCAGTTACTGGTATTAATCAATTACTCATCCGCTCACACAGACAACACGAAAAAATACTTCGTCAGTCAATTAAAGTGTCATAATTCTGAGGTCGTTGAGGGTGTCAGCAGTCTGAAACAGAGAACAGTCGACCCGAACTGTTCCGAACGATTACGACTTTCGACGATGAGTAGTACTTACGGGCCAGCGACAGCTTATCGCTCCCTACTATAGCTCGTCTAATGGGGCCTCGTAACATATTATTTATGGATCTCACCAATTAATAATAAGATCCGTACATATGCAGCCCGAGGTGCGTCCCCACAATATCAGTGTTGGTTCCTGAGCAAAAAAGTTCGACGAGCAGTATAACACGTTAGTATGGGATATCTAACCAGGATTCCCCATGCATTAAAAAATTGGCAGGCTGTACGCAACACGCTATCCACAGACAGAGAAGTAAAGACTGGAACGCCCAGGCTTCATATATTACCTCAACGACATAGTGTTAGTTGCAATTGCAGATTTGTCACAGATGAGGTGGTTCTCTATGTGGAAGTTTTAGCCTGTGACCTTCTCGTAGTAGCTACACATATCTCAACAAAATATCTGCGTAGTGCATAGACTAGATACTAGTTCTTAATGCAGAGAAATGTAAAGGGGCTCACTTCATGAACCGTAAATATATAGTAGCGCTTAACTACATGGGTAATAAGTCACACTGGGAAAAAACTGAAGGAAGGAAAAGCAGATTCTTTGTTTTAAAACTGATTAAAATTTCAGCGATAAGTCATTTGATTCAGTAACATCACTCATGTGCCTTGGACTGGCAGACTGAGGTGATATAAGATAAAATGGACGCCCAAAGCAATTATTGGGAACGGTAGTTGGCGCATGAGATTCACTGGGAGAATTCTGGAGGAATGGAGGTCGTATGCTCAGTGCATTACTCTCTTTTGACTCAATACTGAGCTCAGTTAATGTGTGGGAACAACATTTTGTCTGAAGAGTCCGAAGAAAGTATGATAAGAATCTGATGTCTTATTAACAAGATGATCAAAGGCGTAGCACAAATTCGGACTGGACAAGAACGGGGAGACAATTCGGCTGTGTCCTCTTGAAAGGAACTTCCCAGAATTAATGTTATGTGAGAGGAAGAATGGATTGCAAAAGTTAATTTTCTTCCTTCAAGACAATGCGTCTGCCTATAAAGGCGTTCTGGCAATGGGAAAACTGTGGACTCTGAAACTGGAACTGATGCAACATCCAACTATTTCTTCCACCAATTAATGAAATTAGTGGTTGGAATCCGTTTCGATTCGAATGAAGAGGTTGCCGCAGCAATATGTGGGTATTTTACAGACCTTCCAGAACCGGAATTAGAATCGCTGGACAATTTGCAACACTTTGGAGGTCCGCCTCGGAAGTTGTGCTTTCAGCGCTGTGAATTGTTAACTGAAGGGGCTCGGGTTCAGTTCCCGCCAGGTCGGAGATTTTTCTACTCGGGGGCTAGAAGTTGTGTTGCCGTCACGTTCGTCTTGTTGTAATTGGCATTCCAATATTGAGATGTCGGTATGGGCACGTCCCGAAAGTCAGTAAATAAAAAAAAAAAAAACCAAATAAACTAAATTGAAGGAGGATTGCGTGGAGAAATAAGTGAATTTTGAACTTAAAAATCTCAGTCTTTAATTGCGAAGCCAAGATATTCGGCCCCTGTCCTCGTAGATTTCGGATCTACCGATGAAACAAAATGATGGTCGTGGTTGCCACACACTGCTTCCTATATGTCTCGTTTACGGCAGTCAGACAGAGGTCGAATTGAAAAAAAAAAAAAAAAAAACTGCACGAATATCCTGATTGACGCTCGCGGGACACAAGAACTGTGCGTGGAATAGCAACTGGCCTGAAATGCAGAAATCTGTTCCACGTTCCTGTTTCTGAGTTAGAGAGATAACCTAACGAGGTTGTATGAAATACATGTGACAAGCAAAGCGCGAGGATTTGAAATGGAGCGATTTGAAAACTATAGTTGTTGATATGCGTTTCGTTGATCTCGGTTTGGTAAATTCCGTGAGTCTGCAAACTCCTGTAAAATGTTCTCGCGTCCTGGTCTAAAATACTGATCAGGTGTGTGAGGTCAGTTCAAATGAAATAGTGCTTAATAATGTCCGTGTGCATTGGAGAACAGCAGTGTTGTGGGGTTCGCTCAAACCAAGTAACCGAAATACACTCAGTTGACATACACTCCAAGCTTTACAAACATTATCTCGTCACCAGGATTTCAAGCACCTGTATTCATTGAGAAATCAAATACATTATTGTTACACATGCATCCGGTCATGTAGCGATCATAAACTGAATCAGATTATTTATAGCACGCGAGCAGGTTGTGTACTTCACAGTGACTTGCAGATTATAGAAGTAGATATGCGGCAGATCAGTGCAAACACCTAATATCGCGTCCTGCTCTTTTATCAAGCCACATTATCTCGTCATGCTATCGAAATGTGCCTTCACTTAGATCTCCATAGCTTATCGCTTCTCTTCGCCACGACTTTAACTGGCAGTATTATTAGCCTCACATACACCTAGTGGTCTTCCGCGTCTTTGTATGTTTTATCTACAGCTGTAGAATGAAATTCAGTTGTTATGTTTTCTTCATTTCACTTCACAGATGGCTCTAGGGAAGAAGTGGTTCTCGATTGTATGCCTCTGTACGAACTGACATGATTCGGGTTATTATCTTCATGGTCCATAGCGGGAGCAATATGTAAAAGATAGAAAAAGATTTTTGATTCTACTCCTGAAATTTTCTACGTAGCGATTTGCGAGGTGAGCCGTGGTAAAAATTGCTGTTTTGAAGAGCGCGCCGCAGCGCGTTGTGTGAAGCAGTCGCCCTCCGTTTCTGGCGGTGGCGCCGCTGTAGCAATCGCAGCTTTGGTGTCTCCCTCTGGTGGGAAATGGGAAAAGGTTGCCTGTTCACGTGCATTGAGGGGCGCTATGAGCTCGCCAGTCAGTCGGTTGGTCAGCCGGGTCAATGTGGGGCAGTCAGTGTCTGTCTATGTTAAAAAATATATCGGCTCAACCACTTGTATATAGTGTAAAACACTAAGATTGACGCATTTCGGAAGTCAAGCTTCCATCATCAGAATAATAAAAAGTAAAAGAACCTGTTAAAACTCGCTAAAATGGAACATGCACCAGGCACAATAAAACTGATAACAAAATTAAAGCCGGCCGAAGTGGCCGTGCGGTCCTAGGCGCTGCAGTCTGGAACCGCGAGACCGCTACGGTCGCAGGTTCGAATCCTGCCTCGGTCATGGATGTGTGTGATGTCCGTAGGTTAGTTAGGTTTAACTTGTTCTAAGTTCTAGGGGACTAATGACCTCAGAAGTTGAGTCCCATAGTGCTCAGAGCCATTTGAACCATTTTGAACAAAATTAAAACATCGTGGCTACTTCCCTTGTTGCAGCCGTGTCTTCCAAGGTGCATCTCCACATAGTCGTCAAAATATAAAAGACTCTAAAATGGCGTTGCCTATGGTGTTCAACATCTAACCACATGGCTCTCTCCTCTATCGTCGTAAACCGCCCGTGCGTCTTCGTTGATACTACACACCACGTAGTCAAACACGACACTGAAACGCGAGTGAGCTCATGCGCAAGTAAACAAGGAAGTCACAGAGATGTCTATACAAACAGATAACGTATACACGTTCCAAGGAAATCATGAAATGATGATAGCCTGCCAATTGCTAAAAATGTTGTTACTAAAAGAAACTAGTGAAATGTTTGAAAAAGTTATTTGTATCACCAGTTAGCTGATCATTCAGTGTGTTCTGATTATCCACGCTATGTTTCGTAATTTCCAGCTGTTCTAGTAGATCCAGCTTTTTGCCTTTTTCCTGTCTATGTAAAATAACGAGATTCTGATCTATTCCTAACATGAGGTGTTCCGTTTCCCAAATATGCGTGGCTACAGCTGACTTTTCGAAATTATTAAGCCGGAAAGCATCACTATGTTCTTTGTAACGCACTTTAAAGGACCTACCAGTTTGGCCTACATAGCTTGCCTTGCACGTGTTACACTGAATTTTATAGGCCTCAGCTCTCTCATATTTATCAAAAATGGCTCTGAGCACTATGCGACTTAACTTCTGAGATCATCAGTCGCCTAGAACTTAGAACTACTTAAACCTAACTAACCTAAGGACATCACACACATCCATGCCCGAGGCAGGATTCGAACCTGCGACCGTAGCGGTCGCTCGGCTCCAGACTGTAGCGCCTAGAACCGCACGGCCATCTCATATTTATCGCTTTCCTGCTGTAAATTATTTCTTAGTTTAAACCGCAGCGTAGTATTGGTCTGAAAAGCGCTATCAACTTTAAAAGGTTTGAAAATGCCACTTTTTGCGAAATGTCACCGAAGTATGGTATTGTGACTCTCGTAATATTATTTGCGGTATTCTTCCTTTCATTCGCGCGCTGTTTCTGTCGTATTAATTTACTTGCGCGTAGGCTCACTCGCCTTTCAGTGTCGTGTTTGGCTACGTGGTGTGTAGTATCAACGAAGACGCACGGGCCGTTTACGACGATAGAGGAGAGAGCCATGTGGTTAGATGTTGAACACCATAGGCGACACCATTTTAGAGTTTTTTTACATTTTGACGACTATGTGGAGATGCACCTTGGAAGACACGGCTGCAACAAGGGAAGTAGCCACGCCACGATGTTTTAATTTTGTTTTCAATTTTATTGTGCCTGGTGCATGTTCCATTTTAGCGAATTTCTTTTACTTTTACTTTTTATTATTCTGATGATGGAATCTTGACTTGCAAATAGCGTCAATCTTAGTGTTTTACACTATAAACAAGTGACTGAGCCGATATATTTTTTAATACTGACATTCACAACCACGACCTCTCATCCAGTATGGATAAAATCACAGTGTCTGTCTGTCGTCTGGAGTGCCACTATGTCTGTCGTTCGGATCGACCCTTAAGGCCGGTTGGATCGATCGGTTGGTCGGTCGCGCACTGGGACACAAGATGCCTTGTCCGTCTCGAGCGTCGGCGCATGTGAGGTCGCCACGTCAGTCCAGTGGGCCGCGCCGTATAGCGAGGGGTAGTGGCTTCGCGGTCGACACGAGAGCAACAGGAGTGAACCCACGACATCGCATCGGCCTGGCCGGTGCGAGCTGCGACGCCGTGAGACGGGAGATCGGCGCGCCTTCCTGCGTCCGTTGAAGTGGCTGGCAGCGGACGGTTCGGGAGAGCGTTTTGTGGGTGCTGCGCCAGGTCTTCGCCAGAAATCGCAGTTTATTAGAAGTTAAGTGATTGCTGATATGTTGTTTCATTTACTCGTTAAATTCTACTTGTTTTCTTGGTCAGTCTGTCGTCCCCAGCTTGCTCGCCTTTCTCTCGTCCACATTTGTTAGGCAGTTAGTGTCCTTCTGTCTGTCTGTCGGTCTGCCGTACGTTAATAGCTGCGCCTGTCATATTTGTCGGATTCGGTGTTAACGAATTTATTGCTTGAAGTGTAACGGCAGAATTCCTGAAATATGTTTTTATCTTGTAAATGTGAATGTATGCTTTCCCGGCGTATACAGCTTCGCCAACCATGTTTTTATCTTGCCTATCATATTGAGTGGCGGTGTATGTCTAATGTAGAGTATGTTTGGCCTACCTTCTATATTTTATGTAAGAATGCATTTCATGGGTTTTTATTTAAATGGTCATTTTAGTATAGAAAGTTGCCACCCTTCCACCGTAAGAGTGTTTATTTTAATGAAGTTGCACTTTCGGTGGCAAGTTAATCATTTAATGTTAGTGTTTTGTACCATTTCCATCCCTCCTACGGGGTGTATAGTTTATGTGCTTGTGTGAGTTGTAAAAATTTTTAGTTTAAAGTAATCTGGTGTGTTGCAGATTTGCACCAGTGTAGTCTTTCAGAGGTTGTTGTGAGCGGTCGTGACTACGGCCGTGTCAAAAGGGAGCGGCAAGGTTCTCAGCCCGAAAGCTCATACAGTCAAAAATTGTTCTTCCTGCCTCTGAATAAATTGTAACTTGATATTTAGAGGGTGCTTTCTGATTATAATTTTAAATCTGTTAAAAAAAAAAAAAAGGCTTTTAGGAATAAAATTTCCATTTGTTGAAAGAAATTTGATTTGTTTTCAGCAGCAACTACTTCCACGCTCACATAGTGTGATTAAATGTGTTAATGTTCTGGATGAATCGCTAGTAAATAAAGCAAATTCTTAAAAAGAAAGGTTTTGAAAGTAAATTCACGGTTCACGAGGAATTGAGCATTTTTCTACGAGGGCAGTTCAATAAGTAATGCAACACATTTTTTTTCTGAAACAGGGGTTGTTTTATTCAGCATTGAAATACACCAGGTTATTCCCCAATCTTTTAGCTACACGACACTATTTTTCAATGTAATCTCCATTCAATGCTACGGCCTTACGCCACCTTGAAATGAGGGCCTGTATGCTTTCACGGTACCATTCCACTGGTCGATGTCGGAGCCAACGTCGTACTGCATCAATAACTTCTTCATCATCCGCGTAGTGCCTCCCACGGATTGCGTCCTTCATTGGGCCAAACATATGGAAATCCGACGGCGCGAGATCGGGGCTGTAGGGTGCATGAGGAAGAACAGTCCACTGCAGTTTTGTGAGCTCCTCTCGGGTGCGAAGACCTGTGTGAGGTCTTGCGTTGTCATGAAGAAGGAAAAGTTCGTTCAGATTTTTGTGCCTACGAACACGCTGAAGTCGTTTCTTCAGTTTCTGAAGAGTAGCACAATACACTTCAGAGTTGATCGTTTGACCATGGGGAAGGACATCGAACAGAATAACCCCTTCAGCGTCCCAGAAGACTGTAACCATGACTTTACCGGCTGAGGGTATGGCTTTAAACTTTTTCTTGGTAGGGGAGTGGGTGTGGCGCCACTCCATTGATTGCGGTTTTGTTTCAGGTTCGAAGTGATGAACCCATGTTTCATCGCCTGTAACAATCTTTGACAAGAAATTGTCACCCTCAGCCACATGACGAGCAAGCAATTCCGCACAGATGGTTCTCCTTTGCTCTTTATGGTGTTCGGTTAGACAACGAGGGACCCAGCGGGAACAAACCTTTGAATATCCCAACTGGTGAACAATTGTGACAGCACTACCAACAGAGATGTCAAGTTGAGCACTGAGTTGTTTGATGGTGATCCGTCGATCATCTCGAACGAGTGTGTTCGCACGCTTCGCCATTGCAGGAGTCACAGCTGTGCACGGCCGGCCCGCACGCGGGAGATCAGACAGTCTTGCTTGACCTTGCGGCGATGATGACACACGCTTTGCCCAACGACTCACCGTGCTTTTGTCCACTGCCAGATCACCGTAGACATTCTGCAAGCGCCTATGAATATCTGAGATGCTCTGGTTTTCCGCCAAAAGAAACTCGATCACTGCCCGTTGTTTGCAACGTACATCCGTTACGGACGCCATTTTAACAGCTCCGTACAGCGCTGCCACCTGTCGGAAGTCAATGAAACTATACGAGAGCCGGCCGAAGTGGCCTCGCGGTTCTGGCGCTGCAGTCTGGAACCGCGAGACCGCTCCGGTCGCAGGTTCGAATCCTGCCTCGGGCATGGATGTGTGTGATGTCCTTAGGTTAGTTAGGTTTAACTAGTTCTAAGTTCTAGGGGACTAATGACCTCAGCAGTTGAGTCCCATAGTGCTCAGAGCCATTTGAACCATTATACGAGACGAAGCGGGAATGTTTGAAAATATTCCACAAGAAATTTCCGGTTTTTTCAACCAAAATTGGCCGAGAAAAAGAATGTGTTGCATTACTTATTGAACTGCCCTCGTATTAGCTTTCTATTAGAATCTGCCTGAAGGAAAACTATTCCAATGACCACTGTTTGTCCAAACCTTAAATAAATTATATAAACTTCAGTAGTATTCCAGTGGAGACCGAACGAATGTTCCGTAAGAAAACCCAGTCTGTGCACACTGTTGTTGCCTCGTACCTTCTCATTCGTTTTAGCTACAACAGAACCTGTGTGATCACTTCGCTCCCGGTTCCCACGTGCTGTCGCTGCTAGGTGTTTCTGTATCCCGAGCTCATTGGCCTGTTTGTTTACCCTGCAGCGCCAGTATCACCGCTGCCATAAGATTTCAACTTTTTTTTATTAAGACAGTCACCATTTTATTCGTACTCGTCACTATCGCTATTCGCTTCGTTATTGTCATTACGTTCTCGTGAACACTTTTGCTGACACTGCGTGAAAGTTAACCGCCATTCCTTTGGTAATATTATTTGAAAATATTCATTTACCGAAAATAACATTTCTATTCTATACTTTTGATGATAATTATACCTTAAACATTGGAATGTGTCTGCTGAATTGCGGAGCCAGCGTCACTTGTTTGTCCTCACGAGCAAAACTAAATCGAGTGAGAGTTTTATCGCATGTCTGTCTCACAGTTATCGATCATCCTTCCAAAACCAGGCATGAGCTTATGTTCTCGCACTTAAACTTGTGCGGAATTCCTCTACAGGGATCGATTTTTTTTTTCATATGGGCGAATAGCGTGACGAGAACTATGGACCCAGAAGAAATTGTGCAACTCGTGGAATTCTCATTTCTTCCTGTGGTGTCACCGCCAGACACCACACTTGCTAGGTGGTAGCTTTAAATCGGCCGCGGTCCATTAGTACATGTCGGACCCGCGTGTCACCACTGTTTGATCGCAGACCGAGCGCCACCACAAGGCAGGTCTCGAGATACGGAATAGCACTCGCCCCAGTTGTACGGACGACTTTGCTAGCGACTACACTGACGAAGCCTCGCTCCTTTGCCGAGCAGATAGTTAGAATAGCCTTCAGCTAAGTCCATGGCTACGACCTAGCAAGGCGACATTAGTAACATTGCATGTATCTAAAGAGTCTCACTTGTATCGCCACAATCTCCAGATGTACCACAAGGATGGATTAAAGTTAAGTATTACAGAAGTTACGTACTTTTCTTTATAGCAATCATTACGTATCCTGTTTCAGACCTCACGCACCCTCTTTGGCTTAGCGCGTGCCTTTCGGCTACTCTCATTGTGTCTAGGCTGTCTTGTCTAGACACAACACTTCCTCCTCCTCAATACACGATGAACCCTAGCTATGCGTTCTCAGGATTCAACTTTTCTCTCTAGGACGTCCATCACAATGATACGTGGATCATCTTCCATTCATTAGTAACACAATGTACGTGCTATAGGATTAATAACATAACTGCGTTTTTATTCTTCAAGTCTTAAATTTATCCATGTTCCATGGAATGTTTTGAGGACTGCAAGTGTATTGCAAACTTATGAAATAATGTATACTGCTTCAGTTGCTTTTTACTAATATTTAACTCGTATGACGCGTTTCGGAAACATGCTGCTATAATCAGGTGCAAATGGTTCAAATGGCTCTGAGCACTATGGGACTTAACATCTGAGGTCATCAGTCCCCTAGAACTTAGAACTACTTAAACCTAACTAACCTAAGGACATCACACACATCCATGCCCGAGGCAGGATTCGAACCTGCGACCGTAGCGGTCGTGCGGTTCCACACTGAAGCGCCTAGAACCGCTCGGCCACTCCGGCCGGCCCCTTTGTCTAGCATGACTGTTTTCCAGCTCATTTACAAACAACATGCACGCAAGTGTACACGTCCTGTGCTGTTTATTTGCATGTATATTCTTTATTTCCTGCAAGGAAACATGGAGGACGAGCCTGATCACCAGGAAGTCATGATACAGGTTTACTTTACTTTACTTGTGTATCAGGTGGCTCTGTTGTACCATGAAAGAAAATGCTATGAATCAACAACAGACCCATTGAAACAGGTTTCAAATCAGCGCACACTCCGCTGCAGAGTGAAAATATCATTTTGGAAAGAAACCCATTGATTACTCGGTGCTATTCAGAGAGGTACAGTGCGGTATAGTATTTCCTGGTCGCTGGATTGGAAGCGGAAGTCCTATACCATGACCTGCGAGGCCACCTGACCTGAATTCCCTCGATTATTTCCTATGGAGATATCTAAAGTTACTTGTGAGATACGGAGGTGGAATTAGTTGCCAGAATTGTAGCTGCCTGTGATGTGATTCGAAACACACCAGGGATATTTGACAGGGTGCGTCAGAATCTTGTTCGCCGATGTCATGCTTGCACTGAGGTTCGTGGCCGTTTGTTTCAGCACATTTTGTAAGATACAGTACAAATGGTACGTTCGTTGTGTTAATCGTGGTATTTGCAGTTAAATAATACAAATAAAAATGTACACAATCATGTGATTTTATTCCTAGTGTCTCCTTAAGATGGCTTCTCCGAACCCCAGGTTCCCTACCTCAAACTGTTCGCTGGAGCATCCTCTATGTCCTGTTAAATTTTTTCTAGCTCTTAAGGAACACATTGTGTATGTATCTTTCCGTACAGGATTTTGTTTCGATACACAATCTCACTGGCACACAGAGCAAATGAACCTAACTGCTCTTCAGATTGATCAGTCTGGCCTGGCAACGGAAGACAGCAAAACGAAAGCTGAAATTTTAAATTTAGCATTGAGAAATCTTTCACGTATTAGGATCGTACAAACATACCGCCGTTTGAGTCTCGTACAGATTCCCGTATGGAGGACATTGTGATAGACATCCCTGGGGTTGTGAAGCATTTGAATGGGATGAAAATAATAAATCACCAGGTCCTGATGGGATTCCAATTCGGTTTTACAGAGAGTACTCCACTGCATTGGCTCCTTACTTAGCTTGCATTTATTGCGAATCTCTTGCCCAACGTAAAGTCCCGAGCGACTGGAAAAAAGCGCAGGTGACGCCTGCATATAAGAAGGGTAGAAGGACGGATATTCAAAATTACAGACCAATATCCTTAACATCGGTTTGTTGCAGGATTCTCGAACATAGTCTCAGTTCGAATATAATGAATCTCCTTGAGACAGAGAAGTTGCTGTTCATGCATCAGCACGGCTTTAGAAAGCATCGCTCATTCGAAACGCAGCTCGCCCTTTTCTCACATGATATCTTGCGAACCATGGATGAAGGGTATCAGACGGATGCCATTTTCCTTGACTTCCGGAAAGCGTTTGACTCGGTGCCCCACTGCAGACTCCTAACTAAGGTACGAGCATATGGGATTGGTTCCCAAGTATGTGGGTGGTACGAAGACTTCTTAAGTAATAGAACCCAGTACGTTGTGTTCGATGGTGAGTGTTCATCGGAGGTGAGGGTATCATCTGGAGTGCCCCAGGGAAGTGTGGAAGATCCGCTGTT
Organism: Schistocerca serialis cubense; assembly: GCF_023864345.2. Taxonomy (NCBI): domain Eukaryota; kingdom Metazoa; phylum Arthropoda; class Insecta; order Orthoptera; family Acrididae; genus Schistocerca; species Schistocerca serialis. Next base: position 859,557,774 of record NC_064640.1, on the reverse strand, counting down.
GTTTTCTACCTACATAAATGATCTTTTGGATAGGGTGGATAGCAATGTGCGGCTGTTTGCTGATGATGCTGTGGTGTACGGGAAGGTGTCGTCGTTGAGTGACTGTAGGAGGATAGAAGATGACTTGGACAGGATTTGTGATTGGTGTAAAGAATGGCAGCTAACTCTAAATATAGATAAATGTAAATTAATGCAGATGAATAGGAAAAAGAATCCAGTAATGTTTGAATACTCCATTAGTAGTGTAGCGCTTGATACAGTCACGTCGATTAAATATTTGGGCGTAACATTGCAGAGCGATATGAAGTGGGAGAAGCATGTAATGGCAGTTGTGGGGAAGGGAGATAGTCGTCTTCGGTTCATTGGTAGAATTTTGGGAAGATCTGGTGCATCTGTAAAGGAGACCGCTTATAAAACACTAATACGACCTATTCTTGAGCACTGCTCGAGCATTTGGGATCCCTATCAGGTCGGATTGAGGGAGGACATAGAAGCAATTCAGAGGCGGGCTGCTAGATTTGTTACTGGTAGGTTTAATCATCCCGCGAGTGTTACGGAAATGCTTTAGGAACTCGGGTGGGAGTCTCTAGAGGAAAGGAGGCGTTCCTTTCGTGAATCGCTACTGAGGAAATTTAGAGAACCAGCATTTGAGCCGGCCGGGGTGGCCGAGCGGTTCTAGGCGCTTCAGTCTGGAACCACGCGACCGCTACGGTCGCAGGTTCAAATCCTGCCTCGGGCATGGATGTGTGTACTGTCCCTAGGTTAGTTAGGTTTAAGTAGTTCTAAGTTCCAGGGGACTGATGTCCTCAGATGTTAAGTCCCATAGTGCTCAGAGCCATTTTTGAACCAGCATTTGAGGCTGACTGCAGTACAATTTTACTGCCGCCAACTTACATTTCGCGGAAATACCACAAAGATAAGATAAGAGAGATTAGGGCTCGTACAGAGGCATATAGGCAGTCCTTTTTCCCTCGTTCTGTTTGGGAGTGGAACAGGGATAGAAGATGCTAGTTGCGGTACGAGGTACTCTCCGCCACGCACCGTACGGTGGATTGCGGAGTATGTATGTAGATGTAGATGTAGATGTATGTAGATGTAGAATGTAATTGTAATGCGCCTGGCGATGGCAGCGTGCTTCTGACATGCATCGTAGTTATCAAATTTTAGTAAAAAGTGACTGAAACAGCAGAAATTATTTCGTGAATCTTCATGTCACCGTAGGTATGTGCCATAGAGTAAGTACTGTACCTACATGATTTTCCCTCACTCTCTAATCGATTTTCAGATTTTCCAGCATAGAGAAAGAATGTCGCACCTCAGAGTAGAAGCTCGAACTCCTCTGATTTTACCGTCCTGGTCTGTACAGCAGGAGCACGTAGGAGAAAGATATGTACACTCCTGGAAATTGAAATAAGAACACGGTGAATTCATTGTCCCAGGAAGGGGAAACTTTATTGACACATTCCTGGGGTCAGATACATCACATGATCACACTGACAGAACCACAGGCACATAGACACAGGCAACAGAGCATGCACAATGTCGGCACTAGTACAGTGTATATCCACCTTTCGCAGCAATGCAGGCTGCTATTCTCCCATGGAGACGATCGTAGAGATGCTGGATGTAGTCCTGTGGAACGGCTTGCCATGCCATTTCCACCTGGCGCCTCAGTTGGACCAGCGTTCGTGCTGGACGTGCAGACCGCGTGAGACGACGCTTCATCCAGTCCCAAACATGCTCAATGGGGGACAGATCCGGAGATCTTGCTGGCCAGGGTAGTTGACGTACACCTTCTAGAGCACGTTGGGTGGCACGGGATACATGCGGACGTGCATTGTCCTGTTGGAACAGCAAGTTCCCTTGCCGGTCTAGGAATGGTAGAACGATGGGTTCGATGACGGTTTGGAGGTACCGTGCACTATTCAGTGTCCCCTCGACGATCACCAGTGGTGTACGGCCAGTGTAGGAGATCGCTCCCTACACCATGATGCCGGGTGTTGGCCCTGTGTGCCTCGGTCGTATGCAGTCCTGATTGTGGCGCTCACCTGCACGGCGCCAAACACGCATACGACCATCATTGGCACCAAGGCAGAAGCGACTCTCATCGCTGAAGACGACACGTCTCAATTCGTCCCTCCATTCACGCCTGTCGCGACACCACTGGAGGCGGGCTGCACGATGTTGGGGCGTGAGCGGAAGACGGCCTAACGGTGTGAGGGACCGTAGCCCAGCTTCATGGAGACGGTTGCGAATGGTCCTCGCCGATACCCCAGGAGCAACAGTGTCCCTAATTTGCTGGGAAGTGGCGGTGCGGTCCCCTACGGCACTGCGCAGGATCCTACGGTCTTGGTGTGCATCCGTGCGTCGCTGCGGTCCGGTCCCAGGTCGACGGGCACGTGCACCTTCCGCCGACCACTGGCGACAACATCGATGTACTGTGGAGACCTCACGCCCCACGTGTTGAGCAATTCGGCGGTACGTCCACCCGGCCTCCCGCATGCCCACTATACGCCCTCGCTCAAAGTCCGTCAACTGCACATACGGTTCACGTCCACGCTGTCGCGGCATGCTACCAGTGTTAAAGACTGCGATGGAGCTCCGTATGCCACGGCAAACTGGCTGACACTGACGGCGGCGGTGCACAAATGCTGCGCAGCTAGCGCCATTCGACGGCCAACACCGCGGTTCCTGGTGTGTCCGCTGTGCCGTGCGTGTGATCATTGCTTGTACAGCCCTCTCGCAGTGTCCGGAGCAAGTATGGTGGGTCTGACACACCGGTGTCAATGTGTTCTTTTTTCCATTTCCAGGAGTGTATTTTACGCAACGTCTCGGAAAGTGTGCTCTCGTAGGCCGCGCAAAGTTTCCGGTATATTACAACGCCTTTCCTTTAGCGCAGGCGTGACAGACTTTGCGGGCCACGTGTGAGTGCCGCGTGCGGGCCAACGCTCGGTCTGCCTCCGCTTTGATCGTTCCTTCCCGGAAGTACCTTATACAGCGCAACATTTCATGCAGTACTGTGGTCATAGAGTATAAATATCTATGGAGTGAGCATAGCCTACTGCGCATGTTCTCAGCATCAAACGGGGCTAGTCACGTGGTAATGGGACGTCGCTGCTTGTCTGCAATTTCTGGTAACAGCGAAACTCTAATATTACACGTATTCACCTGTTTTTCCATACGCTTCTACACGTTTTAGTAGTAATAACAGCCATAGTGCAATATTGTTGTTGCTACGGATGTAAAGCGAAGTACGTGAAAGGAGGACCAGTTACTTTTCATGGGTACGTTGTAATGGTACTTGAATTACGCAACCATTACGGCACCTCACCTGAACCTCTCGATACCAGCAATATTCTACTGTTTTTCTGTTAACTACTTAACATATTTCTGAGACAACATTCAGATTTGATTTCATTTGTGATACATCGATATATTTATATTGCAATGATATTATTCTTATGTGTATTCTTTCTTTTGTCACTATGATCTTTGACGTACTTGTAACTCTGATTATTGGGCGCGTAAGCGATTGTTAGTTAGTTGTTAACTTGTTAGAGAGTCGGACCTTGAGAAGGTCAAGTCTTGGACGTCATGTAGGAGAGACGCGTATTGTAGTTCGCTTATAGATTGTGAACTTCAACAGTGACTGTGAGGAAGATGTTTTCAAGTATGTTTCGTATTGTGAAGTGATATTTTGTGTTTACGTGATATTGCAACTAAAAGGAAGTGTAACTTAAATTCGGAGTGCTGATTGCTTTTTTTACATCACCATTGTCCTGCAAAAGTGTAATCTTCAAGAATGATTTGTGAATTTCTGGTAGCGCATCTACAAAACTTTTGAATATAGCAGAATAAAACCTAGGCCTCTTTGCATCCTAGCTTGGAATCATAACCACCTACATTTTCAACGATTGAGCCATGATAATACGAGACCAGCGTGGGAAACACAAAAAGATGAGTGCTTAGTTTTTTGATTATTACATGAAATGACTTTATTAACTGTGCTCTAACGACACCTGCCACATATGACTGTTGTTGCCCGAAAATGCAGTATTTAGCAGCGTGAGCAACACCACAATCGTTATTAAATGCTGACCTTTGTTGTGGTAGGGTTGTTAGAACGTACAAAAAATCTCTAATAGTGAATATCATACTGATAAGAGGCGCTTTACATGTTTATAAATATCGGGATGCGGTATTATAATGTCTTGTATTGTAGAGCAAATTTCTGAGATTAATTTTACCTATGTTTTTACGATAGAAATGCTACATAAATTTTCAAGTGCGTTAAGCTGCCAGGCAGTGTTTACGTATTCGTCCTATGCTCATGGTTCAAATGGCTCTGAGCACTATGGGACTTATCATCTGAGGTCATCAGTCCCCTAAAACTTAGAACTACTTAAACCTAACTAACCTAAGGACATCACACACATCCATGCCCGAGGCAGGATTCGAACCTGCGACCGTAGCGTTCGCTCGGCTCCAGACTGTAGCGCCTAGAACCGCTCGACTACAGGGCCAGCCCAGTTCTACAGAAGCTTCAAAACTAGCGACGAGAAAGGAAGCGTCATGGCTCGTTACTTGCTTGTTCATTCTATGTAGCTCAATGCTACAATTGTTATACTGAAGAAGCTTGTTTATTTTGGATGTCGCCCTTTGCTTGCGACACACCGATGTAATTCTCAAAGGTAAGTATTGAACATTACGTTTGTAATAAAACTCATTAATACGATTTGCTTGAATTTCTGTCTAGCGATGGGAGAAATCAGGTTTCCTGAACACCCCATTTTTGACGACTAGGCAAGATTAAACAGACAGACTTTTTTTCGGTTATGGAACTAAGTAAGTCACGATTATATGGTAACTTAAGTGGAAAAATCTGGGAAATTGTTTGCATCTGTCCATATGCCGACAGTTTGTACCAGACAAAAATAATTATGTGTTTCCAGTGCACCAACAATAATTAAATAATACTGAATACACAGTACTGGCCATTAAAACTGCTACACCAAGAATACATGCAGATGATCAACGGGCATTCATTGGACAAATATATTATACTAGAACTGACATATGATTTCATTTTCACGCAATTTGGGTGCATAGATCCTGAGAAATCAATACAGCTTCAACACGATACCACAGTTCATCAAGAGTAGTGACTGACGTATTGTGACGAGCCAGTTGCTTGGCCACAATTGACCAGACCTTTTCATTTTGTGAGAGATCTGGAGCATGTGCTGGCCAGGGCAGTAGTCGAACATTTTCTGTATCCAGAAAGGCCCGTACAGGACCTGCAACATGCGGTCGTGCATTATCCTGCTGAAATGTAGGGTTTCGCAGGGATCGAATGAAGGGTAGAGCCACGGGTCGTAAAACATCTGAAATGTAACGTCCACTGTTCAAAGTGCCGTCAATGCGGACAAGAGGTGACCGAGACGTGTAACCAATGGCACCACATACCATCACGCCGGGTGATACGCAAGTATGGAGTTGACGAATACACGCTTCCAATGTGCGTTCACTGCGATATCGCCAAACACGGATGCGACCATCACGATGCTGTGAACAGAACCTGGATTCATCCGAAAAAGCTACGTTGCGCCATTCATGCGCCCAGGTTTGTCGTTGAGTACACCATCGCAGGCGCTCCTGTTTGTGATACAGCGTCAAGGATAACCGCAGCCATGGTCTCCGAGCTGATAGTCCATGCTGCTGCAAACGTCGTCGAACTATTCGTGCAGATGGTTGTTGTCTTCCAAACGTCCTCATCTGTTGACTCAGGGATCGAGACGTGGCTGCACGATCCGTCACAGCCATACGGATAAGATGCCTGTCATCTCGACTGTTAGTTATACGACGCCGTTGGGATCCAGCACGGCGTTCCGTATTACCCTCCTGAACCCACCGATTCCATATTCTGCTAACGGTCTTTGGATCTCGACCAACGCGAGCAGTAATGTCGCGATACGATAAACCGCAATCGCGATAGGCTACAATCCGACCTTAATCAAAGTGGGAAACGTGATGGTACGCGTTTCTCCTCCTTACGCGAGGCATCACAACAACGTTTCACCAGGCAACGCCGGTCAACTGCTGTTGGTGTGTGAGAAATCGGTTGGAAAGTTTCCTCATGTCAGCACGTTGTAGGTGTCGCCACTGGCGCCAACCTTGTGTGAATGCTCTGAAAAGCTAATCATTCGGATATTACAGCATCTTCTTCCTGTCGTCTGTAGCACGTCATCTACGCGCTGTAGCAATTTTAATGGCCAGTAGTGTATGTTTTGTTTATGAGCTTGTTGTTGAGTAATGTGAAATATAAAACCAAGTCATATGCGGTACGAATGCACTCTGATTTAAATGCGGCGTGTTCACAGTTTTCCTCTCTCCCCTGTCCAAGTGATCAGACAGCGTGGCGTGGCGGTAAGGGAAAATCTTAGCCGCCCTTGCTTTAACGTCTTCCACTGGAGTTTGTCCAGCATATTTGTGACGCTATGTGTGTACGAAAAAAGTGACGAATCGCACAAATCCTTCATACAGCATGTTCATTTTTTCTGAAGACGTTGAAATATCTCGAAAACTACACATTACATAAAAAAAGTTATAATTCAGATTTGTTTGTCTCATAGGGCGTCATCCAACGATACCACACTCGACCTCCGCCCCCACCCCACCCTGTGCGTGGGTTGTGGAGGGCAACTTTGAAATCTTCGAATGGGAACCTCCGATTTTTATTGCAGGTTACGATTCCACGGCAAAATATACATGTCTGAAGCATTTTCTTCGTTTCGCCATAGGGGGCGCTGTAATCACAGGAATAGAAATGAGTACACAACCGTAATTTACGGCATACTACTCAATGGCTCTTGACCATCTCCATGCTGCGAGGGTAGGACAGGCCAGTATTTCCTAACTTCTAATTAGAAACCTTACTGGCAACGTTGTATTCCTCCTACATATCGAACAGGCGACTAAACGACGCGCCGCCATGGCCGTGTAGCAAACTACGAGTATCATAGCAGGCAGTGCACTGCGGCCGGAGCTCGCTAATCGCGCAAACGTACACTCCTGGAAATGGAAAAAAGAACACACTGACACCGGTGTGTCAGACCCACCATACTTGCTCCGGACACTGCGAGAGGGCTGTACAAGCAATGATCACACGCCCGGCACAGCGGACACACCAGGAACCGCGGCGTTGGCCGTCGAATGGCGCTAGCTGCGCAGCATTTGTGCACCGCCGCCGTCAGTGTCAGCCAGTTTGCCGTGGCATACGGAGCTCCATCGCAGTCTTTAACACTGGTAGCATGCCGCGACAGCGTGGACGTGAACCGTATGTGCAGTTGACGGACTTTGAGCGAGGGCGTATAGTGGGCATGCGGGAGGCCGGGTGGACGTACCGCCGAATTGCTCAACACGTGGGGCGTGAGGTCTCCACAGTACATCGATGTTGTGGCCAGTGGTCGGCGGAAGGTGCACGTGCCCGTCGACCTGGGACCGGACCGCAGCGACGCACGGATGCACGCTAAGACCGTAGGATCCTACACAGTGCCGTAGGGGACCGCACCGCCACTTCCCAGCAAATTAGGGACACTGTTGCTCCTGGGGTATCGGCGAGGACCATTCGCAACCGTCTCCATGAAGCTGGGCTACGGTCCCGCACACCGTTACGCCGTCTTCCACTCACGCCCCAACATCGTGCAGCCCGCCTCCAGTGGTGTCGCGACAGGCGTGAATGGAGGGACGAATGGAGACGTGTCGTCTTCAGCGATGAGAGTCGCTTCTGCCTTGGTGCCAATGATGGTCGTATGCGTGTTTGGCGCCGTGCAGGTGAGCGCCACAATCAGGACTGCATACGACCGAGGCACACAGGGCCAACACCCGGCATCATGGTGTGGGGAGCGATCTCCTTCACTGGCCGTACACCACTGGTGATCGTCGAGGGGACACTGAATAGTGCACGGTACATCCAAACCGTCATCGAACCCATCGTTCTACCATTCCTAGACCGGCAAGGGAACTTGCTGTTCCAGCAGGACAATGCACGTCCGCATGTATCCCGTGCCACCCAACGTGCTCTAGAAGGTGTAAGTCAACTACCCTGGCCAGCAAGATCTCCGGATCTGTCCCCCATTGAGCGTGTTTGGGACTGGATGAAGCGTCGTCTCACGCGGTCTGCACGTCCAGCACGAACGCTGGTCCAACTGAGGCGCCAGGTGGAAATGGCATGGCAAGCCGTTCCACAGGACTACATCCAGCATCTCTACGATCGTCTCCATGGGAGAATAGCAGCCTGCATTGCTGCGAAAGGTGGATATACACTGTACTAGTGCCGACATTGTGCATGCTCTGTTGCCTGTGTCTATGTGCCTGTGGTTCTGTCAGTGTGATCATGTGATGTATCTGACCCCAGGAATGTGTCAATAAAGTTTCCCCTTCCTGGGACAATGAATTCACGGTGTTCTTATTTCAATTTCCAGGAGTGTAGAATAGATAGCGGTTCTAAACATTATAACACTTGCGCAGTGTTTATTGCCTGCACACCTACCTATCGTTTGGAGAACAGACGTATAAGTGGACGATGAACGTTGCAACCACTGAAGAAAAAACTGAAATGGTCCTGATGTACGGAGAATGTAGGAGTAATGTTGAGGCTGCTGTTGCCTTATATGCCGAGTGTTTTCCAGAGAAAGCTCGCTCTCGTTCTTTCTTTTACAAAGTTGTGAACGCTTTCTGTCTGATGGCAGCATACAAACCGGAAAAAGAAAATGAAGCAAACATGTAACAGGAGAAGCTAATGAAACAGCTGTGCTAACGGCAGTGGAAAAAAATGGGGGAAAAATACAGTAGAAGAAGAATGGTTAGCTTTGATACATGAAATAGTGAAGGCAGCAGAGGACCTAGTAGGTAAACAAACGAGGGCTAGTAGAAATCCTTGGGTAACAGAAGAAACACTGAATTTAATTGATGAAAGGAGTAAATGAAGCAGGCAAAAAGGAATACAAACGTCTCAAAAACAAGATCGACAGGTAGTGCAAAATGGCTAAGCAGGGATGGCTAGAGGACAAATGTAAGGATGTAGAGGGTTATCTCACTAGATGCTGCCTACAGGAAAATTAAAGAGACCTTTGGAGAACAGAGAACCACTTGTATGAATATCAAGAGCTCAGATGGAAACCCAGTTCTAAGCAAAGAAGGGAAAGCAGAAAGGTGGAGGGAGTATATAGAGGGCCTATACAAGGGCAATGTACTTGAGGACAATATTATGGAAATGGAAGAGGATTTAGATGAAGGTGAAATGGGAGATACGATACTGCGTGAAGGTTTTGACAGAGCACTGAAAGACCTGAGTCGAAACAAGGCCCCGGGAGTAGACAACATTCCTTTAGAACTACTGATAGCCTTGGGAGAGCCAGCCCTGACAAAACTCTACCATCTGGTGAGCAAGATGTATGAGACAGGCGAAATACCCTCAGAATTCAAGAAGAATATAATAATTCCGATCCCAAAGAAAGCAGGTGCTGACGGATGTGAAAATTATCGAACAATCAGTTTAATAAGTCATGGATGCAAAATACTAACACGTATTGTCTACAGACGAATGGAAAAACTGGTAGAAGCTGACCTGACCTCGGGGAAGATCAGTTTGGATTCCGTAGAAATGTTGGAACACGTGACGCAATACTGACCCTACGACTTATCTTAGAAGCTAGATTAAGGAAAGGCAAACCTACGTTTCTAGCATTAGTAGACTTAGAGAAAGCTTCTGACAATGTTGACTGGAATACTCTCTTTCAAATTCTGAAGGTGTCAGGGGTAAAACACAGGGAGCGAAAGGCTATTTACAATTTGTACAGAAACCAGATGGCAGTTATAAGAGTCGAGGGGCACGAATGGGAAGCAGTGGTTGGGAGGGAGTGAGACAGGGTTGTAGCCTCTCCCCGATGTTGTTCAATCTGTATATTGAGCAAGCAGTGAAGGAAACAAAAGAAAAATTCAGAGTAGGTATTAAAATCCATGGAGAAGAAATAAAAACTTTGAGGTTCGCCGATGACATTGTAATTCTGTCAGAGACAGCAAAGGACTTGGAAGAGCAGTTGAACGGAATGGATAGTGTCATGAAAGGAGGGTATAAGATGAACATCAACAAAAGCAAAACGAGGATAATGGAATGTAGTCGAATTAAGTCGGGTGATGCTGAGGGAATTAGATTAGGAAATGAGACACTTAAAGTAGTACAGGAGTTTTGCTATTTGGGGAGCAAAATAACTGACAATGGTCGAAGTAGAGAGGATATCAAATGTAAACTGGCAATGGCAAGGAAGGCGTTTCTGAAGAAAAGAAATTTGTTAACATCGAGTGTGGATTTAAGTGTCAGGAAGTCGTTTCTGAAAGTATTTGTATGGAGCGTAGCCATGTATGGATGTGAAACATGGACGATAACTAGTTTGGACAAGAAGAGAATAGAAGCTTTCGAAATGTGGTGCTACAGAAGAATGCTGAAAATTAGATGGGTAGATCACATAACTAATAAGGCGGTATTGAATAGGATTGGGGAGAAGAGAAGTTTGTGGCACAACTTAACTAGAAGAAGGGATCGGTTGGTAGGACATGTTCTGAGGCATCAAGGGATCACCAATTTAGTATTGGAGGGCAGCGTGGAGGGTAAAAATCGCAGAGGGAGACCAAGAGATGAATACACTACGCAGATTCAGAAGGATGTAGGTTGCAGTAGGTACTGGGAGGTGAAGAAACTTGCACAGGATAGAGTAGCATGGAGAGCTGCAGCAAACCAGTCTCAGGACTGAAGACCACAACAACAAAAACAACAACAACAACGGCAGTGCACAACAACCCACAGATAAGCGCCCGGCAATTACACCCCGTTTCTGGTGTGTCCGTAGGTAGTATTGTTACAATACTGCATCATCGGAAGTATCATCCACACCACGTGTCAACTGCATGAAGAATTTCATGACACCGACTTCCATAAACGGGTAGTATTTTGTGAATTGGCAAGTCGACGATTGGAAACCTTCTTCGCCGTGGTACTATTTTCCGATGAGTTTACATTCACAAACAATGGTAGCGTTAACCGGCAAAACATGCATTACTCGAGCGTAGACAATCCCCACTGATTATGGCAAGTTGACCATCAGTGTTCATGGATCGTTACTGTATGGTATGACACCAAGGGCAACAAACTCATTGTTCTGTCTTTTATCGACGGCACTTTGAACGGACGCATATATCGAACGTTTTTGGTTGGTTGTTTTGGGGAAGGAGACCAGACAGCGTGGTCATCGGTCTCATCGGAGTAGGGAAGGATGGGGAAGGAAGTCGACCGTGCCCTTTCAGAGGAATCATCCCGGCATTTGCCTGGAGTGATTTGGGGAAATCACGGAAAACCTAAATCAGGATGGCCGGACGCGGGACTGAACCGTCGTCCTCCCGAATGCGAGTCCAGTGTGCTAACCACTGCGCCACCTCGTTCGATATAGAGGCTGATTTCGTGAAGACGTTGCAAACTTTTAGGGATGAAGGAGAAGTGTATCAATCTGAGGTAAGAGGCCCTGGTCTGGAAACGACAAAGTCGACACTGCTAAAATCGTTCTGATGTTGACCACACTGTTAGAGGTATCAGAACGATTCTTGCTTATAGCTTTCTACTCGGTCGTTTCCGGACTAGGGTCCCTGAAGTTCAGTTGATACATTCACCCTTCTCCACCATCCCTGAAAGTTTGTAAGTTTATCACGGAACCACACTGTATGTTCTTCCGGAGCCCTCTGCAATCCATCATTAGGGGACTACATTTGGTGAAGAAACGCTTACGGAAGTCTCTCGCTAGGTCTTCAACCAGAAAAAAACTGTGCTGTTTGTATGTTGATGACACTGAAGGGAAGATAATGGTCGTGATGCTGGCTCGTGTCACATACTCGTTTCCCGTACTGCTGTTGGCCGTTTTCCTCTTTCTGGAATCTCCTTCACGTCCGTGGAATGAAGCTACGGGTCAAGTTTAATTCACCTCTTCTCGAGCAGAACGATCTGATAATGTCATCCACACGTGACATATGCCGGGTGCTTCAGATAAATGAATTTTTCTTATTAAGGCGCAATATCACAAAATACTAAGTGAAGGGAATATTTATGTAGACAGATAAATGTAAGAAACTTTACTACTTATGCGAAGTTATGAACATAATTTATTTAGTTACTTTCCACAGAGATACAGCAACGAGTTATAAGTTTTTGAATGGAAGATTATTTTTCCATCATGTACATGTATTTAAACTAATTGTGTACCAGTCAAATTGGTTAATGAAATTGATATCAGTTTTAGTTAGGGTGTAAGCTTTCCATAAAAATGTTATACATACAGGGCGTTTTAGAAGTGATGGTCAATAATCCACACTTGAAAAGTACAGGCCAAAAGTAGCTAAAAAGCTTCAATAAACATGGATCCACAAATCAACCGTTGACGAGATACAACACGTTTTCTGTTGAGGTTCATCAGTGTTGAGGAACACAAGGCATCTCTGAACGTTAAGGTAGATGTTCGAAATGCTGTCCATGCGTCTGAATGGAACATTGAACTCGTCTCTGAAACGAGTTGCCAATCCTCTCAGGCAGTCCTGGATGATTCTGTAAATGCTGTAAGGCTGCTTCTATCCGCAAGCGAAATTCCTCAAGAGAGTTGACCTCGGTAGCATAGGCCAAGCTTTTGACATGACCCCACTCACAGAATTCCATGGGATTTAAATACGGAGACCTTGGAGGCCACGGCAGAGGCTCTCCTGTACCTATCCAACGTTGACCATACGTCCGTGTTACAAGCTGGCGCACACGAAAATGAAGATTTGCTGGAGCACCGTCACGCATAAACCACAAGCTCAGACGTTGGTTCAGTGGGAGATTATGATGTATATTTGGAAGTACAGTCCGCTGAAACGTACTGCTGTCCGGTTAGTCTTTGTGGTAGGAAGTCAGTCCAATTATGTGGTCTCCGATCAGTCCTGCCCAGACGTTCAATGAATAACGCAACTGATGTCGTGATAAATGTATTGCATTAGGATTGACATCGGCTCAAATGTGACAGTTATGGTTCAAATGGCTCTGAGTACTATGGGACTTAACTTCTGAGGTCATCAGCTCCATAGAACTTAGAAGTACTTAAACCTAACTAACCTAAGAACATCACACACATCCATGCCCCAGGCAGGATTCGAACCTGCGACCGTAGCGGTCGCGCGGTTCCAGACTGTAGTGCCTAGAACCGCTCGGACACCCCGGCCGGCTGTGACAGTTATGGAAGTTAAAAATACCGTTACGGGGAAATCCAACCACCAGAATGAGATTTTCACTCTGCAGCGGAGTGTGCGCTGATGTGAAACTCACGCCCCGTCCTCACAAATTTACTCCCGCCAGTATCTCGTCTCCTACCTTCCAAACTTTAGAGAAGCTCTCCTGTGAACCTTGCAGGACTAGCACTCCTGAAAGAAAGGGTATAGCGGAGACATGGCTTAGGCACAGCCTGGGGGATGTTTCCAGAATGAAATTTTCACTCTGCAGCGGAGTGAGGACGGGACGAGAGTCGTGCTTGGGTAGCTCAGTTGGTAGAGCACTTGCCCGCGAAAGGCAAAGGTCCCGAGTTCGAGTCTCGGTCCGGCACACATTTTTAATCTGCCAGGAAGTTTTAAATCCAACCACATCCCTGAACAGAATACTGCTTAGAAACAGGGGATTCAGGGTACACTGTTGTTGCACCCATTGGCAGAAATTCTCTCTAGGAGGGAAGTCTGCATTGTTGAGGGCTTGCACTCCCTGGAAACGATAGGTGTAACGTACTTGACGATGTATTATTCGCCACACACTGTTATGACTCAGGACACGCTCTTGGGTAGCAATCCTCCTTGTTGAATTACTCTGATGTCCATGTAGAATGCGTAGAATTCCTCAACATTGCGTGTTTGGATCTGGGTCGACCTTGGTGTGCGAAACTCCCGGTTTCTGTAAGGCGCTGTTGTAACCGGCTAAATGTACGTCTGTCGGGCTGCCTGCGGAGAAGAAAAGCTTCTTCATACAATCGTGTAGCCTCAAGGGTACTGCCATTCGCTTTGGCATACATGAAGTGTATGTCAGCGTACTCTTCATTGGTGTAACCTACACTCCTGGAAATGGAAAAAAGAACATATTGACACCGGTGTGTCAGACCCACCATACTTGCTCCGGACACTGCGAGAGGGCTGTACAAGCAATGAACACACGCACGGCACAGCGGACACACCAGGAACCGCGGTGTTGGCCGTCGAATGGCGCTAGCTGCGCAGCATTTGTGCACCGCCGCCGTCAGTGTCAGCCAGTTTGCCGTGGCATACGGAACTCCATCGCAGTCTTTAACACTGGTAGCATGCCGCGACAGCGTGGACGTGAACCGTATGTGCAGTTGACGGACTTTGAGCGAGGGCGTATAGTGGGCATGCGGGAGGCAGGGTGGACGTACCGCCGAATTGCTCAACACGTGGGGCGTGAGGTCTCCACAGTACATCGATGTTGTCGCCAGTGGTCGGCGAAAGGTGCACGTGCCCGTCGACCTAGGACCGGACCGCAGCGACGCACGGATGCACGCCAAGACCGTAGGATCCTACGCAGTGCCGTAGGGGACCGCACCGCCACTTCCCAGCAAATTAGGGACACTGTTGCTCCTGGAGTATCGGCGAGGACCATTCGCAACCGTCTCCATGAAGCTGGGCTACGGTCCCGCACACCGTTAGGCCGTCTTCCGCTCACGCCCCAACATCGTGCAGCCCGCCTCCAGTGGTGTCGCGACAGGCGTGAATGGAGGGACGAATGGAGACGTGTCGTCTTCAGCGATGAGAGTCGCTTCTGCCTTGGTGTCAATGATGGTCGTATGCGTGTTTGGCGCCGTGCAGGTGAGCGCCACAATCAGGACTGCATACGACCGAGGCACACAGGGCCAACACCCGGCATCATGGTGTGGGGAGCGATCTCCTACACTGGCCGTACACCACTGGTGATCGTCGAGGGGACACTGAATAGTGCACGGTACATCCAAACCGTCATCGAACCCATCGTTCTACCATTCCTAGACCGGCAAGGGAACTTGCTGTTCCAACAGGACAATGCACGTCCGCATGTATCCTGTGCCACCCAACGTGCTCTAGAAGGTGTATGTCAACTACCCTGGCCAGCAAGATCTCCGGATCTGTCCCCCATTGAGCATGTTTGGGACTGGATGAAGCGTCGTCTCACGCGGTCTGCACGTCCAGCACGAACGCTGGTCCAACTGAGGCGCCAGGTGGAAATGGCATGGCAAGCCGTTCCACAGGACTACATCCAGCATCTCTACGATCGTCTCCATGGGAGAATAGGAGCCTGCATTGCTGCGAAAGGTGGATATACACTGTACTAGTGCCGACATTGTGCATGCTCTGTTGCCTGTGTCTATGTGCCTGTGGTTCTGTCAGTGTGATCATGTGATGTATCTGACCCCAGGAATGTGTCAATAAAGTTTCCCCTTCCTGGGACAATGAATTCACGGTGTTCTTATTTCAATTTCCAGGAGTGTACATCCATGATACCTTCACGTTCGTAACTGATTGAGGCACAGTGCACGGAGAGGGAAAGTGACGTAGTTGCACATGCGTAAACAAACAAATAGTCGATCCCAAACTTTGAGATACCAACGTAAACATCGCGGTACCCATGAGCGTTTGCAGTTGGTTCCCAAGTCGAATTAATGCGAAACATCGGCGACGGCTAATATGAAGTGCAAAGTTTGAAATCTCCACGGAATAAAATACTCCTCAACTCGATAGAAAACAACTCTTCAATACTGTCTACACAGTTCACTGTAAATTAATCTGCTGAATAAGTGTAACCTTTGAAAATTCTCACTGTGTACTGTTTGCTCACAAGAATAAAAAGTGAGATCTGCCCTGAAATAAAAGTAACTTACCTCATGCTCAGAATGCTGTTTTGCGTCTGGTATACTGACGTTCTCGAAAGGATATACAAATCAGCAGACGCAGCAGCTAAGGAAAAAGTAAACTAATCTCTGAAACCAAAATTTTCTTTCTTCTGATAGTACAGACTAATAATTGAGTTTGAACTGGAGTCGAACCGTCATCTCATACACGTTCGTCTTACGCAGCTCGAACGCTAACCACATTTCTTTTTTAATTTTTTTTTGGTTTGATCTCATTGTCTTTATGATGGTTCGTTGCATTTATTAGGGGTGGATGCCCCACAACACGCGTTCAAGTTCATCGTTGATCCATTAACTCAGTTTTATTTATTTATTATTTTTTTATTACAGTGGATAGTTAACGAACTGACCAAACACTCTGAGCTACCGTGCCGGCACCACCTGGGAACCATGAACTCTAACTTCCGGCATCTACTCACAGGTACATAAGCCACATAATAGACGCTCAAAGCTTTTCTAGCGATTTTCTCGGAATTGCCAGAATAGTGCACCTTACGACGACACTGAAGCCTCAAAGAAACTGGTACAGGCACGCGCATTCAAATACAGAGATACGTAAACAGGCAGAATACAGCGCTGTTGTATTTAACACTTAAGTAAGACAACAAGTGACTGGCACAGTTGTTAGATCGGTTACTGCTGCTACAATGGCAGGTTATCAAGATTTAAATGAGTTTGAACGTGATGTTATAGTCGGCGCACAAGCGATGGGACACAGCACCTCAGAGGTAGCGATGAAGTGGGGATTTTCCCCTTACGACCATTTCACGAGTGTATCGTGAATATCACGAATCCGGTAAAACATCAGATCCCCGACGTCGCTCCGTCCCGAAAAAGATCCTGCGGGAACAGGAACAACGACGGCTGAACAGAATCGTTCAGCGTGACGTAAGTGCAACGCTTCCGCGAATTGCTGCAGATTTCAAGTGCTGGGCCATCAACAAGGGTCAGCATGCGAACCATTCAACGAAAATTCATCGATATGGGCTTTCCGAGCCGAAGGGCCACTCGTGTACCCTTGACGACTGTACGACGCAAAGCTTTTTTCCTCGCCTTGACCCGTCAACTCCGACATTGGACCGTTGATGGCTGAAAACATTTTGCTTGGTCGGACGAGTCTCGTTTCAAATTGAATCGATCGGATCGACGTGTACAGATATGGAGACAACCTCGTGAATCCATGGACCCTGTGCGTCAGCAGGGGATTGCTCAAGCTGGTGGAGGCTCTGTAATGGTGTGGGGCGTGTTAAGTTGGAGCGATATGGGATCTCTGATACGTGTAGATACGACTGTGACAGGTGACACGTACGTAAGCATCCTGTCTGATCACCTACATCCATTCATGTCCATTGTGTATTTCGACGGACTTGGGCAATTCCAGCAGGACAATGCGACACCCCATACGTCCAGAATTACTACAGAGTTGCTCCAGGAACACTCTGCTGAGTTTAAACACTTCCGTTGGTCACGAAACTCCCCAGCCATGAACATTATTGAGCGTATCTGGGATGCCTTGCAACGTGCTGTTCACAAGAGATCTTCGCCCCCTCGTACCCTTACGAAGCAGCTTAAATCACTTACTAAAGGCAAGGCCTCCGGTCCAGATCGTCTAACAGTCAGGTTCCTCTAAGAGTATGCTGATAAAATAACTACGTATTTAGCAGTTATATACAACCACTCGCTCACAGAAAGATCTGTACCTAAAGACTGGAAAATTGCTCAAGTCACACCAATACCAAAAAGGGAAGTCGGAGTAATCCGCTGAATTACAGGCCTATATCACTAACGTAGATTTGCAGTAGGGTTTAAGAATATATACTGTATTCGAACATTATGAAGTACCTCGAAGAAAACGATTACCGAGCGAGGTGGCGCAGTGGTTAGAAACTGGACTCGCATTCGGGAGGACGACGGTTCAATCCCGCGTCCGGCCACCCTGATTTAGGTTTTCCGTGATTTCCCTAAATCGCTCCAGGCAAATGCTGGGATGGTTCCTTTCAAAGGGCACGGCCGACTTCCTTCCCCGTCCTTCCCTAATCCGATGAGACCGATGACCACGCTGTCTGGTCTCCTTCCCCGAAACAACCAACCAACCAAGAAAACGATTTATTGACGCAGTCAGCACGGATTCAGAAAATATCGTTCTTGTGAAATACGTGAAACACAACTAGCTCTTTATACTCATAAAGTAATAAGTGCTATCGACATGGGATGTCAAATTGATTCCATATTTTTAGATTTCCAGAAGGCTTTCGATACCGTTCCTCACAAGCGTCTTCTAACCAAACTGCGAGCCTACGGAATATCGCCTCAGTTGTGCGACTGGATTCGTGATTTCCTGTCAGGATGGTCACAGTTCGTAGTAATAGACGGAAAGTCATCGAGTAAAACAGAAGTAATATCCGGCGTTCCCAAAGGAAGTGTAATAGGCTCTCTATTGTTCCTGATCTATATTAACGACATAGGAGACAATCTGAGTAGCCGTCTTAGATTGTTTGTAGATGATGCTGTCATTTACCGTCTTGTAAAGTCATCAGATGATCAAAACGACTTGCAAAATGATTAAGATAAGATATCTGTATGGTGCGAAAAGTGGCAATTGATCCTGAAGAAAGAAAAGTGTGCAGTTATTCACATGAGTACTAAAAGAAATGAGCTAAATTCCGATTACACGATAAGCCACACAAATCTAAAGGCTGTAAATTCAACTAAATACTTACGGATTACAATTACAAATAACCTAAATTGGAACGATCACATAGATAATATTATGGGTAGAGCAAACCAAAGACTGCGATTCACTGGCAGAACACTTAGATGGTGCAACAGGTCTACTAAAGAGACTGCTTACACTACGCTTGTCCGCCCTGTTCTGAAGTATTGGGGTGCGGTGTGGGATCAGTATCAGATGGGACTGCCGGATGACATCGAAAAAGTACAAAGAAGGGCAGCTCGTTTTGTGTTATCGCGAAATAGGGGAGATAGCGTCACAGACATGATACGTGAATTGGAGTGGCAATTATTAAAACAAAGGCGTTTTTCGTTGCGACGGGATCTTCTCATGAAATTTCAATCACCAGTTTTCTCCTCCGATTGAGAAAACATTGTTGGAACCCACCTACATAGGGAGAAATGATCATCACGATAAAATAAGAGAAATCCGGGCTCGCACAGAAAAATTTAAGTGCTCGTTTTTCCCGCGTGCCGTTCGAGAGTGAAACGGTAGAGAGACAGCATGAAGGTGGTTCATTGAACCCTCTACCAGGCACTTTACTGTGAATACCAGAGTAATCACGTAGATGTAGATTTGTGGACAGTCCTACAGGATTGATGGTGTCAGTTCCCTGGAGCACTACTTCAGACATTAGTCGAGTCCATGCCACATCGCGTTGCGGCATTTCTGCGCGCTCGCGGGGACCCTGCACGGTATTAGGTATGTGTACCAGCTTCTTTGGCTCTTCATTGTACTTGCACATGATGTTGTTTTCATGGCCTGCCTAAGATGTACGAAGTTTGAAGTAAATATGAGATGACAACGTCGTGGCCTCCCCTTGTAATAACTGAACGGTAAAAGTGGCAGGGGTTACCATAATTTTCAGTTTTAGTTTCCATATGATTGGCTTATTTCAGTAGTGGTGCAAGTCCATTACCTCCAATTTTCTGGCTATAATGCTTCTGCAGTCAATGATCCAAACAAACAGAAAGAAAGGTTCATCTCTATCAAGAAGCCATATGCTTGGATATTTCTGGTATCTCAACTGCAGATTTTTCAGAGTTCATTTAACATCAGAACTCTGTATCTACATCTACATCCATACTCCGGAAGCCACCTGACGGTGTGTGGCAGAGGGTACCTTGAGTACCTCTAACGGTTCTCCCTTGTATTCCAGTGTCGTATTGTTCATGGAAAGGAAGATTGTCGGTATGCCTCTGTGTAGGCTCTAATATCTATGATTTTATCCTCATGGTCTCTTCGCGAGATATACGTAGGAGGGAGCAATATACTGCTTGACGCCTCGGTGAAGGTATGTTCTCGAAACTTCAACAAAAGCTTGTACCGAGCTACTGAGCGTCTATCTGGCAGAGTCTTCCACTGGAGTTTATCTATCATCTCCGTAACGCTTTCGCGATTACTAAATGATCCTGTAACGAAGCGCGCTGCTCTCCGTTGGATCTTCTCTATCTCTTCTATCAACCCTATGTGGTACGGATCCCACACTGGTGAGCAATATTCAAGCAGTGGGCGAACAGGTGTACTGTAACCTACTTCCTTTGTTTTCGGATTGCATTTCCTTAGGATTCTTCCAATGAATCTCAGTCTGGCATCTGCTTTACTGACGATCAACTTTATATGATCATTCCATTTTAAATCACTCCTAATGCCTACTCCCAGATAATTTATGGAATTAACTGCTTCCAGTTGCCGACCTGCTATATTGTAGCTAAATGATAACTGATCTTTCTTTCTGTGTATTCGCAGCACATTACACTTGTCTACATTGAGATTCAGTTGCCATTCCCTGCACCATGCGTCAATTCGTTGCAGATCCTCCTGCATCTCAGTACAATTTTCCATTGTTACAACCTCTCGATATACTACAGCATCCGCAAAAAGTCTCAGTGAACTTCCGATGTTATCCACAAGGTCATTTACGTATATTGTGAATAGCAGCGGTCCTACGACACTCCCCTGCGGCACACCTGAAATCGCTCTTACTTCGGAAGACTTCTATCCATTGAGAATGACATGCTGCGTTCTGTTATCTACGAACTCTTCAACCCAATCACGCAATTGGTGTGATAGTCCATATGTTCTTACTGTGTTCATTAAACGACTGTGGGGAATTGTATCGAACGCCTTGCGGAAGTCGAGAAACACGGCATCTACTTGGGAACCCGCGTCTATGGCCCTCTGAGTCTCGTGGACAAATAACCCGAGCTGGGTTTCACACGATCGTCTTTTTCGAAACTCATGCTGATTCCTACAGAGTACATTTCTAGTCTCCGGAAAAGTCATTATACTCGAACATAATACGTGTTCCAAAATTCTACAACTGATCGGCGTTAGAGATGTACGTCTATAGTTCTGCACATCTGTTCGACGTCCCTTCTTGAAAACGGGGATGACTTGTGCCCTTTTCCAATCCTCTGGAACGCTACGCTCTTCTAGAGACCTACGGTACACAGCTGCAAGAAGGGGGGCAAGTTACTTCGCGTACTGTGTGTAAAATCGAACTGGTATCCCATCATGTCTAGCGAATAAAAATGGTCCTGTACCACTATTGAAGTAAATCCTTCATGTAACACTATAAAGCAAATTCCATACAAAAGCAGTTTCGTAATGTAAGGAGGACAAAAATAGAGAGAAAGTGGCTGTTTGATTTGATCCCGTCGGACTGAAGGCGGCGTCAGGGTGGCGACGAAGGCTGGAGCCGAGGGGCAGCGCCAGGGCAGACGAAGGGATGTCAGGCGGGCAGAGACTGGCTTGCGCGCGCCAGTATCTGGGGAACTGCGATAAACGCCAGCAGCGCTGTTGCTCTCGAAGTCTCACCAGGCGCGACGAACAGTCGTTCCACGAAACTGCAACACAATAATGGAGGCGCATCAGCGGAGATTGTCAGTGTAAAGGTGGGGGGGGGGGGGGGGGTGTGGAGGGAGGGGAATTTACATATAGTGGCATAAATTATTTGTAGTCTAAAATAAATTATAGAAAAAGTGGTTGTATAAAAAATTAAAGATAACTTTCGAATTGACTGATATCATTATGCATGCGATAGCGTACGTTCCAAAACGCCGCGCAAAAAAACGGGATTTTCCGGTGCTCGTACCTCGGGTTGTATACAGGGTGTTACAAAAAGGTACGGCCAAACTTTCAGGAAAAAACATTCCTCACACACAAATAAAGAAAAGATATTATGTGGACATGTGTCCGGAAACGCTTAATTTCCATGTTAGAGCTCATTTTAGCTTCGTCAGCATGTACTGCACTTCCTCGATTCACCGCCAGTTGGCCCAAATGAAGGAAGATAATGTTGACTTCGGTGCTTGTGTTGACATGCGACTCATTGCTCTACAGTACTAGCATCAAGCACATCAGTACGTAGCATCAACAGGTTAGTGTTCATCACGAACGTGGTTTTCCAGTCAGTGCAATGTTTACAAATGCGGAGTTGGCAGATGCCCATTTGACGTATGGATTAGCACGGGGCAATAGCCGTGGCGCGGTACGTTTGTATTGAGACAGATTTCCAGAACGAAGGTGTCCCGACAGGAAGACGTTCGAAGCAACTGATCGGCGTCTTAGGGAGCAGGGAACAATCCAGCCTATGACTCGCGACTGGGGAAGACCTAGAACGACGAGGACACCTGCAATGGACGAGGCAATTCTTCGTGCAGTTGACGATAACCCTAATGTCAGCGTCAGAGAAGTTGCTGCTGTACAAGGTAACGTTGACCACGTCATGGTATGGAGAGTGCTACCGGAGAACCAGTTGTTTCCGTACCATGTACAGCCTGTGCAGGCACCATCAGCAGCTGATTGGCCTCCATGGGTACACTTCTGCGAATGGTTCATCCAACAATGTGTCAATCCTCATTTCAGTGCATATGTTCTCTTTTCGGATGAGGCTTCATTCCAACGTGATCACATTGTAAATTTTCACAATCAACGTGTGTGGGCTGACGAGAATCCGCACGCAATTGTGCAATCACGTCATCAACACAGATTTTCTGTGAACGTTTGGGCAGGCATTGATGGTGATATCTTGATTGGGCCCCACGTTCTTCCACCTACGCTCAATGGAGCACGTTATCATGTTCTGCTAGAACATGTGCCTTTACAAGAAAGACAACATGTGGTTCATGCACGATGGAGCTCCTGCACATTTCAGTCGAAGTGTTCGTACGCTTCTCAACAACAGATTCGGTGACCGATGGATTGGTAGAGGCGGACCAATTCCATGGCCTCCACGCTCTCCTGACCTCAACCATCTTGACTTTCGCCGGCCTGTGTGGCCAAGCGGTTCTAGGCGCTACAGTTTGGAACCGTGCGACCGCTACGGTCGCAGGTTCGAATCCTGCCTCGGGCATGGATGTGTGTGCTGTCCTTAGGTTAGTTAGGTTTAAGTAGTTCTAAGTTCTAGGGGACTGATGACCTCAGATGTTAAGTCCCATAGTGCTCAGAGCCATTTGAACCATTTGAAGAGAAGTAATAAAATGAGCTCTAATATGGAAAGTAAGCGTTTCCGGACACATGTCCACATAACATCTTTTCTTTCTTTGTGTGTGAGGAATGTTTCCTGGAAGTTTGGCCGTACCTTTTTGTAACACCCTGTATAGTTATGAAATGGTATCGTGAAGTGGTCTGGATAGCCCTTGGGCTAGGGACAAACGGAAGGATCGTCTTAGTGTCACTATTCTACAGTACAGGGCCAAAGTATGAGTATTACACACTTATTCCTGCTTATACTTATATGGATATGGTATCTCTTCTTTCGGACATGTTCGAAAGAACAGACACCATATCCACGTATGTACCGGGTGATCAAAAAGTCAGTGTAAACTTGGAAACTGAATAAATCACGGGATAATGTAGATAGAGAGTTACAAATTGACACACATACTTGGAATGACATGGGGTTTTATTAGAAACAAAAAAATACAAACGTTCATAAAATGTCCGACAGATGGCGGTTCATCTGATCAGAATAGCAATAATCAGCATAACAAAGTAAGACAAAGCAAAGATGATGTTCTTTACAGGAAATGTCCAATATGTCCACCATCATTCCTCAAAAATACCTATAGTCGAGGAATAATGTTGTGAACAGCACTGTAAAGCATGTCCGGAGTTATGGTGAGGCATTGGCGTCGGATGTTGTCTTTCAGCATCCCTAGAGATGTCGGTCGATCACGATACACTTGCGACTTCAGGTAGCCCCAAAGCCAATAATCGCACGGACTGAGGTCTGGGGACCTGGGAGGCCAAGCATGATGTAAGTGGCGGCTGAGCACACGATCATCACCATCATCACCAAACGATGCCACGGCGCACGCAAGAGATCTTTCATGCGTCTAGCAATACTTCGTTTTTTTTTTTTTTTGGTTTTAATAAAACCTCATGTCATTCCAAGCATGTGTGTCAATTTTTACCTCTCTATCTACATTATTCCATGGTTTATTAAGTTTTCAAATTTATACAGATTTTTTGATCACCCGGTATATATTTCTGGCAACACCGGCCATGACCTTCCTCTGTGCGGATGCACACATATTCCCCGAACTCTTACGGAACTTGGTAAGAATGTCTTCCACGAGTAATGAGTGTGTTGGGATGGGACACTACGAATGTAGTGTGTGGACATACAAGGTGAGAATGTGGTCTCGCGGGAGGCGAGCGCGAGATAGTTCCTGCAGTCGTGCTGATCTCTGTGCCCTCGGTGGCTCAGATGGATAGAACACCTGCAATGTAAGCAGGTGGTACCGGGTTCGAGTCCTGGTCAGGGCACACAAAAAATGGTCCAAATGGCTCTGAGCACTATGGGACTTAACATCTATGGTCATCAGTCCCCTAGAACTTAGAACTACTTAAACCTAACTAACCTAAGGACAGCACACAACACCCAGTCATCACGAGGCGGGGCACACATTTTCACCTGTTCCCGTTGATATATATCAACGCCCGTTAGCAGCTGAAGGTATTAATATAATTCTAGTTTCTTCCTGCTTAGGCTTAGGCGAACTGAACAAATCGGTTGGTTCTTTCTGTATTTGATGTGGTTTGCGGTGGGCATGATGGGACTTATGGATGCACCATTAGTTCGTGGGCGGTTTCTCGAATTCCCCCCCCCCCCCAAAAAGGAACTATTTACTATATTTTCGTCTTCAGCATCTGACCAAAACCCAGGCGAGGATTTCAAAATGGCTATGCACAGAAAATGGCTGAACCTGTCACGATATATTGTTAAAGTTCCGGTCTCGAACAACCTTGAAAATTTTCTAGATTTTTTATCCGTTTACAATATACAGAGCTTCGAAATTACCATACTTTTGCACTTAAAATACGCACATAAAATGCGGCTTGATGCGAAAAAGTAATTTATAAAGTGACGAAGCACTGAGAAATGCGGTGTAGAGTGTCTTTGTTATCAACAGCAGGGTTCTGAGAACTCCACGTTGTAGTACCGAAGCACACGCAAAATTTTTGTTCATGTAAAATCCGGTCGGAGGTGTAAAATTACTTTCACATAAACAGTGCATCAAAATTTTACTGACATATCAAGTTATTTTCACGTAAGTGACATGCTCTGCTGTAGCAGGGAAACAAGAGAAACATCGAGAAAAATGCTCTTATCGTAGCACAGAAAAAGGCGAATATGTTCCTGCTTAAAAGGCTCTGACTGAAAATTGGAGCACCAGGTGCCTCCTTCTAACACCCTCAACATCCTTTAAAATTTTCTCAAAAATGTCGGCTTGCGAACGTATTCGCGCTTGTTTATGCTGAGAGAGGAGACTGACAACGGGAAAGAGACGGAGAAGTAACAAATGCTGGAAGATAATATGCAGTGATTCTGTTATAAAATGAGCGAAGAAGACAATGGCAGTGAGAGAAAGAGAGGGACACAGTGGGACGCAGTGGCGGTGGAACATAGTAGGCAGTGAGAGAACAGTGTTAGGAAAAGTGAAGGAGACAGTGCCAGTGAGAGAGGAGTAAAGGGAAACAGAAAGTAAAAATGGGTGAGAGCTAGTGATAATGACAGACAGAGTCTGTGATAGTGACAACGAGGAAGAGAGAGAAGGAGAGAAGAGAGAGAAGGAGAGAAGAGACAGCATCAGTAGGAAAGCAAGAATCAGACATTAGTAATAAGAGAGAACTAGAGACAGTGGCAGGAAACAGTAACAGGACAGAACTAAGCAGATGGTGGCTGTGAGACAGAGCCTCAGAGCCACACAGACATAATCACAAGAGTTGGGCAGAATGAGTGAGTGAGAATGGGCATTTGGGAGTGTATGGCAAGAGAGACTTACAGCGATGGACTAGTGTTTGTGAATGAGCTACAGTTAGGGTAGCTTGCGGGAGTGAAAGATGAGCTGCATGTTAAAAAGGGAGTAAATATGTTCACATGGAAATATTTTTGCCCAAAATGTTTAGGTGTGAGGAAGGTAGAATGAGGCAACTGATACTCCACTTTTCAGTCAGAGCGTTTTAAGCAGGAGCATATTCGTCTTTTTCTATGCTGCCATAGGAAAGTTTTTCTACTGGTATTACACATTACTTTAGTATTTGGATCACATCGGTTACTAAAACATCATTAACTGTTTGCTACTCCTTATAATTAGGTTTCTGTCATAAAAAGCTACATTTCCCTATAATACAAGACTCTAGGGCTTTCAGAATTTTAATTACAAAACAAGTAATGTTTGCATTTACCTGATGTCTAAATCTTAACTTAATAGAGGCGTCTTAAGTCAAAAATAGTTTGCACTGTTACTTGCCGGACGGTTGCTCTTCTGCTATTGCCGGAGATTGTGCTTTGCAACGTTTGCTGTCTCCTCGGGTGTACACAACCCAGATGACAAAGCAGACAGGATCCATAGTTAAAGGGACAGATGTGGCACTGGGGATAACCACTCAGTGTAAATAATCCTTGGAGCTCCATTCAGCAATGTGCACAATCGCACAGTGTAGGGTGATATGGTAGATTTCGAGAGACAGACTTCGCTATTACTTTACAAAAACTGGCAGCTTTTCGGTGTGGGGAAACAACTGAGGGGTTTCAGGCGAGTAAAATAGGAACGGCCTGACACTAGCGTTATGTGTGTAAGTTAGTTGGGAGATAGGTTGGTAATGAAACACCATATTGTATATAAAATTGCTAGATGCTAGTTAAAATACTAAAAGGCAAAAATCTCGCCCAAGTTGCTCAGGTCTTATCACTTGACATCACCAACCTTTACTCAAACATACCGATACAAGAAGCTGTAACAGTAACCCAAAAGAACCTTATGAAACATAAGATACATGCATACACAAAGATTATTGAAGTTATGGAACTCCTCCAGCCAACTCTAAGTTAGAACTACTTTACCCTAAATGGCAACATTTATAAGCAACCAGATGTCCTAGCAATGGTATCATGTATATCAGGTACCATAGCCGACATCTACATAAATCACTTGGAACAAAAGTTATTTAACAGTGAAGAACCTCCTCTAAAGAAAGCTGAACTTTATAAGAGATATGTAGATGACACACTACTGTTACTGAAAGCGGATGCCACAGACAAAACAGACATTCGAACTGCTTCAATAATCTACATGAGAAAATTACATTTACAGAGGAACATAAACAAAACAAAATCATCAATTACCTGGCCCTAAATATTACAAGAAAAAACACATGCCCATTCAAAATTTACGGGAAAAATACAATGACCGACACCACTACCCGTGCAGCCTCATGTGACCCAGACATCCATTAACAGGCAGCACAGAGATGAGTGCTACATAGGGCAACTAAAATACCTATGAACCAAGAAAACATGCAAGAATAAACAAAAATAATGACAATGATTACAGTTGCTAATGATTATACAGCATCCATGGTCTACACAGTCCTAAACAAACCGCAGAAAGACCCAAACACAAAATGCATCATAGAAGGAAAAGACGAAAAACAGATATATATCTAGCATCCCATACTTTGGCAATATATCGTAGATCACAAGTATTCTCAAAAATCGCAAAGTAAAGGTTGGGTTTCCTACATAAAATAAACTACAAAAAAACTAATGCATAACATAAAGTGTAATCATGACCCATACTCAGACTCTGGAACATACAAAGTAACTTGCCAGGAATGCTCCATGTTCTACCTAGGACAAACAGGCCGAAATTTTCAACACCAGGTATATAGAGCGCATTAAAGACTACACACACAACAGACACGCAAAATCAGAAATACACACATACAGAATACAGAACACCCATTTGGAAAAGAAGAGCAAGATGTCAAAGCACTCCATCGACTAAATAAAGGACACGAAATGGATTTGTTAGAAGAACTCGAGATATACACACATTACAAAAAATACGAAGACAAAAAGCTAAACGAAAAACTTGAAAGTGAATCGGTGAATTTCTTTAGAAGCTTTGGCAATGTACTTAAATAATAGCAACATACAGAAATAAACACCATTGTAAAATAGATGTAAGCAAATTGTAATCCATACTGTTAGCATAAATACCTTCTGTACAAAAGCATATCTATAGAGGCCCTGTAACATTATCTCTGTCAACTACAGTTCAGAAACATATTTATAACTGTTTGCTTGTGAAGTTATTACCGATGCGTACTGTGCACTGACAGTTGTGAGTGATTAATTAACTAAACAAGCACTGTTTTTTTCCTTGTTTCACAATTTTATTATTAATGTTACTGTACAACCTAGGATTCAGGTTACAAGCTCATTCTTAAGTACGAACATTACTGATTCCCAAAAATGATAATGCAAAGATAAACATGACGACAAGGCAAAGATAATCATCTCAACTCCTTAAGGTATCGAACCACAGCTTAATGTAAAAATTAGGTCAATGGCAATTTTTTAACAAATTACATATTTTATTATTCAAATCAGCAATTACACTAACAAGACAGGACTAAAGTTATGCATCAGCCAAGAACTTTTTAACTACGATGGACTGGGGCCCAAAGTTTTGCTTCGATCCTGGGGTTGTGATCTCATCTAAAAGAGGTGAATAATTGAATTGGGTTTGCTCGTTTAATAATAGGTGTGGGGATGTACAGATCTGTCTTTTAAATTCTAAAATGTCTAATTGGTTGAGTTTAGCCCCATTTTCCTCTGTGTGTGGGACTTACACGTCGATTATGTATTTGTGGTTATTGTTCAGGCAATATTCTGCAAAGGCTGAATCAGGCTTCTTCAGTTTCCAGCTTGTGTGGTGTTCTTTAAGCCTAGTACAGATTGACTTCCCCGTGTCCCCATTGTAGCAAGACCGACACTCACGTCATGTGATTTTATAAACGCCACTTTTTGTGATGGCTGGTTGTTTACCTTTTGCAATAAGCAATTACCTATTGTCTGAGGGACATATAAAATCACCGAGAAACCCTTTGCCTTCAAAATGTTACTTATGCTATTTTATTTTTTCTCTATTAAAGGGCATCTCCACCATTTCTTTTCCAGATTGTCTGTGTTTTTCATTGGGGACAGTACGGACCTGTCTTGCTTCTTCACCTTTTTACTTACAATTTTATCAATGATGTTGGGTTTAAATTCCTTATTTGTGGCTATTGTTTTTATTGTGTTAAATTCCTGGACAAATTCGTCTTGGGACGTAGGGATAGAAAGGAGACGGTGGATCATGTGGTGGAATGCTGCGTGTTTGTAGGTTGCAGAATGTTGGAAGGAAGCCGGGATGAATGAGTGTCAGTCTTGTTACACTGGACAGATTGGGAGGTCAATCTGTACTAGGCTTAAAGAACATCACAGAAGCTGGAGATTGAATACGCCTGATTCAGCCTCTGCAGGACATTGCCTGAACAACAACCACAAATACATATTCGATGTGCAAGTCCCACACACAGAAGAAAAGGGGGCTAAACTCAACCAATTAGAAATTTTAGAAATCAGAAGACAGATGTGTACATCCCCACACCTATTATTAAACGAGCGAAACCAATTCAATTATTCACCTCTTTTAGAAGAGATCACAATCCCAGGATAGAAGCAAAACTTTGGGCCACAGTCCATCGTAGTTAAAACATTCTTGGCTGATACATAACTTTAGTCCTGTCATGTTAGTGTAGTAGCTGATTTGTGTAATAACGTATGTAGTTTGTTAAAAATGGTCGTTGACTTAATTTTTACATTAAGCTATGGATCGATACCTATCTTTGCCTCGTCAACATAAAATCTGTGCATTATCATCTTTGGGAATCAGTAATGTTCGTACTTATGAATGGGCTTATAACCCGAAACCTAGGTGTACAGTAACATTGATAATAAAATTGTGAAACAAGGCTAGAAACAGTGTTTGTTTAGTTGATTTACAATGTCTGACCAAGAACCCACAGCTGATTCAATTAAAATGATAGTGAGTGATGTTTAACATGTGTGAGACTTTGCATAAATGGACCATAAGAAAACTTTAAGTTTAAAAAATGTTCAAATGTATGCGAAATCTTATGGGACTTAACTGCTAAGGTCATCAGTCCCGAAGCTTACACACTACTTAACCTAAATTATTCTAAGGACAAACACACACACCCATGCCCGAGGGAGGACTTGAAACTCCGCGGACCAGCCGCACAGTCCATGACTGCAGCGCACGAGACCGCTCGGCTAATCCCGCGCGGCTGTAAATTTTTAAGAAGCAGCTTTTCCGCATTTAGCACATGCGTTCCTATGTACTCGGAAAGTCCTCTGTTGTTTCCAGTGAGATGTTGAATGAATGTTATGCTTTTTATTTCCTAACAGCATCCCCACAAACGAAGTCTGACGTGTTGACGGGTTTCTCTCTCGCTGTTGTGAGTTGTAATCAAGCAACCTACTTTTCACGACTTCAGAATTAGATCGTGTGCTCACAAACGAGCATAGGTAGCACCAGTAAATTCCGGATCTGATAGGTCTGAAAGGTATTGTAGCGAGGAATACGACACCTTGCTAACAGTACTGCCTTTGTACACAGCCGCACGCGAGTCTGCCGCCCTCACGGGGCCAGCACGTAACTCTAAACTTTGTACAGCTGCCTGAGTGCTCTGGAGAATCCTCGCTTAGACTGTAAGTACAAGTTCTTCCCGGTCTGATGTGCTGCAGTCATGGACTGAGCGGCTGGTCCCGGCGGAGGTTCGGGTCCTCCCTCGAGCATGGGTGTGTGTGTGTTTGTCCTTAGAATAATTTAGGTTAAGTAATGTGTAAGCTTAGCAGTTAAGTCCCATAAGATTTCACACACATTTGAACATTTTTACAAGTTCTTCCAAATTTCGCCACTAACTACATACAAAAATCGCGCTATTTATATATTTGTGGTGTGCGTACTGTAAGACTTTCAGTACACACACCATCAGATTATTTGACTTGTCGCTCTAACGAAGTAGGCGAGTGTCAGCAATATGTCTCGTGGTCTTATCGTGGCGTGTTTATCTTCTGCCGTTAGGTCAGACGATAGAAATGCCACTTGCACACTTAGAGTAGCAACTTTAAACAGAACTTGATTAATTTTCACACACATTCATTAAAATAATATCAAGCATAAAAATTACTTAACTTGGTTCTGGATGCTGTTTACAATTGACAATCTGAAGTTCCTTTGGTATTGGTACGTTAATCTTATTCTCACATATATCTCTGATACTTGACAAAAGTGTCTATACATTTATCTTCATGGGTATGTACAGGAATATGGTTATCTTATTAGGCGCAGACTGAAACTTGACTATAGACTGGTACAGACAGGTGCAGATAAATGCAGACTCGTACAGACTAAAGAAGACTGACTAATCGGAGGTCTGTACACTCGTTATAATACCTCGCGTGTTCACGTATCACTGCGAGAGTGTGATCCGCGAGGAAAAAAGGTTATACGTTAGCAGCAATCTCATTGGCTGCGTTACATATTAATACGCGGATCGGCGGAAGCACAATTTGGTCTGTCTCTATGGCAGTGCCATCTCGTAGTGCGGAGACGGATGAGCGCTGCTCCTGCGCTGATGTGCTTAGTGGGACGAGCTCTAGTGGGAAAGTTGTGTACGCGCTGACTACGCGGAACTATGTACACAACAATATTTTAGCAAAATTAACAAAGGAAGGGAGAGTCTCCCACACCAAAAACGTAGTACAAAGAAATACACACTTGAAAATGGGAATTATTTCGCTACAAGCGTCGTGTAAAATATAAATAAAAGAAAATCGTGAGTGGTAGCAGAAGATTATTTATAAACACACTATTATTGAACACTTACAAAACAAGCAATTAATCAAGTCCCTTGCTCGATAGTACAAAAGTTAAAGTTTCGACAAGCCACTATGGAGCACACATCTTGAACGCTAAGTCCGACCCGAGTACGAGTAATGAAAAAGTTAATGTTCCTAGTTACAATCACCGAAACAATGACAAAACGCAGACACACTTAGCTCTCAGATTCTGGCTCCCGGTCTCGGTCAAAGAGCGGGGGTGGACGGCAGATCTGACGGAGACAGCAGCGGCGAAATTCATCGATTGCAGGCTGGCGCTGTCACTGCCTTCTGCTGGCACGACGCGAGTTTAAATCCT
Source organism: Schistocerca serialis cubense (assembly GCF_023864345.2). Taxonomy (NCBI): domain Eukaryota; kingdom Metazoa; phylum Arthropoda; class Insecta; order Orthoptera; family Acrididae; genus Schistocerca; species Schistocerca serialis. The sequence goes on along the minus strand of NC_064640.1, from coordinate 859,525,468 downwards.
CAGTGTTTCGACTATTACAGCATTCTGACTGGCTGCTTCGCTGGGTAGCGGAAGCAGAACATAGTCTCGATCGGCGCACGCCTATGCTAACTGTGTGCGACAATTGAGATTCTGGAGCGGCCGCCGGCGTCGCCCTATGATGATCTACTCGCTGACTTCTTGGCCCTCCACGGATTGAGTGGAACCGCGAGCATTTGAATTACGCAGCCGGAAGATATTTGGCCGCAAGTGCTCCGCGGCAGGCGTGCCACAACGAAAGTGACTCGGAAGTTCCGCGACGTACACACATCATAATACACTACTGGCCATTGAAATTGCTACACCACAAAGATGGCGTGCTACAGACGCTAAATTTAACCGACAGGAAGAAGATACTGTGATATGCAAATGATTAGCTTTTCAGAGCATTCACACAAGGTTGGCGCCAGTGGCGACACCCACAACGTGCTGACATGAGGAAAGTTTCCAACCGATTTCTTATACACGAACAACAGTCTACCGGCGTTGCCTGGTGAAACGTTGTTGTGATGCCTCGTGTAAGAAGGAGAAATGCCTACCATCACGTTTCCGACTATGATAAAGGTCGGATTGTAGCCTATCGCGATTGCGGTTTATCGTATCGCGACATTGCTGCTGGCGTTGGTCGAGATCCAATGACTGTTAGGAGAATATGGAATCGGTGGGTTCAGGAGGGTAATACGGAACACCGAGGTGGATTTCAACAGCCTCGTATCACTAGCAGTCGAGATGACAGTCATCTTATCCGCATGGCAGTAACGGATCGTGCAGCCACGTCTCGATCCCTGAGTCAACAGACGGGGACGTTTGCAAGACAACAACCATCTGCACGAACAGCAGCATGGCCTGTCAGCTCGGAGACCATGGCTGCGGTTATCCTTGACGCTGCATCATCAGAGACAGGTGCGCCTGCGATGGTGTACTCAACGACGAACCTGGGTGCACCAATGGCACAACGTCGTTTTTTCGGATGAATCCAGGTTCTGGTTACAGCATCACGATGATCGCATCCGTGTTTGTCGACATCGCGGTGAACGCACATTGGAAGCGTGTATTCGTCATCGCCATACTGGCGTATCACCCGGCGTGATGGTATGGGGTGCCATTGGTTACACATCTCGGTCACCTCTTGTTCGCATTGACGGCACTTTGAACAGTGGACGTTACATTTCAGATGTGTTACGACCCGTGGCTCTACCCTTCATTCGATCCCTGCGAAACCCTACATTTCAGCAGGATAATGCACGACCGCATGTTACAGGTCCTGTACGAGCCTTTCTGGATACAGAAAATGTTGGACTGCTGCGCCGGCCAGCACATTCTCCAGATCTCTCACCAATTCAAAACGTCTGGTCAACGGTGGCCGAGCAACTGGCTCGTCACAATACGCCAGTCACTACTGTTGATGAACTGTGGTATCTTGTCGAGCTGCATGGGCAGCTGCACCTGTACACGCCATCCAAGCTCTGTTTGGCTCAATGCCCAGGCGTATCAAGGCCGTTATTACGGCTAGAGGTTGTTCTTCTGGGTACTGATTTCTCCGGATCTATGCACCAAATTGCGTGAAAATGTAATCACATGTCAGTTCTAGCATAATATATCTGTCCAATGTATACCCGTTTATCATCTGCATTTCTTCTTGGTGTAGCAATTTTAATGGCCAATAACGTAGCAAGGCTGGGCTACTGTAGTGAGATGCGGCAGTCTATAGTAAGCTGTTGCCAACAGCCGCGAACCAAGATCCATGTATCGCAACAACAGTGCTAAGGGATAACGTAGAACATACACTATGTAATATATCCGCCATCCGCGGATAGGAACATCTTAGAGTGTGAGTTATAGCGTTTTTATTTAAACTAAAGTCTTTCTTCAAAATGTACAAAACAATATTCGTGAGGTAGCACTGATCCTCCAAGCCTACAAATAAATAAATCAGAGATTCTTCCAAACATAAACTGTCTTTTGTAACCAAACAACTTCACCAAACCAAGCACCGGGCGTCTCGTGAAGAGCGGCGTGGAGTCCAAGTGGCCGTCACCTGAGTCCGAGGACGAGTAGAGGCCCCGCAACGATGGCTCCGGTACGCTGGTGGCGGTGGACGATGACGCGGCGGCTACGATGACACCAGTGGGTTCGCTCGCCGTTAACTGCCTCTCCAGGTTTTTTTTTTTTTTTTTACTTTATTGTTATTTTGACACCTGAACAAGCAGGTAGGCTGGCAGCAGCACAATACGCCGCTCTTCAGCCGAAAAGAGTACAAGGAAATAAACAGAGAAGAGACATCACTTAGAAAAACGGCGGGAAAAAACAGTAGACACATGAACATAAAAACACAAGAAGCCGTTCACACTCGATGACAATCCACACTACGAACTGTTGACACGACGCACAAACACTGAAGAAGACGATGGCACTGGTGAACAATGGAGTGTGACGGCGAAACTGAACACTAAACATGACGGCACACACGATACACTGATGGCGGTGATCTCCGGCGCGCGAATGTCCACTGAGCGTGTGCGAGTCCGGGGACCTGCCAAGAGGGGAACAGGGGTGAGGTGGGGGAGCGGGGAGGAAAAAAGGATGCCAATGGCTTAGGAGACGGGGGCAGGAGGAGAGGGACAGGGGAGGGGAGGCCCGGGGGAGGAGGGGGGAGAAAAGGAGGAGGGAGGGAAAAGGGAGAGAAGGGAGGGAGGGTGCCCAGAGGAGTAAGTACAGGAGGAGGGTGGGAGGATCAAAGTTGGTAGGAGGGGTAAATGGAGGGGAGGAGGGCATCATCAGGGAGAGGGAGCTGGCGGAAGCCACCTTGGGAGAGGGTAAGGAGGATGGAGAGATGGAGACCGGGTGGGACGTGCGAATACAGGCGCGGCAGCGGGCGAGGGTGGGAGAGGATCGGGGAGACGAGCGGGTGAGGAGGATCGAGTTTGCGGGAGGTGTACAGGATCCGTATCCTTTCAAGGAAAAGGAGGAGGTGGGGGAAGGGGATAAGATCGTAGAGGATCCGCGTGGGGGAGGGGAGACGGATGCGATAGGCGAGGCAGAGAGCATGACGTTCAATGATTTGGAGGGATTGATAAAAGGTAGGGGGGCGGAGATCCAAGCCAGATGGGCATAACAAAGGATAGGGCGGATGAGGGATTTATAGGTGTGGAGGATGGTGGAGGGGTCCAGACCCCACGTACGGCCGGAGAGGAGCTTGAGGAGACTGAGTCGGGAGTGTGCCTTGGCTTGGATTGTCCGGAGGTGGGGAGTCCAGGAGAGGCGACGGTCGAGGGTGACGCCAAGGTACTTAAGGGTGGGAGTGAGGGCGATAGGACGGCCATAGATGGTGAGATAGAAATCAAGGATGCGGAAGGAAGGGGTGGTCTTGCCTACAATGATCGCCCCTCTCCAGGCTGCTGCGCCAGCCTAAATACTGCTTGGCGCATGGATATGGCTGGCTCTATTTGCAGTCACGTGTCAAGCGGAAGGAAAGAGGTCCGCGGCTTTAGCGACCTCTTGCGGCGCCGTGGACGCCTCCTGGTGGTCTCTGGGAAGCGTCTGTGTTTTCGGGACGACCGGCCAGGCTGACCCCTACTCTGTCCGGGGCCCGCTGTACCGGTCTGCTTCGCGGGGAGCGAGACTTGCAGGCGCTTAGTCTGGGCACAGTACTATGTGATCAAAAGAATCCGGACACCCCCCAAAACATACGTTTTTCCTTTTAGGTGCATTGTGCTGCCAGGTACTCCATATCAGCGACCTCAATAGTCATTAGACACCGTGAGAGAGCAGAATGGGGTGCTCCACGGAACTCACGGACATCGAACGTGGTCAGGTGATTGGGTGTCACTTGGTTCATACGACTGTACGCGAGATTTCCACACTCCTAAACATCCCTACGCCCACTGTTTCCGATGTGATAGTGAAGTGGAAACGTGAAGGGACATGTACATCACAAAAGAATACAGGCCGACATCGTTTGTTGAGTGACAGAGACCGCCGACAGTAGAAGAGGGTCGTAATGTGTAATAGGCAAGAATTCCAAACTGCATTAGGATCCATTGCAAGTACTATGACAGTTAGGCGGGAGGTGAGAAAACTTGGATTTCATGGTTAGCGGCTGCTTATAAGCCACGCATAACGCCGGTAGATGGCAAACGACACCTCTCTTGGTGTAAGGAGCGAAAACATTGGACGACTGAACAGCGGAAAAACGTTTTGTGAAACGACGAATTACGGTACACAATGTGGCGATCCGGTGGCAGGGTATGGTGTGGCGAACGCCCGGTGAACGTCATCTGCCCGCGTGTGTAGTGCCAACAGTAAAACTCGGAGGCGGCGGTGTTATGGTGTTACGGCTCATAAGCCACACATCACGCCGGTAAATGCCAAACGACGCCTCGCTTGGTGTAAGGAGCGTAAACATTGGACGATTGAACAGTGGAAAAACGTTGTGTGGAGTGACGAATCACGGTACACAATGTGGCAATCCGATGGCAGGGTGTGGTCATAGCGAATGCCCGGCGAACGTCATTTGGCAGCGTGTGTTGTGCCAACAGTAAAATTCAGAGGCGGTGGTGTTATGGTACGGTCGTGTTTTTCATGGAGGGGGCTTGCACCCCTTGTTATTTTGCGTGGCACTATCACAGCACAGGCCTACATTGATGTTTTAAGCACCTTCTTGCTTCCCAGTGTTGAAGAGCAATTCGGGGATGGTGACTGCATCTTTCAACACGATCGAGCATCTGTTCATAATACATGACCTGTGACGGAGTGGTTGCACGACAATAACATCCCTTTAATGTACTGGCCTGCACAGAGTCCTGACCTGAATCTTACAGTACACCTTTGGGATGTTTTGGAACGTTGACTTCGTGCCAGGCCTCACCGACCGACATCGATACTTCTCCACAGTGCAGCACTCCGTGAAGAGTGGGCTGCCATTCCCCAAGAAACGTTCCAGCACCAGACTGAACCTGTGTCTGCGAGAGTAGAAGCTGTCATCAAGGCTAAGGGTGGGCCAACATCATATTGAATTCCAGCATTACCGATGGAGGGCGCCACGAACTTGTAAGTCTTTTTGAGCCAGGTGTCGGGATACTTTTGATCACATAGTGTAAGTAATAATTGATGTGAATACAAGACTGAAAAGCATCAAGCGGCATAGCCTAGTGCGTTCGATGGTCTTTGCCTACGATTAAAATATTTTTCGTTTGCCAGATGACGTGTTTCAGGACTGCTGCTGAGGCAACCGGGAAGGGGTGAAGACGGTAGCACTCGAATTCACAATTTGCGCAAGAGACGGGTAATGATATCTGCACATTTACTGTGTCTAAATACCTTGAAAGTTGTATCTTGGCAGCTGGGTAATAGAAATGCAGGGCTGACGCCCATATGGGATAATTATCTGCATAGAAAGAGATGTTCGTTAGTGCCTGCAGAAAAGTCTGCATCTACATACATACATACATACATACTCTACGATCCACCATACGGTACGTGGCGGAGGGTACGTCGCACCACAACTAGCATCTTCTCTCCCTGTTCCACTCCCAAACATTACGAGGGAAAAATGACTGCCTATATGCCTCTGTACGAGCCCTAATCTCTCGTATCTTATCTTTGTGGTCTTTCCGCGAAATATAAGTTGGCGGCAATAAAATCGTACTGCAGTCAGCCTCAAATGCTGGTTCTCTAAATTTCCTCAGTAGCGATTCACGAAAAGAACGCCTCCTTTCCTCTAGAGACTCCCACCCGAGTTTCTGAAGCATTTCCGTACACTCGCGTGATGATCAAACCTACCAGTAACAAATCCAGCAGCCCGCCTCTGAATTGCTTCTATGTCCTCCCTCAATCCGACCTGATACGGATCCCAAACGCTCGAGCCGCCGCGGGCATTGGGTTAGGACTGAGCCTGTGTTGTAAACGTAATGGTACAACAATATTCAAACTGTTGACATGTAATTGGGTTGCAAGCGTAGTGCTCAACACGATTTGTAACGCTTTGGTTACTTCTAAAGTGGCGGTCAGTCTTGACATGTCCTTGTGCGCAACGACTATCTCACGCTGGATCGAGTTCTTAAGTTCTTCACATTGTTGTACCAACTCAGTACCAACACTTCGCATTTGCCTTGTAGCGGCTAAGAGGTTATCTACGATGCGCAAGAGTTCTACGTGTTGGTGTACAAGAGTCTCGTGGTTTAGAGCAGCAAGAGACTTAGTTCGATGAAGGGCCCTGCTCCATCCATCGGCGTCGGTCTGATCGGGGGTACCAAAAATCACTTTTAGTGTAGCTCCACCTACGTTGAACCAGGCTCGCTGGACGCGATCGGGCGGCACTGCATGCGAAATACTTCACAATTTGGGCACGGGTAGCGACAAGCACCTGTTTTACGCCCCACGGAGTACGCAGAGTTCCGCTCTGACCCGATCTCCGTAACAGGGGTTCACACACCCTCATGTTCGGGAAAAAACGGAACACCAAGAACGACTAGAGATAGGACCATATTCACAAGACATGTATCCATATAAGTATATAGTTCTGGCAATACCAGTCATGACCTCCTTCTTCTGTGCGGATGCGCACATCTACATCTACATGTCTACTCCGCAATTCACATTTAAGTGCTTGGCAGAGGGTTCATCGAACCACAATCATACTATCTCTCTACCATTCCACTCCCGAACAGCGCGCGGGAAAAACGAACATCTAAACCTTTCTGTTCGAGCTCTGATTTCTCTTATTTTATTTTCATGATCATTCCTACCTATGTAGGTTGGGCTCAACAAAATAATTTCGCATTCGGAAGAGAAAGTTGCTGACTGAAACTTCGTAAATATATCTCTCCACGACGAGAAACGTCTTTGCTTTAATGACTTCCATCCCAGCTCGCGTATCATATCTGCCACACTCTCTCCCCTATTACGTGATAATACGAAACGAGCTGCCCTTTTTTGCACCCTTTCGATGTCCTCCGTCAATCCCACCTGGTAAGGATCCCACACCGCGCAGCAATATTCTAACAGAGGACGAACGAGTGTAGTGTAAGCTGTCTCTTTAGTAGGCTTGTTGCATCTTCTAAGTGTCCTGCCAATGAAACGCAACCTTTGGCTCGCCTTCCCCACAATATTATCTATGTGGTCTTTCCAACTGAAGTTGTTCGTAGTTTTAACACCCAGGTACTTAGTTGAATTGACAGCCTTGAGAATTGTACTATTTATCGAGTAATCGAATTCCAACGGATTTCTTTTGGAACTCATGTGGATCACCTCACACTTTTCGTTATTTAGCGTGAACTGCCACCTGCCACACCATACAGCAATCTTTTCTAAATCGCTTTGCAACTGATACTGGTCTTCGGATGACCTTACTAGACGGTAAATTACAGCATCATCTGCGAACAACCTAAGAGAACTGCTCAGATTGTCACCCAGGTCATTTATATAGATCAGGAACAGCAGAGGTCCCAGGACGCTTCCCTGGGGAACACCTGATATCACTTCAGTTTTACTCGATGATTTGCCGTCTATTACTACGAACTGCGACCTTCCTGACAGGAAGGGGACTCTTACGGGACTTAGTAAGAATGTCTTCCACGAGTAATGAGTGTGTTAAGTAGGGACACTACGAAGGTAGTTTGTGGACTACGGTGAGAATGTGGGTCTCGCGGGAGGCGTGCGGAGATAGTCCCTGCAGTCGCACTTTTCTCTGTACACTCGGTGGCTCAGATGGATAGAGCGTCTGCCATATAAGCAGGAGATCTCGGGTTCGTGTCCCGATCGGGGCACAGATTTTCACCTGTTCCCGTTGATATATATCAACGTCCGTGAGCCGCTGACGGTATTGATATAATTCTCATTTTGTATATTAGTATGTTTTGGAGAAATGAGTAGTATTTGAACTGGGTCGACCCGCGGGTTCAAGGCCGACATCGATATCACTGCACAATACCACCCGCCGGTAAAATGTGCCTGCGGCCCTAGTGGTCGCTATCAGCCGAAGGCAATGGATCACTGTGACTTGAGCAGACGTGCAGGATGCCTCACAGAGGTATGCGCGTACCGTACCGTAAAATCAGTGTGTTTGAAAGAGGGCACATTATTGGCGTGGGAGAGTGTGGATGCATCCATCCGGGAAATTGCTGCTCGTGTGCGACGAAGTATGGCATTGCACGACAGATCTGCGTCCTCCTCGGCTCTGGCGCAACGGTGGAACACATTGTACACCGTCAGGGGTGACAGTCCGTTGCCGTTTATTGCGGGTTGGGTTACGTGCGCGTTGTCCACTTCTCCGCGTACCTTTGACGAATGTGCAGAAACGTGCTAGACGGCAATGCTCTATGGCACGACGTCAATAGGGACAGGAATGGCGTCAGGTTATGTTTTCTGACGAATCCAGGTTCTGTTTTCTTGAAAATGACAGCCGCATTTTGGTTCGCCGCAGACAGGGGAAACGGCATCACACTGACTGCATTCGCAGAAGACATACACCGCCAGCTCAAGATCTTATGGTGTGGGGTGCTATTGGGTAGAATCTCAAATCACAGCTAGAGCGTGTCCAAAGCGCTGTCACCAGTGGCACCTACGTGAATAGCATCATTGGACCTGTAGTCATACCCTTTCTGCGCAACACCTCAGACGTCATTTTTCAGCAAGGTAATGCACCACCACATGTTGCTGCACGAACACGTGCCTTCTTCGTATCACAAGATATCAGCCTTTTGCCCTGGCTCGCCAGATCACCAGACTTGCCGCCAATAGGAAATGTGTGGGATATAGTGAAAGGACGGGTGCAGCGCTGTTACCCAATGTCAACCACCACAGATGAACTCTGGAACCAGTCGAATGCAGCAAAAATGGCTGGCTATAACACAGGGCGCCATTCGCGCTTTATACGCAAGGAACAAGTTATCAGGGTCCATGGTGGACTAGGCAATAGGTCACACGCAGAATCAAGGTGACTGACATGCTAATCATTTCTGCAGAACACACTAATGAACATGTCCTGTGAAGACGAACGTGCTATCTATAGTCGTTCAAGATGTTCTGTTTTCTCTGAACATGAGAGTACTATTACGTGGTTGGTTCAAATGGCTCTGAGCACTATGGGACTCAACTGCTGAGGTCATTAGTCCCCTAGAACTTAGAACTAGTTAAACCTAACTAACCTAAGGACATCACAAACATCCATGCCCGAGGCAGGATGCGAACCTGCGACCGTAGCGGTCTTGCGGTTCCAGACTGCAGCGCCTTTAACCGCACGGCCACTTCGGCCGGCACGTGGTTGGTGACCTGCTGCAAAGCTGCCTCTACTTTCCTCAGTGCAGTTAAGCTTATGTCACCCCTTATTACTATTCGATGGAGGGAGTTGGACAAATTGTCTAATCGTTCGAACATTGTACCCGACGACGAGGAGTTGTCCTTGGAGGACGGAGCACCCGTAACACTAACAAGCAATGAAAACACAACACGGCACCTCATCGTAAACACTGATGAATGCAGGTGAAGGCACACAAAGCTCAGGACGCCTGGGCAAGTATGACAGTCACCAGCTCACAGTGTTCTGGTGGTGACACTGACTAGTGTAAGTCCAATTACCTAAAACTTAACAACATAAGGTATTCTAATGATGCGAAAAATCTGATAACTTATTTCATGCTCAATGATTAATAGAACGTGGTAAAGGCACACTCTTTGACATAAAACTCGACCGGCGGCCGGCCGCTTCAGAGGCTAAGTCCGCGCCGATCGCGACATGGGACAAAAAAACTAGCCAACTCGCTAATTCTCTAAGTCCGGTTATCTGCACAATCTGGCAACACTGTGGACTGCGGCATTTCCTGGAGGAAAACTTGTCCCATGATAGAGAAACCCTAGGCTGATTACGCCTGTGTTCTAGCGGTAACGTGCGTTGCTTCTGTTCATAATGTCAGTGGATCGAGAGCAGCTGGCATAAAATATTTTTATAGCCTCTTCTGTCTGAATGCTGAAGACGTGAATGTAATGGTAGCGCAGATTCAATCTATTTCGCTTTCTGACACCGATATCAAAATTTTATCCAGTAATCATTTTGCGGCAGATTTCCTGCAGACTGTCCTCCTCTGGACGCCGTATGCGGCAAAGCTCCGACATCCATTTGCTGGCTACTGGCAGCGGCCGTGGCGCCAGCAGCGGCGCTGCACTCCCCCGTTCTTTACCGAAAGCGCCTGCTACCGCTCATCGCTTTTGATGATTTAAAACGCTTTATTATTAAATGTTGCTCCACAGAAAATTTCTACAATTTCCATTCACGCTCAAAAGCAACGGAGACAGACGCCCTGATTAGTAGGCGGGTATTATATTACATTAATCGGCAAGAGCTGAGTATGGCCCGAAATTAATTTTATAGACTGGGACGAAATTAAACCACCTCACTACATTCGATGAATTTATAAATGTTTCATACCTCGTTTCTTTTCCTTTCAAACTCAATTATTTGTGCAACTTTTGGTCAATGTTCGGATGTTTTCGTCAAGCCAGAGTGAGCGTCTGTGGTGTAAAGTGTATTACAGATCTTGTTTCATTCCTTATGGTAACTCTATGCGATAAACTGTGTGAAAACCTTGCAATGCATGCTCTGTAGCAGTGCAGGAACACTGCACATTTGGAGTTCCATGTATGGGTTCATGAAGTATTTATTGTTGATCGGAAGTGATAGTGAAGATCATCAGATTTAAACCAGAAAAATTTGTCGTTTTGGAGGTTTCAGAGAACGGAAAGGAATTGCTAACGCCGATGTTAGAAAACGTCTACAGTTAAATGCTATTGCAAAAATTTAGAAGAGGGGAACTATATTAATCAACATGTGCACTTCATAAACAACCTCCTGACATGTTAGACCTATATGACGAACAAAGCTCAAATTTATATCGTTGACAGTCGGTTTGAATCTTTTCAAGATCTATTTTATAGTGAAGCACCTTGGCATTTGCAAAGCAGACATACATGATATTAACTTAATTTACTGAGTCGAAATCGGACGAAGATTGATGTGTAAAGGCATTATTCAGATTTCGTATGAGGAATTTTTACTAGCGGTTTGCAACTCCATTAATTAAAATGGAAAATAAAAGTTTGTAGTCAGCGGCTTCCACCGAGATTGGAACTGCTATGTCATAGAGTACGAGCAACGCAACGCACATGGGGACCACTTTTTTTCAATTTTGCTTTTTTTCTTTTGCTTTTTTTGACGATTACCCCTTTTTTTCTCTCTTATTTTAAAGCCCCTTAGGAAAATGGCACTAAAAAACGAAACTAAGTGCCACCGCCATTTTTCATCCTATAACAAAAAAGAATCTTGTCCACTGCAGGCGTTGGATCCTGACTAATCCTTCCCCAGAGAGCTGCCTATATACCAGGGGAAATATGGGAACTCAAGGTTAGGGCTATCCTTACAAGCAAAACAAAATCTTCCTTTTTCTGAATTTTATTTTTATTTTCCTTTTTTTGTTTATTTTTGTTGTGTAATTGGTCAGACGCCTTCTGCGCCCCGCTGGTAATATGTTGAGTCACGTCTTCTCGAAATTGATGTGTTCCGTTCAATAGTTCAGAAATGATCATTGGTTCAAACAGGAAACCTTCACTCTTGGCTTAACACATTCCAGCTACTAGGCGGGTCGTGGAAAGCACTCCGAAGGAAGTTCGAGAAAAATTGTCTGTATTGAGGGTGACGGACAACGACTTAATGACGGTCGTTGAGGTATGTCCAAAAATCGAGAACAGAGTCTACCGTTTGTCCAAATAGGTAGTGAATGGCATGTTGGCGAATCCAATTCACAGCATTGGTCTTTGTCCGAGGAAAATAGTCACGTCCCGCAACTAATAATGAAAGGGGAGAATTCCGATTCAGAATGTCCCGCGTTAGAAAAGCCACAATACGACGAATAACCTCTGAACTAACGACACACTGGCGAAAACAGACGAACTATAGTCACTGCGATGTTGCTTGAGCCTCAAAACGCGACCTTAAAACACACAAACAGGTGTTACTTATGTGAAGAACGCCGTTCTTGGAGTCCAGAAATTAAATATACTTCCTAAGTGTCTCATCTTACAGTGGATTATATCGTACGAGTCTTCGATGTGGAAAACGAATGTCAAGAGAATTTAGCGAGGCAATGCCGGCCTACACCCGGAAGTAAATGCACTATCAGAGTGTTGACAAATACTTGCTACGACGCTGCCATTTCTCGGCTCTCTTACGTGGCAGCTCTTCAGCGAAATGCCTGCCGTGATTCTCCGATACGGTTCTTCAGAGTGGAGACGCGCGCGCACGTTTGGTTTTTATGCGGCGTTCTCCCCTGATGGTTTCTGACGTCGCCTTGTGGGCTATGTATACATTTGAGATATTCAATTATCATTAATCCAGAATGATACAAGTTTCAGCTTCCGGCGTGGAAGAAGGCTGTTGACACCGACATTATATCATTTCAACGTAGGGAAAGCAAAACGGATCATTCAATGTTTCTCATTCAACATAAAGCATGTGAGATAATTTTCCGTAGCGTTCATAATCATCTAAAAATACAAACGAAGTAAAAATACATTGGAAACTTATTCGAATTGAACATAATGTAAGATACCAAACGCTTTGCACCTCGATGTCGAATTTTTCCACGTGCAATCTTTTGCAGCATACACATAGAATGTCATGATTACCACGAGAATGAAGAAATATGTTGGTAAGGATGGACGCAAGAAGAGACGCAGTCAACAAATATTCGATTCCTCATGGCATTCATTTCATTTGAGACGTAAGAAGAGGTAAAACGGGGTATTACTTTCGTTAACACGAAAGATATGCCGCACATATTGATAACGAGGAAGTCTGCGTCTTCATACGTTTCCTCCTTGAAATCTGTACGCTCTATTATATACTAAGTAGCCCGAACATTGTTTCAGTAATGTTACCCTCTTGTTTGACCCCGTAACGATGAACACATTCCAAATGCATGTCTCTGCATGAAAGTAGCTGTTCGAACCCTTCCTGGGTTGTTTTTTGTGTTTTATTGCTTGGAATTCCTGAAGCAGACCACTGTGCCTTCCCCCCTCGTGGGTTAGGTTTCAAAACTAAACCACTTTTTATCCAATGGCATAATTTATTCAGACTGCATCAGCACAAGACTATCAAACAAAGCCTTCCATTTACAGTTGCAACACTCTAACCAGCACTGACCGAAGTGTAATCCGCGGTCATGGTCCGAAATTAGCAGCTGTCTGCTACTGTGGCAAAGTCCGTACTACACTTTCGATTCCGCAGCACCATTTTATCTGGTAACACTGTGTAGTTTGAGAGTTGTGCCAGCATGTCCGTCCTCACACTGTCAACGTTATATATCTCACTTCTCCTGTAGCGTTGATCACGAGGAGCCGAAGTAAATGAGTGTATTCTGCATGACGTAACATTCAGTATTCCCTTCTTTCATAGCCACTCTTCATGTGCGTCGATACCAAATAGGAATGTGAAAACTCTTGCGAGTGAGAGAATGACAATAACAATCATAACAAGAACAAGCAAATGATGAATGATAATTATTCCAACGCAGAACGAGAATGGCTTTAAATATAAAAATATATATCTATATCTATATCCATATCTATTGATCTTTGAGTTGGCACAATGCAAATATATTCTTAGCATTTAGTTACTGAATTTAGTTCTGGATGTTTGCAGAGAAAAGGAAAAGTCGATACTTCTCGCTAGTGTAATATAATGTGAACCAGCAACTACCCTTTCCTTAGACCACGACTTACGCAGGTCCCCAAGTAGGTACCAAGGCACTGCTGCATTCTGTTCCCTGACATTGCTCTGATGACGGTTAATGCAGATAGTTCCGATTATGAAATACAAAACGTATTGCCGGTTAGTTCCTAGGATAGTAACATTAAATTTGCGTTGTAGACGGCACATGAACGTGACGACTATCCATATTACTCATCAATATAAAAAGACAATATTATGGGAATTTAGAAGGATTACTCAATATGAATTCTGAAATTGGGTGACTGACCGCACAGGTGCTAAACGTCGTCAAGAGTATACGATGTCCTAATCGCATTAGGAATATGAAGATCGTCTTCGACAGCTCGCAACTTTCACATTGCTATCTCCACTCTACTCCAGACAGCCCTCGGTGGAGTTGCACAACGTTGCCGATGTAATTGAAGCCTTCAAACCGACAACAGACCACATATTGAAAAATACAAGCGATCTCTCTTGCAGTGTAAGCTTATTGTAACTAATCTAAAAATTATTGGAGAGGAACATTGTCCTATTCAAAAAAAGTAAAATGTTACACACTGTTGACGTCAAACGGACATTATCTATGTCCTGTCTTGTGTCCTACTCATCTATAACATCAAGTGTACTATCAAAATGATTATATATAATGGATGATAATGTAATGTATTGATACCAGATGGTGGGTTCACAACAGTATTGATGCGAAAATAAAACAGAAGTTCGCAAAAGTGCAGGTATGCATTTTCGTACGTTTTCACCTCGAGATGTACAGTCGTGCTCAAAAACATCCGAACGACCTGAATTGCATTTCGCCTGATTCGCATGCAACCGGCATAACTCAGCTGTCTAGCAGGTCCTCTAGTCGCTCCTTGGTACAGTCGTTTGACTATTGAAAATGGTTCCAATAAGTAACCACTAGAAAACACTACTCTCACACATCTCAAGATGTAAAGTAATACCACGATACTACAAATATCAGGGAACACCTTATCAGAGATAAGACTGTCCTTAAGGCTTGTAAGCTCACATTTACTACAATAAATGACATACCTGAAATGTTACCACTCTCATTATTACGTCAGATTGGTAATGCACGTAGTAAGTTCGTAGTATTCATGATTTCCTCTTCAAAGTAACATACCGTACTTATTATTTAGCACAAAATGACATTAAAAATTTAAGTTATTCACGAGCAGCTAGTTGAGAATATGTATGAACTTCAAATGACACGACGAACCGTCTTGTTCCGCATATGGATTCAAACCCAGCTCATGCAGACTAAGCAAAGATTTCGTGACTGACGGAAACTAACAGTCATTCCTGATTAGGCATACAGAGAGTGATATACCTCGATTTTGGACAGTATCAGTTAGCAAATATCAACTTTAAATTGCATAACGCAAACATTTTTAACGGACGCGAATTCCTACCCAGCATCTATTGTCCCTGTTAACGAACTATGAGAGATGTTAAATATTGCTTCTTCACAAGTAACTTACTTGAAATGCCGTGAGGTAAAGCTTTGTGTGGGACACGGATTCGAACCCATAACCTAATCGGATTGCTATCGAAGCACAGTCAAATGTGACATATCGGATTTTCGCGGTAGTAGCTAGATGTTTTAACTGAAATGACGAGACGAAACATTAATTTTTTCTTTCCCAGGACTCAAACCCGGCACCTACCGCTGTTATATTCTAGAGAAAACGAACGTTAAATATGGGTTTGTTGCACCAGCAGTGACATGTGAGCATGTTTGAACTAGAAATAATATGACGAAGAGTTCAGCGCTCACTGGGAATAGAGCCCCACACATATCGTTGTTGACTACACACAAAGAGACGTCAGCTACCGAATTTTTCTCCACCAGCTGCTCAGAATAACATCTTGAACTTACAGTCATCTCGCAAATAGTTCTGTGTCTCACTGGGAGTTAAAAACGTCACATATCGTTAGTGCTGACAACGAATGAAAATACATTAAAAATCGAAACTATTATCCACCAGCAGATAGGGTTCTCATGCTAGAGCTTGATAATACATAATTAAATCTTTAGTGCCGGGCCAGGATTCGATCCCATTCACGCGTAATATGTGGAGATGTTGAGGAATCTGCAGTTTTGAACAAACAACAAATTGTAGCCGAGCTGTATTGCCTCGAAGGGGTCAAATTCCGCGTTAAGGGCGATCTGAGTAGCATTCCCACTTCAGAACCAATTTTATCGACATACAGAAGCTCGGATAAAGATGGAATAAGTGTCCTGTGACCATACATAGCGTTTGTTTCGTCACTTGAAATAAATAACTAGTACAAGAAAAGTTACTGGTGATAGAGTTTCTACATGTCGCCACTCCAGACTTAATTGACGTTCAACCTACCGTCTACTTGGTAGAGAAGGAATATCATCTTTAATGTGAATTTTCAGACCACACTGCCATTATATCTTCTTCACTTGGTGTAGCCAGGAGAGAATGGAATCTGTCTCTCCCTATCTAAAATCATTGACAGAAGTGGGAATCGAACCCAGACCATAGGTATAACAACCTACCATCCGTCCAACAGACCACGAAATCCTCTTCTCTGCGACTCATTTTTCTATCGTAATGCCGTTGCGCCACACTGGATGAGAATTCTGACACACAGGCTCCCTGTAGTAATTTGCAGCATGTTCAGTAAATTCATTTACTTGGTTGACCGAATCACCATGAACTAGCTGCCTTGGCTACCCAGTGCACACATTCGACTCTATTTTGTAATCACCGAAATAAAATCACGTAACTCCCACCTACACAGAACTGCCAACAGTGTAGGATGCAGAAGTTTAAATAGGAAGTGTTCCTTTCCACTTGAGCTATTCTATTGCGCTATCTGTTTGTAGAAAACGTCGTTCAGTCCAAAATAAAAGCTGTAACTGTTTGTCTCTCAGAAGTCAAGACCTGGACATATGCATAATCTCACAGTGCTGTGGAATCCAAAAGTTCTGCTGGAATAATTGTCGAGCTCTGGAGCTGTTGTAGCTGCGTGTCAGCTAGTAGCGTAGATAATATGTCGCGAGTTCGAATACATTCAGTGCTACATTTTTTAAAACGCAGTTCTGCTGAATGCTGAAGTTATCAATCTAATGGAACTTTGAACATAATTCCCTTCACTTCTCAACCCAAAGTAGTCGCATGTGGAAAAAGGGCTAACTACTGTGACATTTTGTTCTATTCAGGTTTAATAGACAGCAGGCAGCAGATGCATCTCGAAGATGTGTAGCGAGAGCGCATCATGCCATAATATGTCAGAAAAGTATTTTCTACATTAGCTGTCGTGTGGTAGTGAGATTTTAGTCTTCTTCAAACTTTGTTTGACAGCTTTAACTCAGAACAAGTTTTCTACATGCATGTAATCAATAAACTGCATGTGCATTGTCAGACTGTCATAGCTAACATTAGAGAATTCGCATATATCGTTGATGATTAATTTCTCTCTCATGTTTACTATTGTTTTAACAACACTAAAGGAAACCTTACGAAAATTGTGCACTGTATTATAAGAAATGAAATAAAACTAACCACGATAACCTCACGACGAAAGTCTGTTTTAATAAAACCGAGTATCTGTACACAAGCGTGCCTCTATCGACACGAAGTAGTAAAATACTACTCACTTAGATTTTGATTGGGTCTGTGTTTAATTGGTATGCTGTGTGAAGAGCTGCCTCGTAAGGGAGCCGAGAAATGGCAGCGTCGTAGCAAGTATTTGTCAACACTCTGATAGTGCATTTACTTCCGGGTATAGGCCGGCATTACCTCGCTAACTTCACTTGACATTCATTTTCCACATCGAAGACTCGTACGATATAATCCACCGTAAGATGACATAGTTAGAAAGTATATTTAATTTCTGGACTCCAAGAACGGCGTTCTTCACATAAGTAACATCTGTTTGTGTGTGCATTCGGGAGGACGACGGTGCAATCCCGCGCCCGGCCATCCTGATTTAGGTATTCAGTGATTTCCCTAAATCGCATCAGGCAAATGCCGGGATGGTTCCTTAGAAAGGGCATGGCCGATTTCCTTCCCCATCCTTCACTAATCCGAGCTTGTGCTCCGTGTCTAATGACATCGTTGTCGACGGGACGTCAAAACAGTAATCTCCTCCTCCTCTGTGTGTTTAAGGTTGCGTTTTGAGGTTTAGGCAACATCGCAGTAACTACAGTCCGCTTCTTGGGGCCAGCGTGTCGCTAGCTCAGAGGTTCCCTTGGGCGTTGCGTTGCTCGTACTGTATGACATAGCAGTTCCTATCACGGTAGAAGCCGCTGACTACAACCTTGCAATTTCCATTTTAATTAATGGAGTTGCAAACTGCTAGTAAAAATTCCTTATGCGAAATCTGCTTTGCAAATGCCAAGGTGCTTCACTGTAAAATAGATCCTGAAAAGATTCAAACGGACTGTCAACGATATAAATTTGAGCTTTGTTCGTCATATAGGTCTAACATGTCAGAAGGTTGTTTATGAAGTGCACATGGTGATTAATATAGTTCCCCTCTTCTAAATTTTTGCAATAGCATTTAACTGTAGACGTTTTCTAACATCGGCGTTAGCAATTCTTTCCGTTCTTTGAAACCTCCAAAACGACAAATATTTCTGGTCTAAATCTGATGACCTTCACTATCACTTCCGATCAACATTAAATACTTCATGAACCCATACATGGAACTCCAAATGTGCAGTGTTCCTACACCGCTATAGAGCATGCATTGCAAGGTTTTCACACAGTTTATCGCATAGACTTACCATAACGAATGAAACAAGAACTGTAATACACTTTACACCACAGACGCTCACTCTGGCTTGACGAAAACATCCGAACATTGACCAAAAGTTGCACAAATAATTGAGTTTGAAAGGAAAAGAAAGGAGGTAGGAAGCATTTATAAATTCATCGAATGTAGTGAGGTGGTTTAATGTCGTCCCAGTTTATAAAATTAATTTCGCGCCATACTCAGCTCTTGCCGATTAATGTAATATAATACCCCCTACTAATCAGGGCGTCTGTCTCCGTTGCTTTTGAGCGTGAATGGAAATTGTAGAAATTTTCTGTGGAGCAACATTTAATAATAAAGCGTTTTAAATCATCAAAAGCGATGAGCGGTAGCAGGCGCTTTCGGTAAAGAACGGGGGAGTGCAGCGCCGCTGCTGTCGCCACGGCCGCTGCCAGTAGCCAGCAAATGGATCCCGGAGCTTTGCCGCATACGGCGTCCAGAGGAGGACAGTCTGCAGGAAATCTGCCGCAAAATGGTTACTGGATAAAATTTTGATATCGATGTGTCAGAAAGCGAAATAGATTGAATCTGCGTTACCATTACATTCACGTCTTCAGCATTCACACAGAAGAGGCTATAAAAATATTTTAAGCCAGCTGCTCTCGATCCGTTGACATTATGAACAGAAACAACGCACGCTACCGCTAGACCACAGGCGTAACCAGCCTAGGATTTCTCTATCATGGGACAAGTTTTCCTCCAGGAACTGCCGCAGTCTACAGTGTTGCCAGATTGTGCAGATAACCGGACTTAGAGAATTAGCGGGTTGGCCAGTTTTTTTGTCCCATGTCACGATCGGCGCGGACTTAGCTTCTGAAGCGGCCGGCCGCCGGTCGAGTTTTATGTCAAAGAGTGTACATACACCAAAAAAAGTTTCATCACCTCGGTTCCGAGAGTTCCTGAACCTGTACAGAAAATTGGAAAAGAGATCAACATAAACATTTATCGTGGCATACTAACCACAACTTCATCAAGGGAGTGTTGGTCCAGATTGACCCTCTCCTCAACGGCGATTTGGCGTAGATCCATCAAAGTGGTTTGTGTGGATCACGTCGTCCATACACAGCGCTTTTCAATCTATCCCAGGCATTTTCAATAAGGTTCATGTCTGGAGAACATGCTGGCCATTTTAGTCGAGCGATGTCGTTATCCTGAAGGACGTCATTCACAAGATGTGCACGATGGGGGCGCAAATTGTCCATGAAAACGAATTCCTTGCCAATATGCTGCCGATATGGTTGCGCTATTGGTCAGAGGATGACATTCATGTATTGTACAACCGTTAAGACGCCTTCGATGACCACCAGCGCCGTGCATCGGCCCCACATAATGCCACCCCAAAACAGCAGGGAACCTACAACTTGCTGCACTCGCTGGACAGTGTGTCTAAGGCGTTCAGCCCGACCGGGTTGCCTCCAAAAACGTCTCCGACGATTGTCTGGTTGAAGGCATATGTGACGATCATAGGTGAAGAGAATGTGATGCCAATCCTAAGTGGTCCATTTGGCATGTTGTTGGGTGCATCTGTACAGCGCTGCATGGTATCGTGGTTGCAAAGATGCACCTCGCCAAGGACATCGGGGATGAAGTTGCGCATCATGCAGCCTACTGCGCACAGTTTGAATCGTAACACGACGGCCTGTGGCTGCTCGAAAAGCATTATTCACCATGATGGCGTTGCTGTCACGGGTCCTCCGAGCCATAATCAGTAGGTAGGGGTCATCCACTGCAGTAGTAGCCCTTGGGCGGCCTGGGCGAGGCATGTCCTCCACAGTTCCTGTCTCTCTGTATCTCCTCCATGTCCGAACAACTCACTCCGGGATGCTTGGACACTTCCCTTGTTGAGAGCCCTTTCTGGCACAAAGTAACAATGCTAACGCGATCGAATCGCGGTATTAATCGTCTAGGCATGGCTGAACTACAGACAACACGAGCCGTGTACCTCCTTCCTGGTGGAATGATTGGAACTGATCGGCTGTCGGAGTCACACCGTCTAATAGGCGCTGCTCGTGCATGGTTGTTAACGTCTTTGGGAGGGTTTAGTGAAATCTCTGAACAGTCAAAGGGACTGTGTCTGTGATACAATATCCACAGTCAACGTCTATCTTCAGGAGTTCTGGGAACCGGCGTGATGCAATACCTTTTTTGATATGAGTATATTTCACCCAAGAAAGCAGGCAGTCGAAAATTAGTAGTTACCTGTTCGTTTTTAAGCGAACTGGTAGAAGTGACGATGGATGCAATGCAGTGGTGTGCGTGTAAATGATTCAACGATTGGATGTTCGTAAGTTGAATCATATTCATAGTTACAGTGGTGGTAAACTGAGTCAGCTCGAAAAGGGTAGAAGGGGCAGGAGGCATTGTATTGTCTCGAATCCTACAAATCTTGTGTTTTGGCATTCACCTGCAGACAGCGTAACATAACGTTCTGTTTGTTTCACGATCGAGGTGATCAATCAGTGAAACCGACCGGAAATCGATCAAGCACATATCGGAAATTGCACGGGATTCTAAAATAGTGGCGTAGCCTTAGTCAAGTACAGGATCGAATAATAGCAACGTCAGACTTACGGGACTAAATAGCGGAGACTACAGCAATGAATAAAATCTTCTCGGACAATCGTCGTAGAACCTCATAAATTTCACAGAGAAAATAAAGTGACCAGCAGTGTAAAGATATGTGTCAGTATAAGTATACAGTTTGTTACATTAGATCGTGTAAACAATTACTGGTGTTGTAAGCTGCAGAACCTTGTTTTAGTTAGAGCAGACATAGTGAAACTGCGATGTAAAGCGGACACACCTGTTGATGGTTGTATTTTATGGTTTGGAGAACAATAAACATTCAAAGGAGTGTATTTTTTATCATTAATGAGTAGCTTAAGTCGAAATTGTATATAAAGTTTGCTGTGCGTTACCCATTCTCGTTCTGATAACGCGCCATATAACTGTATTTGTGCAAGGGTGTGTATGTGCTGACACAGTTAGGGGGAATTCCACGTCACTCACTCACTTGGTGTTCCTTTGAAAGAATGCATTAAGCTTACTCTAGAAGCCTGTAAATCTGAGTTTTAGAATTTGAAAGTAAATGTCAAGAAGTGGGGCGCGCAAGTTTATCGTCGTAGGTTCAGTGCACAAAAATCGAGAAGTCAATGAGACGAGGTTAGTGGAACTTGCTTTAGCCCTCGTTACGATTGTGAGTTTAATTTCACAGTCGCTACGTAATGGGTAGGATTCGTATAGCGCGTCATTTTTGAGAGATCTGACAAACATGGCTACAAGTTTGAGATATACCTGGCACCTTGTGCGTCACAGTGCGTGACATACGAGTATCTGGTTTAGACGCGCAACTGATTGTAGCTCTGTACATTTTTGCGCTGATATGGAGTCCCTCTGTCGCTGTATAATATATCTCTCATGTGCGTTATTCTGACCCTTACACGTGGCAGCCGGCGCGAGTGGCCGAGCGGTTCTAGACGCTACATTCTGGATCCGCGCTACCGCTACGATCGCAGGTTCGAATCCTGCCTCGGGCATGGATGTGTGTGATGTTCTTAGGTTAGTTAGGTTGAAGTAGTTCCAAGTTCTAGGGGACTTATGACCTGAGAAGTCCCATAGTGCTCAGAGCCATTTGAACCATTTTACACGTGGCAAATTAATAGACTGAAAAGAAACGCTATTCAAAGGGATAATTAACCACTTAGGGCTTACAGTTTCTCATAAAGAATATTGATGGAAACGATATGCATGATGACAGAATAAAACGAATTGAAATAACGTCGACGGTGTATTCTGGTGCACGGAACAATGTAAGGTAGACGCAAGGTTAACTAGAATGGTTTTTGGCAGACATCCAACCGACCAGATATGGGTAACGGCCAGTTTTTGTGGGAACAAACTGTTTCTAATGCATTTCGTATTGATGGCTGCCCTACGGTCGCAACTATGGTTAAGAGAATAGTGCGGCATTTACGTGGTGAAGTACACGTATCTTTCGGTATCAGCGTAAAACAAGAAGGCAGCTTAAGCCATTGTAGGTAGCATGCAGGAGGTGCACTCCCAAAAAAGGGCGGATTAGTAATCACTAAATTATTCACAACAAGAAGAGTAAAATCTCAATTATAAATGATGTACTTCCCTTAAAAATATACTTAGCAAAAGATTCCCACTTATTCAAGTGAAAAAATAAGAATTGCTATACCAAGAAGAAACGCAGATGGTAAACGGGTGCTCATTGGACAAATATATTATACTAAAACTGACATGTGATTACATTTTCACGTAATTTGGGTGCATAGATCCTGAGAAATCAGTACCCAGAACAACCACCTCTGGCCGTACTAACGGCCTTGATACGCCTGGGCATTGAGTCAAACAGAGCTTGGATGGCATGTACAGGTACAGCTGCCCATGCAGTTTCAACACGATACCACAGTTCATCAAGAGTAGTGACTGGAGTATTGTGACGAGCCAGTTGCTCGGCCACCAATGACCAGACGTTTTCAGTTGGTGAGAGATCTGGAGAATGCGCTAGCCAGGGCAGCAGTCGAACTTTTCCTGTATCCAGAAAGGCCCGTACAGGACCCGCAACATGCGGTCGTGAATTATCTTGCCGAAATGAAGGGTTTAGTAAGGGATCGAATGAACGGTAGAGCCACGGGTCGTAACACATCTGAAATGTAACGTCCACTGTTCAAAGTGCCGTCAATGCGAACAAGAGGTGACCGAGACGTGTAACCAATGGCACCCCATACCATCACGCCGGGTGACACGCCAGTATGGGGATGACGAATACTCGCTTCCAATGTGCGTTCACAGCGATGTCGCCCAACACGGATGCGACCATCATGATGCTGTAAACAGAACCTCGATTCATGCGGAAAAAAGGACGTTTTGACTTTCGTGCACTCAGGTTCGTCGTTGAGTACACCATCGCAGGCGCTCCTGTCTTTGGTGCAGCGTCAAGGGTAACCGCAGCCATGCTCTCCGAGCTGATAGTCCATGGTGCTGCAAACGTTGTCGAACTGTTCGTGCAGATTGTCGTTGTCTTGCAAACGTCCCCATCTGTTCACTCAGGGATCGAGACGTGGCTGCACGATCCTTTACAGCCATGCGGATAAGATGCGTGTCATCTCGACTGCTAGTGATACGAGGCCGTTGGGATCCAGCACGGCGTTCCGTATTACCCTCCTGAACCCACCGATTCCATATTCTGCTAACAGTCATTGGATCTCGACCAACGCGAGCAGCAATGTCGCGATACGATAATCCGCAATCACGATAGGCTACAATCCGACTTTTGTCAAAGTCGGAAACGTGATGGTAAGCATTTCTCCTCCTTACACGAGGCATCACAACAACGTTTCCACCAGGCAATGCCGGTCAACTGCTGTTTGTGTATGAGAGATTGGTTGGAAAGTTTCCTAATGTCAGCACGTTGTAGGTGTCGCCACCGGCGCCAACCTTGTGTGAATGCTCTGAGAAGCTAATCATTTGCATATCACAGCATCTTCTTCCTGTCGGGTAAATTTCTCGTCTGTTGCACGTCATCTTCGTGGTGTAGCAATTTTAATGACCAGTAGTGTATGTGAAATTAGCTCTCTCAAGCGCTTCTTCAATGGCGAGTAATGTTATTGATGTTTTAGTGTGAATGCGTAACTTGTCTTCCTGCACGAGTAATTCATTATTGTACCTCGATCCTCATTGCGCCATTTCTCTGTTCACATCCCTCTGACTTACCTGCAAATTTCCTGACTTTTCCTACTCTGGATCGATGACCTTCGACAGTAATGGAATTCCACCGACGGCGAATTAACGGTTTTTGGTCGGGGGCTTCGATTATAATGCGACCATCATCAAACTGTGCAACCGTAGCCTTTGAGATGAGTTGTACTTCCCTTGAAATAGTGTTAAGCAAAACTTGGCATAATGTATATCGCTTCCGTTTGTATTTCTGTAGCTAAGTTGACATAGTTCCTCAAAGGTATATATGTGAAAATCTGGGTGCACATGTAGTAACTTTCATGTTTACAGTGGTTGCATAAATTATGAATACTGTCCTGTACTATACAGCACGGGAAAGATGTGTGAAAATAACTGAATCATATCTTGTCTAGTTGACTGCGGTTCTAAAAAAATGGTTCAAATGGCTCTGAGCACTATGGGACTCAACTGCTGAGGTCATTAGTCCCCTAGAACTTAGAACTAGTTAAACCTAACTAACCTAAGGACATCACAAACATCCATGCCCGAGGCAGGATTCGAACCTGCGACCGTAGCGGTCTTGCGGTTCCAGATTGCAGCGCCTTTAACCGCACGACCACTTCGGCCGGCGACTGCGGTTCTAACCTGAGTTCTGTCGCTCATATTGAAATCATAGGTACAAAGGTGTTTCTGATTCTGTGTAACCTATTAAACGGTAGCATGAAGTATTGTGAAAAGTTTTCAGTATTCTGATGTGTTTCGGTCTTGTGACCATGTCTCTGTTCACCCTGAGTGTGTTAACGAGAAATTCGGGCTACCCAGGTCTTTAGACCTTGGGGGAGCAAGCCTGTTGTGTGCCAGGTAACTTGATACGGAAGTTAAGTGACAAAAGCCTGGTGGAAGTCCCTCTCACGAGAACGGACGTGTGATCAGCTGCGAGGTTCGGGGCTTGCCTATACAAACAACAGATGGTCCTACCTAGGGGAAGAGTGTTGTATGGCGCAACTAAGCCATCACGGAGTGCATGCTGAATGAGGCATTGATTTGGTAAAACCACTGTGAAGTCACGAATTGTTTCGTCAGATCAGGGTAGAATGTAAATTGCTGCCTAGGAGTAAGCATACCAGAGTGTAATGCGGCAACGGTACTCTGTTAAACTATGCACAGAAGCGTTAATGACTAAAGTTTTACGTGTGTTATGTGGCGGCGCTATAGCGTCGCTCAGTTCAGCGGCTGTGGCGCAGTGCACTTGCGTATAAGGCGTCGGTGCGTACTCAGCAGAGCTATTTAACGCACCCATGCCGGGCGGCTACCGCGTGCAAGAATTGCCCTCCCCCTCCCGACTTTTTTTTTTTAGCCTCCAGAAATGTCTGGTTTTACCCGGCGAGTCCGTGGAGGACGGTATAAGAATCGTATGGTATGACTGGCCGTGCTTTTTCATCAGAATTTTGCAGTCCTTGGACTGTCTTAGTGAGTTGTGTAGGATTCTTTCTACTTGTTTTACCGAGAAGCTCTCCAAGTTTATGCCCCTCGCAGAAACTATAAAGCGCCGTCGCGTTCTCTGCAAAGTTAAATTCTACTCGCTGTGATTTTAAGTGATGAAGTGGGAAGCTGTATTATTGGAAACAACGTTCAAAAGGCATGGCATCGTGATGCATTTATGTACTAATCACCACAAATTGCTAATATCGACTCAATTAATACTGGTTAACTGAAACCTAACAATTTCTTGAGACTATGGTCTAACGACAGAATTAGATCGGAAGGCTATTCTAACGACGGCAGGGCACTGTGGCGTACAATCTGTAACTCGTACTTACACTCGTGGTATTTCGTAGACATTCGTACATTTTCGTTAGCTTTAACATTATTCACTTGTTTATTTAGATGATAGATTTCTTGAAGAAAGTACTTACGACCTGTAGGTTTCTACTAATATCTGTATTGGAAGGAACGACTGCCGGCCGCGGTGGCCGAGCGGTTCTAGGCGTTTCAGTCCAGAACCGCGCGACTGCTACAGTCGCAGGTTCGAATCCTGCCTCAGGCATGGATGTGTGTGATGTCCTTAGGTTAGTTAGGTTTAATTAGTTCTAAGTTCTAGGGGACTAATGACCTCAGATGTTAAGTCCCATAGTGCTCACAGCCATTTGAACCATTTGGAAGGAACGACTTTTATTAGCAAATATTTACTGTGCATCATTACTTTCCTCGTGCCACAACAGTAGTAGGGCAAACTGCACGTTACCCCACTCTGCATTGTTGCCAAACTTATTCAAGATGGTCGCGATAGAAGTGGCGACGTCGCAATGACGTCATGGCGGCAAGTTCAAATTTAGGAGAGAAAAAAGGTCCTTGGGCTATCTCTGCTAACCTAAGTCATCTGGTTACCACCGGCCGCTGTGGCTGAGCGGTTATAGCCACTTCAGTCCGGAACTGTGCTGCTGCTACGGTCGCAGGTTCGAATCCTGCCTTAGGAATGTAAGTGTGTGATGTCCTTAGGTTAGTGTCCGCCCCAATAGCTGAGTGGTCATCGTGATGGATTGTCGTCTACCGGCTCAGGTTCGATTCCCGGCTGGGTCGTGGATTTTATCCACTCAGGGACTGGCTGTTGTGTTATCTTCATCATAATTTAATCCCCATTTGGCGTGCAAGTCGCCCAATGTGGCGTCGAATGTAATAAGACCTGCACCAAAGCGGCTGGACCTGCCTCATAAGGGGCCTCCCGGCCAATGATGCCAAATGCTCATTTCCATTTTTCCTTAGGTTAGTTAGGTTTAAGGGGGGTAGGACATCAAACGAGATGACTTGGACCAGGAGAGACACCACAGGACATTTTAATTTCCACTGTCTATGCTTTTAAAAGTAAATTCATAATACTTCATTAGAATGACCAGAAAGGATACAGGATTTACACTTATAGTGGTGGAAGTTCAAAAATATAAGAAAATAATTTATTTTTTTACATTTTTATTTTACCTTTTTTCACTTACCATTCGCTGCATTTGTTGCTATAGGTACACTTTTCTTCATAAGTAAGTGAGATTCTTCAATGAATTTTGCACAGCATACAAACCATGCTCACACGTGTATGAAACTAGAATTTTCCAAATATATTAAAAACTCTGGTAAAAATTGAGATAATTAACTATAAAATTTGAGTTTTTTCTAAACATGAAGTTTAAAATATAACAGCACATTCATTTTTCATAAATTAAATAATTTCTAGAGTTTCATACACCTGTAAGTATGGTTTGTATGTTCTGCAAAATTCATCGAAGAATCTCTTACTTATGAAGAAATTTGTACCTATAGTAACAAACGCAGCCAACAGAAGTGAAAAACTGATAAACTTTCACACGTAAAAAAATTATTTTGTTATGTTTTTGAACTTCCACTGCTACGATTGTGAAACCTGAATCCTTCCTGATGATGCTGACAAAGTTTTATGAATTTATTCGTAAAAGTATAGACAGTGAAAATTAAAATATCCTGTGGCGTGTCTCCTGCTCCAAGATGGCCCGTTTGACGTCCTACCCCCCTTAAGTAGTTCTGGGTCTATGGGACTGATACCTCAGATGTTAAGTCCCATAGTGCTTACAGCCATTTGAACCATCCGACCACCACTTTTTCCTTGGAATTGGCGAGAAAAGGACGCAGCCTGTTCTGGGCTGCTGGATAGAATAGACGTACGTCTTTATTTTGCATGCAGTGTTTATTTAAACAATGTGAATTGTCATAGGCAGTAGCTCCATCCAGCTTGTTCACCATGAGGTCCGGAGTCCTAATGACCTAGTACACAGTACTGCCACCACAGGATGCTGTCGTCCCATGGTGGTCTGGAGAAAACTGCTGGAAAAGGACTAAGTCTGTGTCCAGCTGCTGGGGAGAGGAACAAGTGTACTTTATTTATTTTGGAACAATTTATTTAGGGGTGGATTTCACGTAGTTTATTTATTCATTGCGACGTCACAAAACAATCGCCTGACGTGACTGGGGGTCACACTATATAGCCTACAGGCCTGAAAACTACTAGAAAATCAAAATAATGCAGTACGCTGATATACAGACACACAAACAAGTTGTAAATTGACAAAATAATCCATGTAAAACGCTCTGCAAACATCCTCACTAATTGTAAACTGTCAAAATAATGCATTGCACAGCATACAGAAGTGCAATCTACTCTTAAAACAGTGAAATAATTCAGTACAGTCCGCAGCTCGTGGTCGTGCGGTAGCGTTCTCGCTTCCCACGCCCGGGTTCCCGGGTTCGATTCCCGGCGGGGTCAGGGATTTTCTCTGCCTCGTGATGACTGGGTGTTGTGTGACGTCCTTAGGTTAGTTAGGTTTAAGTAGTTCTAAGTTCTAGGGGACTGATGACCATAGATGTTAAGTCCCATAGTGCTCCGAGCCATCTGATTCTTTGAATTCAGTACACTGGTGTACAGACACACAAACAACTCGTAAACTACCGAGCGAGATGCCACAGTGGTTAGCACACTAGACTCGCATTTGGGAGGACGACAGTTTAATCCTGCGTCCGGTCATCCTGATTTAGGTTTTCCGTGATTTCCCTAAATCGCACCAGGCAAATGCCAGGATGGTTCCTTTGAAAGGGCACAGCCGACGTCCTTCCCCATCGTTCCCTAATCCGATGAGACCGATGAGCTCGCTGTTTGGTCTCTTCCCTCCAAACAACCAAACCAACTCGTAAAGTGTCAAAATAATGCATGTACAGCGCTCTGCAAACACGCTCATTAATTGTAAACTGTCGAAATAATGCATTGCACAGCCTACAGACCTCCAAACGTCGTAAATCACCGAAACATCGCAGTATACTGATGTACAGACACGAAAACAACTCGTAAATTGTCAAAATAATGCTTGTAAAACGCTATGCACACAATCTCACTAATAATAAACTGTGGAAATAATGCGTTGCACACCCCACAGACATGCTCACGAAATAGTGCAACAGACACATTCACTATGCATGAAACTGGCAAAATAATGCATGTATAACGCTCTGCAAACGCGCTCACAACGCTTGAACAGCCGAAATAATGCAGTGCAAAGGCTTTCGAACTATCGTTAAGCAATTCAACTGCGACATAACAGCGCACTTTTCCCTACATAGGCCCCAAGGCGCACACGGCAGAGCAGCGTCAGCACATCGGTCCAGTCTACGAGATGCCTCCAGCTGCACACGTGTTTACCTAACCACCATTGTCAGTACGTTGCTACAGAGATGTTTACCTAGCGACTCACCATCTGAAGTGCAGCTAAAAGGTTGTCAGTGTTATGCTGATGTCGCATGTCTACGTAAATAAGAGCCAAGTCTCCCTCTGGACAAACCATAGAAACCTTTTGCAATGCTTTCAGAAACTGTTTACGAAAATATCCCAAAATAACACGGGTTGCATTCTTCCTAGCGATCCTAATGGGACAGCCAGTCCATTACATATCAGCCCATTCCCAGTAAGTGTCGCGGAAACAGTTAACGGTCGCTTTTATTGTTGTTGTAGGAGCTTTCGTGATGTCACAGCTTGTCTGCATGGAAATTCTTGTCCCAATAGCCCAGAATAACACAAAATCCATTCTTCCTGATGGTCCTAACGAGGCATCACGTGTTACCCTTCCTGGAAATTGTGATGTCATGCTTCATCTACATCTACATCTACATCTATACTCCGCGAGCCACCTTACGGTGTGTGGCGGAGGGTACTTATTGTACCACTATCTGATCCCCCCTTCCCTGTTCCATTCACGAATTGTGCGTGGGAAGAACGACTGCTTGTAAGTCTCCGTATTTGCTCTAATTTCTCGGATCTTTTCGTTGTGATCATTACGCGAGATATATGTGGGCGGTAGTAATATGTTGCCCATCTCTTCCCGGAATGTGCTCTCTCGTAATTTCGATAATAAACCTCTCCGTATTGCGTAACGCCTTTCTTGAAGTGTCCGCCACTGGAGCTTGTTCAGCATCTCCGTAACGCTCTCGCGCTGACTAAATGTCCCCATGACGAATCGCGCTGCTTTTCGCTGGATCATGTCTATCTCTTCTATTAATCCAACCTGGTAAGGGTCCCATACTGATGAGCAATACTCAAGAATCGGACGAACAAGCGTTTTGTAAGCTACTTCTTTCGTCGATGAGTCACATTTTCTTAGAATTCTTCCTATGAATCTCAACCTGGCGCCTGCTTTTCCCACTATTTGTTTTATGTGATCATTCCACTTCAGATCGCTCCGGATAGTAACTCCTAAGTATTTTACGGTCGTTACCGCTTCCAATGATTTACCACCTATGGCATAATCGTACTGGAATGGATTTCTGCCCCTATGTATGCGCATTATATTACATTTATCTACGTTTAGGGAAAGCTGCCAGCTGTCGCACCATGCATTAATCCTCTGCAGGTCCTCCTGGAGTACGTACGAGTCTTCTGATGTTGCTACTTTCTTGTAGACAACCGTGTCATCTGCAAATAGCCTCACGGAGCTACCGATGTTGTCAACTAAGTCATTTATGTATATTGTAAACAATAAAGGTCCTATCACGCTTCCCTGCGGTACTCCCGAAATTACCTCTACATCTGCAGATTTTGAACCGTTAAGAATGACATGTTGTGTTCTTTCTTCTAGGAAATCCTGAATCCAATCACAAACCTGGTCCGATATTCCGTAAGCTCGTATTTTTTTCACTAAACGTAAGTGCGGAACCGTATCAAATGCCTTCCTGAAGTCCAGGAATACGGCATCAATCTGCTCGCCAGTGTCTACGGCACTGTGAATTTCTTGGGCAAATAGGGCGAGCTGAGTTTCACATGATCTCTGTTTGCGGAATCCATGTTGGTTATGATGAAGGAGATTTGTATTATCTAAGAACGTCATAATACGAGAACACAAAACATGTTCCATTATTCTACAACAGATTGACGTAAGCGAAATAGGCCTATAATTATTCGCATCTGATTTATGACCCTTCTTGAAAATGGGAACGACCTGCGCTTTCTTCCAGTCGCTAGGTACTTTACGTTCTTCCAGCGATCTACGATAAATTGCTGATAGAAAGGGGGCAAGTTCTTTAGCATAATCACTGTAGAATCTTAAGGGTATCTCGTCTGGTCCGGATGCTTTTCCGCTACTAAGTGATAGCAGTGATGCATGCTTTCAACAAACGTCCCCGAAACGGTGAACGTTCTCACCGCTGTGTAGAGATTCCTGTGTCCCAGCACAAAGGATGTCTTGTGAATGAATGGAACATCCTGATTGTCTCTTACTGAATTTACCCACCAAATTACTGATGCTGCCAGTGTGGAAGCACTGCCCACTTTTTTTCCCCTGCAGATGGGATTTTCAGCGGTAAAACTATTTTGTATAGATTGTCATACTGCATTGACAGTTAAGCCTTGCAAAAATGGTCTACACATCGTCAAATATGGAAAGTCACTTCCTCAATTACACTGCCCTGCTGCTGACGGCAGAATCTTGAATATTTCAGCGTGAAACCGATCTCCAACCCAGCTATATATCACCACATACCGTTTCGATGTAGTAAACACACAATTCGTATCCTGCGCTATACATAATCACCACTTCTGCATCTTGCGTATAGCTATCGACCATCAGAGAGTCGTATATATACTATGGAGACACAGTGCATAAGCACATTGACCATATATAGTCTTCTCAGCATTAGATATTTCCAGCAAGCTCAGTAGGTCTTCCACTGCAGCCAACAGTCACAAGTCATCTGCCCCCGCACACACACTGACCCGATGCATGAGCAGAGCATTCTCAGCGGACCGAGGTCACTCTCCAAACTGTTGTGCAAAGGTTGGGTTAGTTCCCCTCGTCACAAAGGCCTTACTGTTTCTGGCACCAGCCTTCTTGCTTGCTTTCTACATGCATCTCCAGACTCTTGGATTACGAGAACATATGTATTTTTACATGGTTTAACAGAATATCATACCATTTTCGCGATACTTTTCCATCTCAAGCACATAGCAATATCGCTTGCATAGCAGTATCGCTTGCATAGTATAGTTCCGAAGATATAGACTGGAAATTATTTCTCTCGATACTCGAAACTTTAGCGAGGTGAAGCATGCTGTAAACCACTGAGTAACTAGAAACTTATGTCAACTGTGAAGACCTTTATGTGAAAAACGGGAAAAAATAAAGGAAACATATTTCCATTTATAAATACCGATGTCGGTGATATAACAGACTCCAAATCATCCTTATAATTTACAAATTGAACTAAGGTGTTTCTAATGTTTAGAGAACTAGCAAACGTGCCTTCCACCTGTCAGATGCACACAACACACACCACAATCGATGTTCTCTCAGTTAAATAAAGACAGGAAATGTTCAAAAGCAGTCAACCGGACAATTTACAAAAATGGCTCTGAGCACTATGGGACGTAACACCTGAGATCTTAGAACTACTTAAACCGAACTAACCTAAGGACATCACACACATCCATGCCCGAGGCAGGATTCGAACCTGCGATCGTAGCGGTCGCACGGTTCCGGACTGTAGCGCCTAGAACCGCTCGACCACTTCGTCCGGCTACAATTTACATGGGAGAGAATAATGGTGCAGCGCAAACACACGTCATTATTGAATCTTCTGAAATTTCCATGGGGAACACACGCGATCACGAAGGCTGTCCAACACATTAGTATTAGTTCGCTATTCAGGCATCTACAGGATGACACGGTTAGGTCAGCTACATTCCCGCATCCCAACAGGCCTTTCCATTCGGACAGCTCCTGCTGGTAGCCGATAATGTGAATCATTCCCTCCACAAGGCATCGGCTGTCACACAAGTGATGCATCCCGACAGAACAGCAGAAAAAATGGTCAAATGACCTGCAGCAACATGTAGCTCTCTCTCTAGAATGCATCAGTCGACCATTAAATCCTACCTCGTTACAATTTCATCTCAACCAACCACTCCATCCACTCTCTGTCATTGTTTAATGCATATGCAAATAAGTTTAGAGGCAGATGGTTCTCTTTTTTTCAGTAAAGCACCAAAGACAGCAGTCGACTCGCGCATGTCACTATTATCTCAATAGATATAAAGTAGAATGGTGCATCAACGAAAAACAAAAGACTGTTTCCTCAGTTCCCTGTGCTTCCATCTCAAGCTGTTTTCGTATTCCTCTTGCTGTCATATACTCGTTCCGATGTGCAAGAATTGTTCTGCACCATCAGAAGACATGCAAGTACTCCCTCAATTTCCCCGCATTTCGGCGTATTTTCCCTAAATTTTCTGTCGTTTGATCGATTTTTATGTCACTTCTGTCCATGCGATCAAAATATCACTTCTCGTTCTGTGTCCTAAAATTGCTTGTAAATGTCATACACCTGCCAACACCTAGCGCAAATGCACTGTTTTTCTGGTAGGGCGGCGTAACATAGCACTGTACTCCAATGCATCCAGTCACCTCCAACCTCATATTCTACATTTGCATCACGTTTGCTCTATTTTCTGTATGTCTGCGTCTGTGCACGTCTCGCAGATGGCTCCCAGGTCCCACAGTAGACGCGAGTTAGCATTCGAGTGTGGATCCGCCGAGTGCTATATCTGGGGTGATGGTGGGATGTGGATCCACAACACGTCACATCTGGGATAGGACTATAAGGTGGATAAATCACAGGTTACGTACGGAGATGTGTTCTGTGTTCGAAGTTGGATCCACCAGCGAGGAGAGCATGTCATGGAGACTTCTGCGACATGTGCACAGACACACACATACAGAAAACAGAGCAATCGTGCTGCAGCTGTAGAATATGCGGTTGGAGGTGACTGGCTGCATTGGAGTACAGTGCTATATTATGCCGCCCAACCAGAAAAACTGTGCATTTGAGCTAGGTGTTGGCAGGTGTATGACATTTACAGGTAATTTTAGAACACAGAACGAGAAGTGATGTCGTGATCTCATGGACAGAACTGACATAAAATCGATAAAACAGCAGAAAATACGCATAAGTAGAGGGAAAATACTCAGAAATGCAGGAAAATTGATGGAGTACTTATGTGTCTTCTGATTGGTACAGAAAAATTCTTGTACATGGGAACGAGTATACGACAGCAAGAGGAATACGAAACAAGGTTGAGATGGGAGCACCGGGAACCGGGGAAACAATCTTATTTTTCGTTGAG
Organism: Schistocerca serialis cubense; assembly: GCF_023864345.2. NCBI lineage: Eukaryota > Metazoa > Arthropoda > Insecta > Orthoptera > Acrididae > Schistocerca > Schistocerca serialis. Next base: position 859,490,996 of record NC_064640.1, on the reverse strand, counting down.
GCAACATTTTACTCTATGCCTATTGAGGTAATAGTGACACATGCGAGTTGACTACTGTCTTTGATGCTTTCCTGGAAAATAGAGAACAATCTGCCTCTAAACTTGTGTATTGTGTATTGAACTGGGGACCTAAAAACGATGGGGAGGCTTCGTTCCCACTGTAGCCCTCAGTGGTTCACAACCCCACAATAGGCTACAGCAGTCCACTCACTCCACCGCCGCCCCACACCGAACCAAGGGTTATTGGTTCAAATGGCTCTGAGCACTATGGGACTTAACTTCTGAGGTCATCAGTCCCCTAGAACTTAGAACTACTTAAACCCAACTAACCTGCCGGCCGGAGTGGCCGCGCGGTTCTGGCGTTGCAGTCTGGAACCGCGAGACCGCTACGGTCGCAGGTTCGAATCTTGCCTCGGGCATGGATGTGTGTGATGTCCTTAGGTTAGTTAGGTTTAACTAGTTCTAAGTTCTAGGGGACTAATGACCTCAGCAGTTGAGTCCCATAGTGCTCAGAGCCATTTGAACCTAACTAACCTAAGGACATCACACACATCCATGCCCGAGGCAGGATTCGAACCTGCGACCGTAGCGGTCGCGCGGTTCCAGACTGTAGCTCCTAGAACCGCTCGGCCACTCTGGCCGGCTTCTACAGTTTGTCAACATACTTTATTGTAGATAAACCTGCAGGAAGGATGTATGTCATGCGCTGGAAATACATTTCTTACATTGGAATATGAACAGCGCTACATTCCATACGACTAATAGGTCAGAAACTGAAGCAATCAAACATTATAGCCTGTTTTAAGTGCAGAACCGTGTAGCCTTGGGAGAGTGTGTGTTTGTGTTCTCTCTTACCAGCACCTTCCTGGTACTGATCCAAGACTCTAAAACAATACTTTAGAATTGATAGTGTAGTGGATTTGCGTAAAAATGCTTCGAACTCCATCCATCTGGAGCGCCATCTTGCATAAAAAACCACCCGTTTCTTGTTCTTCTCCTCGACATGCGTGCATCTGTAGAAATCTTGTGCACTTGGATTGGTGTGGAACACTAATTATGGACTCGGCAAGCTCCATTCATTCACGAAAAGCGGAATGTAGCAGTCTGCTTCTGGGACCCTATGCTATATCTTCCGTCATTTTGCCGATCGGTTCGGTACGCGAGCTCACCGAACGGTCTTGTTTTGGAAACAGAGCCCCAACATTATTCAGTACGCATTTCAAAAGGGATGCCTAACGATCCTAGCGAACCGAAAAGCTGTTGTCAGTTCTCCTCGCGCCAACCAGTGAAAAGCTGCCTGCCTCATATCCGCGCCTGCTCACTGCATCGCCACAAACTCGCAAAGGCTAGCAGCCGACACAGGCATGCCATTCCTCCCTGTACCAAAACGTGTGGTTAGAGTATGTAATAATGTTCAAATTTCGCTACCACGGGCTTCCATGGATGCATGATAACGATAGAGTATTAACTGTGTTCTGGAAGCTGTAGTAAATGTCACATTATGTTGTTTCATTCTCATTTACATCGACGTCTTTATTTGGATTTTATGTTTCGGAATATGAGTTAGGAATGGAGTGTAGTACCACATTGCACAAATACATCTATAGAAACACCCGAAAAATTCCTCATTTTTTCTGTTTTCCGCCGTTCCTTAGTTGCTTTAAAATTCATGGAGGTACGTTCCGTCTATGCAACTAATTGAAGGCAGTTTGTTTATTGCCATTCGCGTTTCGCTTCCTTTATTCGTGATGATAAGTCACAAATAAAAGAAGCGAAACGCGTGTGGGAATAAACTGCCTTCAATTAATTGCATAGACGGAACACGTCTCCAAGAGCCCGAAAAATTGTTTAAGAGAGTATCAAAGAATAAGAATAAGCACAGAATGTGGTTGTAGCTCGCTGCTAGAGATCCAAATGATGTAGTAGCCTACTTCCCTATATGATACATCAACGATTTGGTTCAAAAAACAAAATTTAAAAAATTGCTTTTTCAATAGCGTGTCTCGAGTGCAGCTATAGAAGTTCGTTGTAGTTTATAACATGCATCTGATGAATCAAAATGTTTCATGTATGGTGGTACATTGTGGCTGGAACCTTTCGTCTCTGTCTACTGTTGTTAACGATTCGATCGCAGAAATACTTGGGACAAGCTAAAGTATAAAGACGATTGCTGCTAGCCTCATTCGCAGTAATTTACGCTGTGCTCTTAGATTCCTGTCTGACCACACTCTCGGAAATCGCTACGTATTCCGGAAAAAATGGTGAATTATTTGTGACAAGAAGAAGTATAAACGTCACTATCAGTTGTTTCACGCACGATAACCTCATCTTTCATTTCTTGAACATATGGAAGTCACGAAATCGGAGACACTCGTTACTGAGGAAGCGCGCTCTTACGTGTAAATTACAACGAATATTTCAGAAAAACGCTTAACTTTGACGTTTAAAGAAGTCTCAGAATACGTCGCAAACACAAAGAGGGAAAAAGGTATCTTCCCATCGAGCAGTATACGAACCTAAGTCCTATGGCACGGCAGTTTTTTTGCTCTACTACTTGTTTTTTTCTGCCCCTGGACAGGTAAGGGAAAACTAAAAAAAAGATTCTTGCCACGGCCACCTGTGTGTAAAAAAAAAAAAATTCTTGCCACGGCCACCTGTGTAAAAAAAAGGCACCTCTTCAGGCATTGGCGCCCATCTAGGCTTATCCCAAAAACAACTAACCTATTACTACAAGGGTTGGGAAAGGAGTCGCTAGCGCCTTCCGATTGGCGGAACATACAAACTTGTCATCTCGAAAATTTAATGGAGATTCCGTTTGTAGTGCGTTCAGAACATTTTATCGGCAAAGAAGTATCAGCATCTCATGGCTTGGACGTTCCAGCTGGAAGGCGGGTCATGAAAGGCGCTATGTAGAAAACTGGAGAAGAACTGCTTGTACCTGGGTTTGCGAACAAGTGAACAGTGTCGATCGTTAAGGTTAGTCCATTAACCTAGTTCCGATTTCTCGTCGGGGCCAAAAAGGTAGCGGACTGTATGACCGCGTATCCAATTCCAATTCACAGCGTTCGTTTTTGGTGTGGGGTAATGAATCACATCCGGGAATGAAAGCGTCAGGGCCTGCCGGGGTGGCCGAGCGATTCTAGGCGCTACAGTCTGGAACTGCGCGACCGCTATGGTCGCAGGTTCGAATCCTGCCTCGGGCATGGATGTATGTGATGTCCTTAGGTTAGTTAGATGTCCTTAGGTTAGTAGTTCTAAGTTCTAGGGGACTGATGACCTCAGAAGTTAAATCCCATAGTGCTCATAGCCATTTGAACCATTTTGAAAGCGTCAGAAAAGTGATTTGAGCAGGTGTCTGTTGGGTAAAGAAAGGCAAGATACGCTGCACTAGCCTCCAGACGTCAGTCGAAGGAGCACATGAGAATCGATGAGCGTCTGTGTAGGTAGGTAGGTAGTTAGTGTTTAACGTCTCGTCGACAGCGAGGTCATTAGAGACGGAGAGCAAGCTCGGGTTAGGGAAGGATTGGGAAGGAAATCGGCCGTGCCCTTTCAAAGGAACCATCCCGGCATTTGCCTGAAACAATTTAGGGAAATCACGGAAAACCTAAATCAGGATGGTTGGAGACGGGATTGAACCGTCGTCCTCCCGAATGCGAGTCCAGTGTGCTAACCACTGCGCCACCTCGCTCGGTGAGCGTCTGTGTCCTCTACACCACAGTGAACACAGAGGTGTGTGTCAGCGAGGCAGATGCGATGCAAACGAAACTGGTGGACCTGTTTGCCATTGACGGTGATATAACAGTAGGACTGGACGCTTGTGTCGAGGCAACCAGCATCCATCGCTTTCCACACATGACGCCATGTGATCTGGGGAAATTTGTGTGTGATGAGGTTGGGGGTTCGACTAATTGGTAATGTGCTGTGTACAGTCTTTGTTTGGAGTATATGTAAAAGGGGTAAGGAGTGCAGGATGTAACTTAACTCAAGAACGAAGTGCCGAAAGCGAAAAAAAAGGGGGGGGGGTGGAATGTCTGATAACATGACTGGGGCTGACTTGGAAACTGGTACGTATTCATGCAAAAGCAGTTCAGTGAGGCTCGTTGGGCAGCGATGCCAGACTTTCATTTGGGAGCTAACAAAAAGCGCCATAACTATCTGGCACATGGAATAAGCCCACTCCACCACGCTCCCGTGGGAGGACAAGGGAGGAATATTGAATTTTAAATAACATCCTGGGACAGAGGAAGGGTCCCATTGCCATCAACATACGTCTTGCAAGGATAATCGGAACCGGGTACACTTGTGTCACATGGGGAATGCGTGAGGTGTGGTAAACATTCACATATTGCGCACACTGTACGATGTAGAGGGATCTATGCCGGTGGTCCACAAGGCCGACCCTGATCCTTTGAAGAAGACGTCTACTGTTGGTTGCTGCAGAACGACGGAGGTCATTCATAAAATCAATGCCCAAACAGAGGACACTGGTGGCCACACTTAGAGGAGCGACATATCGCTCAGGTAGACAGAGCAGAACCTTCGATTTGGATTGTTAAGAGAACTGCCCGATGCCTCCCCATATGTCGCCACCCAAGTCAGAGCCGCGCGAACATCGTCTTCATTGTGGAGGTAGAGAACTAGATCGTCAGCATAGGCTATACAACAGAAGCGGTGCCCATGCAATGTCAGGCCCACCAGGCAGTAGGGGCTCTATGCCAAAGCATACAGTATCGTGGAAAGCAGGCAACCCTGCCGGACAGAACGCTCGATCGCTAGAGGCGCGGTGAGGCGACCATTGCAGACTATCCTTGAAGCCATTACCACTGTTACTATACGAGCCGGAAAACCCATGTGTTGGAGGACGCTACCGCACGACCACGTGGTGTGGACGTATAATATGTGAAACCTGCGCAGGTACCATGAATCTTTGTCCATGTGTCAACAAGTTGAAGTCTGTCCATGATGACAGAGAGGGTCATACATGGGGAATGATGTAGAAGTTGGTTCAAATGGTTCAAATGGCTCTGAACACTATGGGAGTTAACTGCTGAGGTCATCAGTCCCCTAGAACTTAGAACTACTTAAACCTAACCAACCTAAGGACATCACACACATCCATGCCCGAGGCAGGATTCGAAATTGCGACCGTAGTGGTCACGCGGTTCCAGACTGTAGCGCCTAGAACCGCTCGGCCACTTCGGCCGGCGTGGAAGTTGATCATCAGGCCCTTGTGTGGAGTTGAAATCGCCACCGAGGACCATTTCATCCAGAGGGCCATCGAAAAGCGCCGTTACCTCGTCAGCAAATAAGGTGTGTCGGTCACGACGTCGACTGGAGCCTGACGGCGCATATTCATTGAGGATGTTTACACCGACAGCGTGAAAGTTATACCTCTAGCATTAGGAAGGTACACTACATCTTCAGCAGGGAGTCCAGAACGGAGGAGGATGGCGACTCTACTACCGTTGTCAGGAGCATGGGAGATGTGTGCCGTGTAGGCAGTGGGGGTGTAGAAATCAGCGACTAACACTTCTTGGAGGAGAACAATGTCGACACCAGCAACATAAATGGTCTCTCGGAACAGTGGCAGTTTGTGGGAAGCTCGAGTGGTAGTCAGATTCATCGTTATGATTCGGTAGTGTTGTGGGTGTGCTCCCACCATTGGCACAGATGTTCCGGCAGATATGTCCAGCTGGTGTGTAACATCCAGCGCAGTCACTATAGCCGCAATCACTGGATGGAAGGTGGGTTAGGCACCTCCAAGGGGCAGTGCCACCATCTCGATCTGCTCCATCGTCAAAATCATCAACCTAGGAGACTAGAACAGGTGGCAAGCGATTGTCGTACTCATCGAGGACGAGTTGTGGTGACGCTGCTGGAGTGGGGTCCAGGGAATCTCCCTCCATGGGATCCATCGTTGTCGGGTCGGATTGTTCCTCAGATGGGACGTCAGGAGCGGCCACTCCTGTCGTCAGGCAGCTCGAAGGGAGATCACTGTCTTGTATCTGCTCGATTGCCTGTGATGCCACACGAGGAAGTGTGTCGTCGCATGGCGTTTGACTTCTTTCGTTTTCGGGGCGACCACTGCTTTCTGAGGTGCTGTTCTGTATCAGAATGTGGACATTCAAAGTCTGAGGACGCGCCCGTCTGAAGAAAAACAGAGGTAGGCACTGCACTGGCATCGATGTCCATCGCAACGGGCGGGCTGGTCATCGAGCTCTGGAGAAGTGGTGGTCTTGTAGCCTTCGGAGGACACGGTGTTGGTGAGTCCGCGGCAGCACCGTCATTTCCAGTTGGGAGTGCCGGGGGGAGAACAGGCGCTTCCTGAAGTGACGCATCGGGGCTGCGTACGGCTGTGGCTTAGCTGTCTGGTAAAGACGTGACCGTCGCTTTGGGAGCTGAGTCTCTGGTCGGGACCTGGAGCAAACGTTGGACCGAACATGGACCTCTTGTCAACAACCGGCACACGTCCGCAGCTGGCCATCATATACAGGGCGTTACAAAAAGGTACGGCCAAACTTTCAGGAAACATTCCTCACACACAAAGAAAGAAAACATGTTATGTGGATATGTGTCCGGAAACGCTTACTTACCATGTTAGAGCTCATTTTATTACTTGTCTTCAAATCACATTAATCATGGAATGGAAACACACAGCAACAGAACGTACCAGCGTGACTTTAAACACTTTGTTACAGGAAATGTTCAAAATGTCCTCCGTTAGCGACGATACATGCATCCACCCTCCGTCGCATGGAATCCCTGATGCGCTGATGCAGCCCTGGAGAATGGCGTATTGTATCACAGCCGTCCACAGTACGATCACGAAGAGTCTCTACATTTGGTACCGGGGTTGCGTAGACAAGAGCTTTCAAATGCCCCCATAAATGAAAGTCAAGAGGGTTGAGGTCAGGAGAGCGTGGAGGCCATGGAATTGGTCCCCCTCTACCAATCCATCGGTCACCGAATCTGTTGTTGAGAAGCGTACAAACACTTCGACTGAAATGTGCAGGAGCTCCATCGTGCATGAACCACATGTTGTGTCGTACTTGTAAAGGCACATGTTCTAGCAGCACAGGTAGAGTATCCCGCATGAAATCATGATAACGTGCTCCATTGAGCGTAAGTGGAAGAACATGGGGCCCAATCAAGACATCACCAACAATGCCTGCCCAAACGTTCACAGAAAATCTGTGTTGATGACGTGATTGCACAATTGCGTGCGGATTCTCGTCAGCCCACACATGTTGATTGTGAAAATTTACAATTTGATCACGTTGGAATGAAGCCTCATCCGTAAAGAGAACATTTGCACTGAAATGAGGATTGACACATTGTTGGATGAACCATTCGCAGAAGTGTACCCGTGGAGGCCAATCAGCTGCTGATAGTGCCTGCACACGCTGTACATGGTACGGAAACAACTGGTTCTCCCGTAGCACTCTCCATACAGTGGCGTGGTCAACGTTACCTTGTACAGCAGCAACTTTTCTGACGCCGACATTAGGGTTATCGTCAACCGCACGAAGAATTGCCTCGTCCATTGCAGGTGTCCTCGTCGTTCTGGGTCTTCCCGAGTCGCGAGTCATAGGCTGGAATGTTCCGTGCTCCCTAAGACGCCGATCAATTGCTTCGAACGTCTTCCTGTCGGGACACCTTCGTTCTGAAAATCTGTCTCGATACAAACGTACCGCGCCACGGCTATTGCCCCGTGCTAATCCATACATCAAATGGGCATCTGCCAACTCCGCATTTGTGAACATTGCACTGACTGCAAAACTACGTTCGTGATGAACACTAACCTGTTGATGCTACGTACTGATGTGCTTGATGCTAGTACTGTAGAGCAATGAGTCGCATGTCAACACAAGCACCGAAGTCAACATTACCTTCCTTCAATTGGGCCAACTGGCGGTGAATCGAGGAAGTACAGTACATACTGACGAAACTAAAATGAGCTGTAACATGGAAATTTAGCGTTTCCGGACATATGTCTACATAACATCTTTTCTTTATTTGTGTGTGAGGAATGTTTCCTGAAAGTTTGGCCGTACCTCTTTGTAACACCCTGTATAACGATGGCTCACACGCCATCTATCAGCAGATAGGATCGTACATGTTTGGAGAGTTCGATTTTGATTCGGCGGACACCATTCAACACGTGGTATGTCGTGAAAGTCTGCCATTTTCCCGCGATGTGCCCCTCAACATTGCCGTAGGGTCGGAAAGCTTTGACGACCGCGTCTTGTGGCACTTCGGAAGGGAGCTCAAAGACCCGAATTGTAGGAAGATCGAAACCAGCTTGATCTACCGTTACCTCCCCAATATGTCCGTCAGAATGCTTGAACTTGATTCCGTGTGCGTGTTATCGAACTACCTCAGCACATGATTCCTCCGTAGTCATTTTAATATAGACGATACTGCCAGTGCCAGAAGTGAATACCTATGACTTCCTGGGGGTTCAGACCTAGCTCTTCGCGAATGAATTGTTCAATTTCATAAGCGCGTGGTAGTGCAAGTTCGGATTGGAATGTTACTTTCAGGGTCGCTCATCGGTAACAGTGCGCCATGAGGTGCAGTAGTAATGGACGCTACACAACACGAAAATACCGCGACGCGGAAGTGAACAACTGCGGTCCGCGGCCGAAAGCCGACTGCACAGTTCGTCGCCTTTACAACTTTGCTACTAAAGCTTGCGCGCTATACCCGCTTGTTTTTTATGTAACTCCCAGCGAGAGAGACGTAAGCTGACTTCGTTGGCGAATGATGCGAACGTAAGCCGTAAATGCATGAAATTTTGGAAGGTTTCATCTATCAGGCTTCACACAATTCCTTTGCATTGTTACTTAAAAGTTTTAAACGCGTTTCGATAATTAATAAGTAAATCAATTGCGGAAAAGGGTATGCGAAGTCAGTAGTAATTTCAGCTATCACTCATGTAATGTATGTAAGCAGAGGTGATGTCTTGATATTTAATGATCTTTAAATTCTTAATTGCATAAAGTAACAGGTATTTTGAGAGAATATTGACCAAAAACTTTTTTTATTTTGTAATCATTCACAGTAACAACCTATCCTAACCATATTTCTAACAAAGGAAAATAGTCTATTATGAGCTCACTTTCCAACCAGACGCGTCCTGTGGTGATTCTTCAGTAACACAGTCACTAAATCCAAAGCTAAAACCGCTGGATATGTTTAAAATAACAAATTATAGGTGTAAATAAACCACAGCTAACCGAATGACAGAGCCATACCAAAATCCAAAACCTTTCGGTACATTTGTCGAAAAATCGGCGGGAAGACCGTTAGGTAACAGGCCTCAGAAAGTTGTTGAATAGGAAATTCGGATAAAGAACCGAAAATGACGTCACTACCTAGACTAACCTACTGCACCGATCGGTATGAACGATATAGAATAGGGCCCCTGGTCAGCTGCAGATTAAATCGGTAACGGTGCTGCAGGGCGTATTGGTCAAAGTGTAAAGGGGGTCTTTCAGTCTCTAACTTTATCCTAAGAATGTGAGAATGCCCTGTGACTCCCATACACATAGAGAAAGATCGTAAATTACAAACTATGCTCGAGGTGCTAGAAATATTTAGATCACTGTCTGGTATACTTTGATGATGTATATGTTCGAGAATTAACAATGAATGGACCTACTGCACAGCCATCTATCTACATTCGCAATGGTACTCGCAAAGTAGAGGAGGGGGCGGTTCAGTGATAAAACTGAACTGGGAAGCACGCTGTCACATCATGGTAGGTGTTGAAATTACTGTAAAATTGCTAAAACTGTTTGCACTATCATCTGTGATGCTTATTATTACAGTACATCGATGGTGTCTTTTCCATCCCATCTGTCGACTGGTACACTATTGGTGACCACATAATGATTGATCGACATCGCTTGTTCGAGATGGAGAAAGAGTTTTGGTGCATGGCCAACACCTTCTGGGAATGGCTAGCACTGAATCTGTGATCTAGTACATGACTGCAATATTTTTCCAACTAATTCCTCCATTGCTTTCTTCATCGAAACTTTGACGGTATCGCATACAGCATCAGACATTTCTTTATTTATTTTTTCAAATCTTTCACAAGGTGGAAACATTTTCAGAAAACCACAAAATAAATTACCTCAGTCCCTGCCATGTCCAAGACATCTCAGAGCATATGATCACCTAAAATTGATTTCATAGGTACCAGTGTGAGTTATTTGGAGGAGGAAAATGAAAATTCATAGCCACATGAATTACAAATTAATTTAAAATCACAAGCTATTCCCAATTTTCTTTCTTCAACAGCAATCACGCATTCCGTATTTTTACAGCTAACACATGAACATGTAAACTATAGCCTGGCAGAGAAGTTCTAAATCCAGTGGAATCCATATCAAAATCATTCACGCACCTGTACAGTTCTCCTGTCTCAAGTTTCGATGCTGAAAATGAGAGCTTACGTTCTTCATTTCGAGCTGATTCCTTTTTTTTTTTTTTTTTTTTTTTGTAAACCGATTTCCATGAAATCTCCGTTTCCTAAACACTGTTATTCCACCACCCATTATGCATGAATCTTGACTTCCACGTAAAGGTTTGTGAATTCAACCTTCCACCTACTAATGTGCATTAGTATTGTCAAAACGTAAATAAACCACACGCAATAAAGTTTTCAGGCAAAGATATAGATGTCAGCCAAAGACATCGAAAGAAAATAGCCTTCACACTGACAAAAACTCCGCTGAAGCAAGCAGTTTCCCAAATGTCGGAAAAGGTGGGAGTGGCGGCCAGTGCAGAGTTAATCAGTTAAACAATTTAAAGGCATTTCTAAAGCTGCCATCACGATAAAACTCACACACAACATAGATTTAACTGTGTAGGTCAAGAAAATAATAATTTTGAAAAATCGATTTTTTGGACCAAAATCCATTAGACCCCCCTTAAGTGATCACAGCAAAGAAAATTACCAAGAAAAGTTATATACAAAGGAACTAGGGCCTCCCAGACCAGATTCCTTGTCTGAGAAAGAGACGAAGTCAAATATGCGTGACTGCAAGCTAGCATTTAACAAAGAATGTCTGATTTTCAGCCCAGAAGTTAATTTGTTAACTAGTACATATTTTAGGGATTTTGTACGCTTGTTCGAAAAAATAAAAAAGTGCAGAAAGTCCGACTTAAAGAAAAATGCGAAATGGTGAATAGCGAACAATTAAAGATTATTTTCTTCTTGCCGTAAACTGCACTTAATTATGTACAAAACAACAAAATTCCACAAAAACTATTCTTTCTTTTTCAGACAAGTTATGCATATTATTATTTCTTTCCTTTCTCAGACGTTACGTCTAGTTAAAAATGAAAAGTGACGCGGACCTTGATGAAGCGTGACTTGCTTTTAACTGTACGGTATATATTACATTGCATTTAGGAACTTTCGGGTAATTGAACATGTATCAATAATTACAAATTTCTGTAGTTGTATATATACGTTTGGATGTAGCTGTATTGCATTGATGTACTGGTGGATATTGTGTGGTATGACTCCTGTAGTTGATAGTATAATTGGTATAATGTCAACTTTATCCTGATGCCACATGTCCTTGACTTCCTCAGCCAGTTGGATATATTTTTCAATTTTTTCTCCTGTTTTCTTCTGTATATTTGCTGTATTGGGTATGGATATTTCGATCAGTTGTGTTAATTTCTTCTTTTTATTGGTGAGTATGATGTCAGGTTTGTTATGTGGTGTTGTTTTATCTGTTATAATGGTTCTGTTCCAGTATAATATGTATTCATCATTCTCCAGTACATTTTGTGGTGCATACTTGTATGTGGGAACGTGTTGTTTTATTAGTTTATGTTGTATGGCAAGTTGTTGATGTATTATTTTTGCTACATTGTCGTGTATTCTGTATTTGCTAGTATTGTACATCCGCTTGTGATGTGATCTACTGTTTCTATTTGTTGTTTGCAAAGTCTGCATTTATCTGTTGTGGTATTGGGATCTTTAATAATATGCTTGCTGTAATATCTGGGCTTTATTGTTTGATACTGTATTGCAATCATGAATCCTTCCGTCTCACTGTATATATTGCCTTTTCTTAGCCATGTGTTGGACGCATCTTGATCGATGTGTGGCTGTGTTAGATTATATGGGTGCTTGCCATGTAGTGTTTTCTTTTTCCAATTTACTTTCTTTGAATCTGTTGATGTTATGTGATCTAAACGGTTGTAGAAGTTGTTAAGAAATTTCAATGGTGTAGCCGATGTATTTATATGAGTGATTGCTTTTGTATTTTGCTAGTTTCTGCTCGTTCTGTAAAGAATTTCCTTAAATTGTCTACCTGTCCATAATGTAGTTTTTTATGTCGATAAATCCCTTTCCTCCTTCCTTTCTGCTCAATGTGAATCTTTCTGTTGCAGAATGTATGTAATGTATTCTATATTTGTGGCATTGTGATAGTGTAAGTGTATTGAGTGCTTCTAGTTCTGTGTTACTCCATTTCACTACTCCAAATGAATAGGTCAATATTGGTATAGCGTAAGTATTTATAGCTTTTGTCTTGTTTCTTGCTGTCGATTCTGTTTTCAGTATTTTTGTTAGGCTTTGTCTATATTTTTCTTTTAGTTCTTCTTTAATATTTGTATTACCTATTCCTATTTTTTGCCTGTATCCTAGATATTTATAGGCATCTGTTTTTTCCATCGCTTCTATGCAGTCGCTGTGGTTATCCAATAAGTGATCTTCTTGCTTAGTGTGTTTTCCCTTGACTATGCTATTTTTCTTACATTTGTCTGTTCCGAAAGCCATATTTATACCATTGCTGAATACTTCTATTATCTTTAGTAATTGGTTGAGTTGTTGATTTGTTGCTGCCAGTAGTTTTAGATCATCCATGTATAGCAAATGTGTGATGTTGTGTTGGTATGTTCCAGTAATATTATATCCATAATTTGTATTATTTAGCATGTTGGATAGTGGGCTTTAGAGCAAGGCAGAACCAGAAAGGACTTAATGAGTCTCCTTGGTATATTCCACGCTTAATCTGTATTGGCTGTGATGTGATATTATTTGAATTTGTTTGGATATTAAGTGTAGTTTTCCAATTTTTCGTTACTATGTTTAGGAACTGTATTAATTTAGGATCTACTTTGTATATTTCCAATATTTGTAGTAACTATGAGTGGGGTACACTATCAAAAGCTTTTTGGTAATCAATGTATGCGTAGTGTAGCGACCTTTGTTTGGTTTTAGCCTGATATGTCACTTCTGCATCTATTATCAGTTGCTCTTTACATCCTCGTGCTCCATTGCAGCAGCCTTTTTGTTCTTCATTTATAATTTTGTTCTGTGTTGTATGTGTCATTAATTTCTGTGTAATGACTTAAGTTAATATTTTGTAAATTGTTGGTAGGCATGTTATGGGGCGATATTTTGCTGGGTTTGCTGTGTCTGCTTGGTCTTAAGGTTTCAGATAAGTTATTCCTTGTGTAAGTGTATCAGGGACTGTGTATGGGTCTGCAATGTAACTGTTAAATAATTTAGTTAGATGTGAATGTGTTGAGGTGAACTTCTTTAGCCAGAAATTTGCTATTTTATCTTTTCCAGGGGCTTTCCAAATGTGCGTAGAATTAATTGCTTGGGTGACTTCATGTTGCAAAATTATCACTTCAGGCATTTGCGGTATCATCTTGTACATGTCTATTTCTGCTTGTGTCCACCGTGCATGTCTCTTATAATGTACTGGGTTTGACCATATGTTGCTCCAGAAGTGTTCCATGTCTGTTATGTTTGGTGGATTGCCTGTTTTAATGTGTGTGTTATCTATTGTCTGATAAAATTTCTTTTGGTTTATGCTGAATGTTTGGTTTTGTTTCCTTCTATTTTCACTTTTTTTGTATCTTCTAAGTCGTTTGGCCAATGCTTGTAATTTCTGCTTCTTTTCATCCAATTGCTCTATCGCTTCTTGTTGTGAGATTTTACCTAACCTTTTTCGTTTTTTGTTTGATATTTCATTTCTTATAAATTGTGTTAGCTGTCCAATCTCTTTTCTCAGTTTTTCTGTTCTGATCTGTAGCCTGTGTTGCCATGCTGGTTTTGTGGGTTTCTTCAGTGTGTTGGTTGGTTCTAATCTCTGCCTAGTGTGTATATTTAGTGCAGTGAGTGCTCCTATACAAACCAGTAGGTGTAACTCTTCCATAGTTGTATTTTCATTTATTTTGTTGTGTATGATTGTGTTGATAGTTGTTATTGTTGTTTCGACTTGTGGGTTCAGAGGTGGTCTACGCAAGAATGGTCTAATGTCTGTATTTGTGTCTTTGTATTCTATATACGTCAGCTGAAATTTTTCTTCTATATCTAACATGTGTGTCACTTCGTGTTCTAGCTGTGCTTGTTCTGGTGGCTGTATTAAGATTTCGTTTTCCTCTGATTGTTTAATTGATGGGTGTTGTTCTTTGTTTGTTTGCTCTGGGATTTTTGAGTCCATTACTGTATTTTCTTCTTCTTCTGATTGCACATTATTTTGTTCCAGTATTTGTTGTACTTGTTGTTTGATGTTTTCTAATTATGACTGGGGTATTCTGTTATTTTTGATTATTACACGGATCTGATCAGCTAGTCGTTGTTCTGTTAAAAATTTTAATTCTGGGCATCTGGTAATAAATGTTGTGTACACTTGTGATCTGTATCCAGTTGTGTTCGTTCCTAAGTTTGTTGCTTGGTAATAACAGAACATGAGATGTCGGTTAACTTCATCTAACCATCTCATCCTCTGTCTTTGTTTTCCTCCTAGGGTGGTTGCAGGAAGCATATCCTGCAAAACACCTCTATTTGGATTTAAATCATTTTCCGTGTGGCTAGCAGTGTTGTTACCATTGTGGACGGGCATAGGGTTCAAGCGTCGTCCCCGACCATGACAGCGCTTGTCCAAGGCTTCATTAGTTCTGTCCTGAACCAACTAATCACTCTAAAAGGGGGGTTAGCCCTATGAGTGGTTTGTTCTTTTCGGCGCCTTTTACGACTGGCAGAACGTACCGGAGGCCTATTCTTTCCCCAGGCCTTATTATTACTATTATTTCTGTTGCTACTATTGTTGCAATTATTACTGCTAATGACAGAGGCTGAAGTTGTATAAATATGTTGATAAGCAGAACTGTTATTCAGCAGACGCTATTAATTTCACACTCTCATATTTATATGAATTTAAAAATATGTGAACACCCAGAATGTATACTTACGAGCAGCCACTACTTAATACTACAACTTACAATATAACATTGTGCACTTACAGACTACGGGAATACAAAAGGCTTTCCTGGCCTCATTCAGGAACAGTAATGAACATCACTGAAACTGACTTTGTCTACCTAGCACAGCTTCTTTTTACACATAAAATACGAAATACAGAATGCTTGGCTGAATTACATAACAGTGCATATCATTACATACTCTTGTCTAGAGCTGAACCATCTAAGGTCATCTCAGTTTTGACAAAGTAAATGTCTTTTGCATGTAGAAAAAAACTCAGTTCCTGGGCCTCAAGGCATATGGGTGCATATTTATTATACCATGGACATGTTAACAGTAACTTGTCTTCCTGCTTTCCTACTTTCTTTACAGTAATGCCCTTAATTCGTGGTGAAGCACAGGAAGGTGATACAGGCTGTACTGCAGGAGGCTTCACAGCTGTTTTCATGATACGGTTTTAACTGATCGAAATGTGCTACTATAGTGCGATTAGACAGCTGAATCTCCGCATTCATGGGAGAAGTCACCCGTATGATAAGGTAGGGGCCCTCAAACGGAGGCATAAATTTCTTAGTTTTCCCTCTTTTGACTTAGGGTGCTGATGCAAAACGAGACCTCCTGGTTTGTACTGGGGAAGTGTAGCCTCCTTGTCGCTAGGTTACAATTGTTTTGAGTAGCTTTAGAATTATATTGTTTTACTTGCTGCCAGATTGCCTTAAACTAATGGGATAACCACTTTATCTGTAAAAACACCGTGTAGCAACTTGTTGAGTTTAAGTGGGGAATTTAAGGTCATCCATGAACTACCTCATAGGTATCTATCCCAATCTATGTGTGAGTTGCTGATGTAGTAAGACAGCATTCAAGCGATTGTTTTATGGACACATTCGTGGCAACCGTTTGCTCGGAGATGAAAAGATGTTATATGCTATTTTTTGATTTGCACTAACTTGCATATTTGTGCGAACAGGGCAGACATAAAATTTGTTCCTTGGTCAGTCAGAATAACAGCTAGTGATCCATAAGGTAGAACCATATGATTTGCAAAGGCATAGGCAACAGTTTATGCAGTTATGTCTATGAGTGCTACTAGGATTAGGTGCATAGGAAAGTGATTAATAATTGTTTATATGTACTTAGTATTCTGGATTCTTAGTGTAAATGGGCTGGCAATATCCAAGGCAACGTTCTGAAATGGCCTTATAGTTTCTGGTACAGTTTGTAAAGGAATTTTGGTGCTCGATGCAGTCGCCCTCTGTGCGAAAGGCAGACAATTCTATATGAATTTCCAAGCATCGGTTTGCCTACCTCACCACCAAAAGCAGCTGTGGCTCATCGACATTATAGCAGGTCTGCAAACTGTCATGATACTGGGCCGTAATGCACTGTTGCAATTCTCTCAGTACTACTACCCGATTACCCAGGTGGTTTTACGGTACAATATACGTTCTCCTGAAGTGCAGTCAGGCTGGGGAGTATGCCACTGGCATTCTACATGTCTTTCCTGTACTTTTAGTTCTATTGAAACATTATCTGTCCGAGGAACCCTGACTTTGCATCTTCACCCATTGGTATTTTCGCATATGCACTTCACACTGCTATGTCCACTCACATACAGAATCTTTTCTCAACAATTTTGTCACTGGTTTAGCTACTATGGTATAATCTGTCACTAAAAACGACTGAAAATCCCGAACATCTGTAGGATCTGGAAAACTGTCAACTGCTGCTGTTAGCCTAGGATCTGGTTTAATCCCACTGCAATGATAACTTGTCTCGGGTACCGAACCTTTGACAAAAGAACACTCCTTTATCCTCAAACTTAAATGTGCGCTTTGCCGCCTGGACAATACACTTTTTAATCTCTCTGCATGTTCTTCATTGTTCTTGAAAACACTTTGCTGTAAACTAAATATATAAGACACATAGTAGGTCTCAAATCTTTGGAAACTGGAAGGCGGATTCCTTAAACCAAAAGCATACGAAGAAACTCATACAATCTGGATAGTACCAGAAAGCGGTCTTTGGTGGATCATGGGGTGCAACCGGAATTTGGTGGTATCCAGAGTGCATGCGAAGGTTAGCAAAATACTTACAATTCCGTAAACTATCTAATGTTTTGTCGCTTCATGGAAGAGAATAAATGTCAGGGGTCATGATATTTACTACTCTCACACCGACGCGTAGACGATAGGTTCTTTCCTCCATTGACAGATTTCTTAGGGACAATTGCGATCAGTGACTACCAGGGACTTGCAATGGGTTGAATTATCCTCGCAGCCAGCTGCTATTGAATAGTTTCCACAACAACAGACTGTAGGGAAATGGTAATCTGCATCATTTCTGAGCAATTGATATATTGTCTCCAAATGGAATTTTGTGCTATGTGAGGTCAGTTGCTGACAAATCTATCGTTTCTCGAATAGTTATGCATATTCTTCGAATATCGGATTCAAAATATTCAGTCCTGTCTCAGGCAAATGTGTCAAATTCTCCTTTAACTGATTCTTCAACAAAGGCGCAAATGTGCAGACTTTCCTCACTGGCAACTGCTTCTTTCCCTTACATTTAAACTGCTTCTGATATTGAACTTACATTTCCATTCTTTCCTCACCACTCGTCAATGTAGTTCGCCGTGGAATTCCTATGTTTCTCTGGCCTAAATTATCGACACGTACTGTCACTCAGAGAGTCTTACCAAATACCTCTGGTTTACTTAAACTTCGTTTGACATGAATCTGCAACCGGTAGAGAATATGGATCAAGCAGAAAGTCCGATCTTGGCAGAATCCAGGCTCTGACACCAATCAAGAGAATTTTTCTCAACCTCCGCTGATGCTGACAGGGGTTGTAGTTTTTAACAACCACGCATGCTGTTCTGTCGGAGTCCGTGGAGGATGTCTCACACCACAAGTTCCTCTCGATTGCAGCGCATGTTACTGTCAAAAAAGTGAGTCACCTCACCGAACTGAACAGTTCGCGTCTTGTAATCTGTCGCCTCCAGGAAATGGGTTAGGAAGTCGTTCTCTAAAATGACATCGAAATCCTGTCTGCTCATTCTTACTACTTCCATATGAAATTCATACTTCATTCCATCAATTTGCAAATCTACTAAAGACATTTCTACAGGGATGATTATTTGTTCATCTACCCCACATATGTAACAATGTGGTCATTTGAATGCGTGCTTGTCATTTTGTGAAACAAATAAAGCACTAAACTGAACTTAACAGTCCTTCCTCTGACCTTGCCTTTTAAAAGCAAGTTTGCCACCTCATTAATTTCTTTCTTCTTTTCTGTGTTTATTGTTCTGGTTGTAGTGAGGGTAGATGGCAAAAATTGCCCCACACTCAGTTCTCCAGGATGTACTTCATGTCGTGACCTCTTGTTTCTCCTGTTCTGTGGAGCATTTCTCTGCAGAAAGCTTTGACTGAGTGTGCAGTCATCAGTTGTGGGTCATGTCATGTGCACCTCATCCAACAAGGAGCGTGGCAGCGCACGGTTGTAGACTTCGGCTT
The DNA here is from genome assembly GCF_023864345.2 of Schistocerca serialis cubense. NCBI lineage: Eukaryota > Metazoa > Arthropoda > Insecta > Orthoptera > Acrididae > Schistocerca > Schistocerca serialis. Next base: position 859,472,231 of record NC_064640.1, on the reverse strand, counting down.
TCCATTGTGCTGACAATTAGGGTTATTTACGAAAACTCAGCGCGGCTCATTTCAACTCACAAACGTCCTGCTTCTTTATGCAACAGGCCTAATCTTACTGCCTCATGCAAGACCAGAGAGGCTACCGGAAAGACACTCCTGATCTGTGGATTGATCACTCTTATGAATACGAGGTGTGGCTAGAAAAAAACCGGACTAGTACTGGTGAAACAATAAAACGAATGCAATAAGGCTGAAAGTCGCGTGGCCTGTGAATTGACTCTCGCTCCGCCTACTGCCCGAGTTTCATCTGCCTCCTGCACTCAGTCTGCCCGTGGCGTCTGTTTTAAGTAGTTAACGTTTTGTCTGTGCGTCGGAAAATGTTGAGTGTACAGAAAGAACAGCGTGTTAACATCAAATTTTGTTTCAAACTAGGAAAATCTGCAAGTGAAACGTTTGTAATGTTACAACAAGTGTACGGCGATGATTGTTTATCGCGAACACAAGTGTTTGAGTGGTTTAAACGATTTAAAGATGGCCGCGAAGACACCAGTGATGACACTCGCACTGGCAGACCATTGTCAGCAAAAACTGATGCAAATATTGAAAAAATCGGTAAACTTGTTCGACAAGATCGCCGTTTAACAATCAGAGCAGTGTCTGAGTTAACAGGAGTTGACAAGGAAAGTGTTAGGCAGATTCTTCATGAAAGTTTCAACATGAACAAAGTGTGTTCAAAAATGGTTCCAAAGTGTCTCACAATTGAACAGAAGGAACGCCGAAGAATGATTTGTTCTGACATCCTGGAAAACAATTAAAGTGATCCTACCTTCTTACAAAATGTTATTACTTGCGATGAATCGTGGTTTTTTACTTACGATCCCGAAACTAAACGCCAATCGATGCATTGGAAAACTCCTGGTTCTCCACGACAAAAAAAAGCACGAATGTCAAAATCGAAATTCAAGGCAATGATGATTGTTTTTTTGACATCAAAGGGATTGTGCACATTGATTGGGTACCAGAGGGACAAACAGTGAATCAGCATTACGTACATTAGCTTCCTGGCTACCCTACGTGAGCGAGTACGGAGAAAACGGAACGATTTGTGGAGAAAAAAGTCATGGATCCTTCACCAAGACAATGCCCCAGCTCACAGTGCGTTGTCAGTGAAGAAGTTTTTGGCAAAACACAACATTCCCATCATAGATCATTCACCCTACTCACCTGATTTGGCCCTCTGTGACTTTTTTCTTTTCCCTAAAGTCAAGTCAGCTTTGAAAGGAACTAGATTTGAGACTGTTGAAGCAGTAAAAGAAAAAGCGACGGAAGTAATGTATGGACTTACCGAAAATGATCTGCAGCATTGCTATGAACAGTGGAAAATTCGTATGGAGCGGTGTAGAGACCGAGGAGGAGAGTACATTGAAGGAGATAACATGAAATTGTAAATAATTGTAAATAAATGTTTTTTCCAGCATCAGTCCGGTTTTTTTCTAGCCGCACCTCGTACATCAATCGCCCTTGCCTCGGCTTCCTCAGTTAGAACCTCATTTCAGGTATTATCCCTTCCAGCATGTACGAGGCTAACCCGGAAAGTAGGGTTATGAGAATTTTTTGAAGTGCAAAAAAATTCACATCCGGAAGGGTGGCAGCAACATATGGACGTACTTTACTGCATCTACAGCAGCGGTCCTCGAAGAGCTTTCAGCTGTCCGCGCGATCACGTTCATGCACCACACTGTTAAGATGTAGCTGTAACTTTAATTTTTCCAGAGACATGGCGTTAATTTTGTCTTGGAGTAGAGTGAGACAGTCTGGCTCAACCTCTGCCACAGCAGCAACATCAGGAGTCCTTTCTGACCGTTCATCAAATGGAACGCAAATCTGGCATGGTTACAATTTTAGGATCACAAATTGTTGAGAGCGACGACCTTGCCAAGTAAAGGGTGTCCCACAGGTACACAGAAAAACACTAAACCAACTCGCGATGGATTTCCAAGGCTGTAGCTCGCATAAAGGAAGATGGCGACAAAGTACGCATAGCAGCTAGACTTACATTATTACTTATGGAGAAATAGTCACAATTGCAAAATAGCATTGATTTAAAATGGCAGATTTCGGCATATGCAACAGGCCATCTTCAGATTGATTCCGCTGTAAAGATTATAAAAGTACGTGGTAATTAATGAAGTCGGTCTCGCATAAAATGAGAAACGTACTGGCCACATCACGAACTGCCTTTAAATATTACACACAAGCCCAAAGGGTTTACTTTTGACCACATTTGAGGAGCCTGAAATTTTTGTTCACTGAAAAAAAAATTCTTCATTTCTGTTAAATGAAGAATTAGACTTTTACGAAACGACCTTTTTCGATCTTTTTAAAGAAATGATGTAAGGAATGTTTGCTGCTTCTTCGTTTTCTCTTATAGTAAGCTTACATGTCAATTTTTTAAAAATATTTACTGAACCTATTTGATTTTACGTATTTCATTTTTACCAAGAGACTACGTCACGTTTTTTATATTTTATTTCGTTAATCTTTTACGAATATTGATACTGTATGTTAAAGGGAAAAAACTTTTAAAAACTCAATTGTAATTATTTTGCGCCTGACATAGGCACGTAGCTCTAACTACAAATTTTAATTAACTACCTGAAAAAAATTTTCCCTCATGCCACACTGATTTACTCAGGCATTATAATTATTACAAATATGTTCTAATTCTCCCAGTCTTTTACAGTCACGCTATTCTTCAACAACAACGCTAAAAATTTAAAGGAAAACGCCAATTCAACCAAAATAACGGCGACCTGGACAAGTCTCCATGGGAACAGCATAATCTACGCTCATCTCTGGACGCCAGTAGGCACTATACAACATCGGCTAGCCAACAGTGCGCTACAGCTTGGCCTTTGACAAGCAACTTCCAAACACGTAGCCAATTCCATGGAAGCTTCGTCGCCATGAAGTACCAACAAGCACCACCAGCTGGCATTCAACGTTCGCACAACTTTTTGTATTGGTAAACTTGTATTTAAAGTTTATTTGAAATTAAGCACTTTTGTTAATGACCTACACTATATATTTATACAGCAGCACTTGTATAATGATATACGTATAGCTCTACTGTTAGTATTATACTTCATTTGCACGTCACGAACATTTTTACGTACAGTAAGATCCAGATGCCTGCAGCTGACGCAATGTAGCAAACTGGAGCGTGTATCGAGCAATATTTAACGCGTGGAAATACACCCGCTAACAGCAGTTTTGTCGTGTTGACAGCACGTAGCTGCTCAGCACGTCGCCAGCAAATGGGTAAAACATCACACCTTTTTAGTTTAATCTTTGTACATTTTATGCAAGATTAAGTTCACTAATTACTTTGCAGTTCTAGAATCTTCGCAGTGCAATCAATTTCAAGATGGCCTACAGCATATGGCAGAACAGGTAATTTTAAGTAAATAATATTTTGCGATAGTGACTGTTTCTTCGTAAGTAATTATCACAAGTAATATCGCTGACACTCCCAACCGTGTTTGTTAAAATCAATACTTACATTAGATTCCAGCGTCGGCTGGGATAGCGCAAAGGGATCGATGTTGCCGAATCAGCGACTCGGCGTGGAGAGTATCGATGACGGAACGGCGACAGCATGGATCACGAGGCCCACAACAAAAACAGGCTATGGAACATACGTCACGTCCATGTCTTACCAGCGCCAACAGCCGTCTCAGGCGAGGAGCGAGTAACTTTTCCAGACGAGATTGATAATTCTTTGAAGGCACGTTGAAACGCATGCAAGTTCTCGATAGTACCTGAAACACCGATGACCTTTAGCGGATACCTTTTCAATTACATACACTACTGTCCATTAAAATTGCAACACCAGGAAGAAATTCAGATAAACGGGTATTCATTGGACAAATATATTATACTAGAACTGAAATGTGATTACATTTTCACGCAATTTGGGTGCATAGATCCTGAGAAATCAGTACCCAGAACAACCACCTCTGCCCTTGATACGCCTGGGCATTGAGTCAAACAGAACTTGTATGGCGTGTACAGGTTCAGCTGCCCATGCAGCTTCAACAAGATACCACAGTTCATCATCAGTAGTGACTGGCGTATTGTGATGAGCCAGTTGCTCGGCCACCATTGACCAGACGTTTTCAATTGGAGAGAGATCTGGAGAATGTGCTGGCCAGGGCAGCAGTCGAAGATTTTCTGTATCCAGAAAGGCCTGTGCAGGACCTGCAACATGCGGTCGTGCATTATCCTGCTGGAATGTAGGGTTTCGCAGGGATCGAATGAAGGGTAGAGCCACGGGTCGTAACACATCTGAAATGTAACGTCCATTGTTCAAAGTGCCGTCAATGCGAACAAGAGGTGATCGAGACGTGTAAACAATGGCACCCCATACCATCACGCCGGGTGATACGCCAGTATGGGGATGACGAATACTCGCTTCCAATGTGGGTTCACCTCGATGTCGGCAAACACGGATGCGACCATCATGATGCTGTAAACAGAACCTGGATTCATCCGAAAAAATGACGTTTTGCCATTCGTGCACCCAGGTTCGTCGTTGAGTACACCATCGCAGGCGCTCCTGTCTGTGATGCAGCGTCAAGGGTAACCGCAGCCACCGTCTCCGAGCTGATAGTCATGCTGCTGCAAACGTCGTCGAACTGTTCGTGTAGATGGTTGTTGTCTTGCAAATGTCCCTATGTGTTGACTCAGGGATCGAGACGTGGCTGCACGATCCGTTACAGCCATGCGGATAAGATTCCTGTCATCTCGACTGCTAGTGATACGAGGCCGTTGGGATCCAGCACGGCGTTCCCTATTACCCTCCTGAACCCTCCGATTCCATATTCTGCTAACAGTCACTGGATCTCGTCCAACGTGACCAGCAATGTCGCGATACGATAAACCGCAATCGCGATAGGCTACAATCCGACCTTTATCAAAGTCGGAAACGTGATGGTACGCATTTCTGCTCCTTACACGAGGCATCACAACAACGTTTCACCAGGCAACGCCGATCAACTGCTGTTTGTGTATGAGAAATCGGTTGGAAACCTTTCTCATGTCAGCACGTTGTAGGTGACGCCACCGGCGCCAGCCTTGTGTGAATGCTCTGAAAATCTAATCATTTGCATATCATAGCATCTTCTTCCTGTCGGTTAAATTTCGCGTCTATAGCACGTCATCTTCGTGGTGTATCAATTTTAATGTGCAGTAGTGTACATATTTATTTGCCGTGGACTCTGCATGGAACCGAGCGTTCGCTTAATGTGGCGGACAAGGCGACTAGTGTGACGTAACAAGTTCGTTGTGGGGCCCGGCAGCATGTACCAGACTGACATGCTCTCGGTACGCTGGCAGCTGAGCAGCGTGGTGGTTCAAGGAGCGCACCCATGCGGCAGCGGGGTTGACTTTGGCTTAACACGGTGAAGCTATGCTCCGTACAGGCTTTCATGCCGAAAAGTGTACTGTGTGCACATCTGAGTGCAAAGAGGAAAGTCGAGCTTTCGTGCAGCCCAGCCAACTGTAGTTAAACTACATGACCACAGTGCACTATCAGCTGCCACGGTTTAGGATATGTGCGGCGACTATCCATGAAAGGAATTCCTGCCAGTTACCAGAACTAATAGTAAGTCAGAACCTTCTCAACTGACACGTCTTGTGTGTGGTATGGCCACCGTTGGATAGTAGTAGGAAGGTTGTGTTCAGGTTGTCTGGATAATTTTGGTAGAAATTCAGAACTGGACTGTTTGCAGATTCGAAAGTGAAGTTTTATTGCCTCCAAACTTTTTCTCTAAGGGGCACAGATGTGTTGCACACTGCGGCGACATGGGACTACCGCAGCCAGACTGAGGTACATATTGCCTGAAAGGAGGAGGGGCTGGGAAACACGTCCGGTCAGGAGGAGAACTGGCAGCCAAGAAACCCTCCCTACGGTAGCGGGGTACTCTCTCCAGTGTACTCCGGGTCCCCCACGTGGCTGTTTCCGGGTCTTCCATTGGCTGGTCGAGGGGTACTCTGCGGGTCCCCTAGCCAGCAATTCCTGAGGAACTGCGCTCCCTGTCAGCTTTACCCACTGCAGGAACCCTACCCCTATAAGCAGAGCACGGGTAGATACAGTCAAGCAACATGCGCTACTGCATCAGTCCAGCTCAGTCACTGTTTTATCAGAAGTTCTGGACAATGACATGTAACACGGTATGATGTCGCAAAATGTGTCTGTCAGTCTTTCCCCCTCAGTCTGACTACTCACCACGCACAGTGCATAGTTCAGTAAATCTTGTAACCGATCTGCGGACGAGAGGTATAGTTGATGGTATAACGGAGCAACGAACTTCCTCGATGAGCTATTTGGTTGGTGGTTGGTGGGTAGTGTTTAACGTCCCGTCGACAACGAGGTCGTCAGAGACGGAGCGCAAGCTCGGGTTAGGGAAGGATTGGGGAGGAAATCGGCCGTGTCCTTTCAAAGGAACCATCCCGGCATTTGCCTGAAACGATTTTGGGAAATCACGGAAAACCTAAATCAGGATGGCTGGAGACGGGATTGAACCGTCGTCCTCCCGAATGCGAGTCCAGTGTGAGCTATTTGAAGTCATGTCAAGCAGTATTGTAGAAAACATGCTTAAACAGCTCGGCATGCAGAAGCGAGGTTCTGTCCGCCACAGGTATTGACTTTTAACAAACATAGTATACACATCCAACGAGTATGCTGATACGACGCTGTTGCTCGACGAATGCCGACAGGATGCAAATGATGCAGCCATGGGTAATGACGTAAGATCTCTTTTAATAGGCGCACTGAGTTCTGCATTCAGGAAAATCACCACTTGCTTGAACATCTCATCTAAATGCTCAGTCCACCACCAGAACATCTAACTGATCACAATCAATTTTGTCCGCAGCTCGTGGTCGTGCGGTAGCGTTCTCGCTTCCCACGCCCGAGTTCCCGGGTTCGATTCCCGGCGGGGTCAGGGATTTTCTCTGCCTCGTGATGACTGGGTGTTGTGTGATGTCCTTAGGTTAGTTAGGTTTCAGTAGTTCTGAGTTCTAGGGGACTGATGACCATAGATGTTAAGTCCCATGGTGCTCGGAGCCATTTGAATTTTTGAACAATCAATTTTGTACAGCACGTTGCATCCACTGCGAAAAATCTGAACGTTGTAGCTACCTAACTAAAACTAATACAAATCTCACTAATACTATTTGTACACAGTGGGTTTAAACACACCAGGCACGTCTATACGAAAACTAGACGAATTTTCATGGCGTTTCCGCAGGTAAGTTGGGCATGGCTTGAAGCACCGTACAAGCTTTCTTTCATAAAAATCGTATCACGGAAAGAAAAGATATCGTGATTTAAGTTTTGTCTAAAACCGCCGTATCTGTCTATTTGTCTACGATAATCTCTCTCGTGGGCTTTTCACAGGTAACTTTAGGATTGCTTGGAGTGCCGTATAGGCTTTATTTTATCAAAATCCGATAATAAAAAAACGTAATTGAAAGTTGTATACACACTAATTTTATATGTGCGAAAGTAACTCTGTCTCTTACGTTTTCACGACTAACCTACTGAAACGTTTTCAGTTAAATTTGGTATGGGATAGCTTGCACCCTGAGGAAGAACACAAGCTAATTTAGAAAGTGTATAGTACAAGATATTTATTGATTTGAAGAATATCACGCGAATTAGGGAATAATGTTTAGTCTTTAAAAAAGTTGTTTGCTTTTCAACTTTTGATACTTATCATTGGTTTATATGAGCTGCGTTATACATCTAAATCTATGTGATTACTCTGCTATTCACAATAAAGTGCCTGGCAGAGGGTTCAATGAACCACCTTCAAACTGTCTCTCTACCGTTCCGCTCTCGAACGGCACGCGGGAAAAACGAGCACTTAAATTTTTCAGTGCGAGCCCTGATTTCTCTTATTTTATCGTGATGATCACTTCTCCCTCTGTAGGTGGGTGCCAATAGTATGTTTTCGCAATCGGAGGAGAAAACTGGTGATTGAAATTTCATAAGATGATGGAATCGCAACGAGAAACGCCTTTTTTTTTTAATGATTGCCACTCCAATTCATGTATCATGTCTGTGAAACGATCTCCCCTATTCCACAATAATACAAAACGAGCTGCCCTTCTTTGTACTTTTTCGATGTCATCCGTGAGTCCCACCTGATGCGGATCCCACACCGCACAGCAGTACTCCAGAATTGGGCGGACAAGCATGGTGTAAGCAGTCTCTTTAGTAGTCCTGATGCACCTTCTAAGTGTTCCACCAATCACAGTCTTTGGTTTCCTCTTCCCACAATATTAACTATGTGATCGTTCCAGTTTAGGTTATTTGTAATTGTAATCCCTAAGTATTTAGCTGAATTTACAGCCTTCAGATTTGTGTGACTTTTCGCGTAATCGAAATTTAGCTGATTTCTTTTAGTACTCATGTGAATAACACCACACTTTTCTTTATTCAGGGTGAATTGCCACTTTTCGCACCATACAGATATCTTATCTAAATCATTTTGCTAGTCGTTTTGATCATCTGATGAATTAACAAGATCATATGCAAACGATCTAAGACGGCTACTCAGATTGTCTCCTATGTCGTTAATATAGATCAGGAACAATAGAGGGCCTATAACACATCCTTGGGAACGCCGGATATTACTTATGTTTTACTCGACGACTTTCCGTCTATTACTACGAACTGCGACCTTCTGACAGGAAATCACGAATCCAGTCGCACAACTGAGGTGATACGCCGTAGGCACGCAGTTTGGTTAGAAGACGCTTGTGAGGAACGGTGTCGAAAGCCATCTGGAAATCTAAAAATATAGAATCAATTTGACATCTCCTGTCGATAGCACTTATTTCTTCATGAGTATAAAGAGCTACTTGTGTTTCGCAAGAACGATATTTTCTGAATCCGTGCTGACTATGTGTCAATAGATCGTTTTCTTCGATGTACTTCATAATGTTCGAATACAGTATATGTTCCAAAACCCTACTGCAAATCGACGTTAGTGATATAGGCCTGTAATTCAGCGGATTACTCCTACTTCCCTTTTTGGGTATTCGTGTGACTTCAGCAATTTTCCAGTCTTTAGGTACGGATCTTTCTATCAGCGAGTGGTTGTATATAACTGCAATGCAATGCAAAGTAATGGCTGGTTGGTTGGTTGATTCGTGAGAGGAAACAAAACACCGAGATCATCGGTCACTGAAAAGTAATGAATACAATGCTAATGTAATCTTAAATGCGTTTAATCAATATTTCCACACTATTCGTTGCGTACTGTACACGTTGTATGATTTATCGTTACTTCAATAGCACGAAGCACAGATGCGCACTCCTTCCCGTGCCTCTCTGTATGCATTGATCAAAAGGGATGCTGTGCATACCGACACATCGTACGTTGGAATAGCGCATTACGAGCTATGCTTAGCCGAACAGCCAGACACGTGAGGGCAGCTGATATTATTGTATGTACGTTACTTTCTCATCGTCACTAATAACAAAACTACTGCTAAGCGCGGTGGTCTAGTGGTTCTAGGCGCGCAGTCCGGAACCGCGGGACTGCTACTGTCGCAGGTTCGAATCCTGCCTCGGGCATGGATGTGTGTGACGTCCTTAGGTTCGTTAGGTTTAAGTAGTTTTAAGTTCTAGGGGACTGATGACCACAGAAGTTGAGTCCCATAGTGCTCAGAGCCATTTGAACCATTTTGAACTACTGCTAAACGAGTGGAGCCGTGGGTAACAACGAGTAACAGTGTAAAATTTTCCAATTAAAAGAAAAAGTGTAATTCAGTGGCCGTAACTCTCTGGAAAATAAGTAAACTGTGTTCATAAGTCCGCAGAAAGTGTAACGTTTCTAACATTAACCTGTCTACGCCGGCCGAAGTGGCCGTGCGGTTAAAGGCGCTGCAGTCTGGAACCGCAAGACCGCTACGGTCGCAGGTTCGAATCCTGCCTCGGGCATGGATGTTTGTGATGTCCTTAGGTTAGTTAGGTTTAACTAGTTCTAAGTTCTAGGGGACTAATGACCTCAGCAGTTGAGTCCCATAGTGCTCAGAGCCATTTGAACCATTAACCTGTCTACATAAACGTTTCTTTTCGGTTATCAGTTTGTAACTTATAGAGAAAAAGGTTTATCTGAATCGCCTTTTATAAATCATATCTGGATGATATTACCGACCGGCCTCTGTCGCCGAGTGGTTCTAGGCGCTTCAATCCGGAACCGCGCTACTGCTACAGTCGCCCGGCCGGAGTGGCCGTGCGGTTCTGGGCGCTACAGTCTGGAGCCGAGCGACCGCTACTGTCGCAGGTTCGAATCCTGCCTCGGGCATGGATGTGTGTGACGCCCTTAGGTTAGTTAGGTTTAATTAGTTGTAAGTTCTAGGCGACTTATGACTTCAGAAGTTGAGTCGAATAGTGCTCAGTGCCATTTAAACCATTTTTTGCTACAGTCGCAGGTTCGAATCCTGCCTCGGGCATGGATGTTTGTGATGTCCTTAGGTTAGTTAGGTTTAAGTAATTTTAAGTCTAGGGGACTGATCACCTCAGATGTTAAGTCCACATCTTAGAGCCAACTGAACCGTTTTGAAATGCTGCGGAAGCTAAACTCTCTAACACTGAAATACGAAAATTAAAAAAAGCAGCAAATTTACACTGTGGTGACAAAACTTATGAGCTACCACCTAATATCGTGTCGGACCTCAGTTCGCCCAGTGCAGTGCGTCAACTCGACGTGGCATGGTCTCAAAAAGTCGTTTGAAGTCCCCTGCTAAAATACTGACCCATGCTCCCTCTATAACCGTCCTTAACTTCGAAAGTGTTGCCGGTGCAAGATTTTGTGCGCAAACTGACCTCTCTATTTTGTGCCGTAAATGTTCGATGGGGTTCATGTCTGGCGATCTGGGTGGCCAAATCATTCGCTCGGATTGTCAAGAATGTTCTTCAAATCAGTCGCGAATAGCTGTAGCACTGTGACATGGTGCATTGTCATTCATAAAAATTCCATGTTTGTTTGGGAGCATGAAGTCCATGAATGGTTGCATATGGGCTCCAAGTAGCCATTCCCAATCGGTAGTCGGTTCAGTTGGACCAGAGGACCCAGTCATTCCACGTAATCACAGCCCACAACATTATGGAACCACCATCAGCTTGCACAGAGCCTTGTTGACAACTTGAGTCCATGGCTTCTTGGCGTGTGCGCCACACTCCAACCCTTTCATTAGCTCTAACCAACTGAAATCTGGACTCGTCTGACCAGTTGAGTTTTCCAGTCGTATAGGGTTCAAGCGATATGGTCACGAACCTAGTAGAGGTGCTGCAGATGATGTCGTGCTGTTAGCAATGGCACTCGCATCGGTCATCTGTTGCTATAGCCCATTAACGCCAAATTTTGCCAGTTCGTCGTACGTCCCACATAGATCTCGGCAGTGTTGCTTGTCTGTTACCACTGACAACTCTACGCCAAACCGCTACTCTCGGTCGTTAAGTGAAGGACGTCGGCTACTGCGTTGTCGTCCATGGTGAGAGGTAATGCACACTCTTGAGACACTGGATCTCGAAATGTTGAATTCCCTAAAGGTTTCCGAAATACACTACTGGCCATTAAGATTGCTACACCACGAAGATGACGTGCTACAGACAAGATATTTAACCCACAGGAAGAAGATGCTGTGATATGCAAATGATTAGCTTTTCAGAGCATTCACACGAGGTTGGCGCCGGTGGTGACACCTACAACGTGCTGACATGAGGAAAGTTTCCAACCGATTTTTCATACACAAACAGAAGTTGACCGGCGTTGCCTGGTGAAACGTTGTTGTGATGCCTCGTGTAAGGAGGAGAAATGCGTACCATCACGTTTCCGACTTTCATAAAGGCCGGATTATAGCCTATCGCGATTGCGGTTTATCGTATCGCGACATTGCTGCTCGCGTTGGTCGAGATCCAATGACTGTTAGCAGAATGTGGAATCGGTGGGTTCAGGAGGGTAATACGGAACGCCGTGCTGGATCCCAACGGCCTGTTGATGACAGGCATCTTATCCGCATCGCTCTAACGGATCGTGCAGCCACGTCTCGATCCCTGAGTCAACAGATGGGGACGTTTGCAAGACAACCATCTGCACGAACAGTTCGACGACGTTTGCAGAAGCATCGACTATCAGCTCGGAGACCATGGCTGCGGTTACCCTTGACGCTGCATCACAGGTAGGAGCGTCTGCGATGGTGTACTCAGCGACGAACCTGGGTGCACGAATGGTAAAACTTCATTTTTTCGGATGAATCCAGGTTCTGTTTACAGCATCATGCTGGTCGCATCCGTGTTTGGCGACACCTCGGTGAATGCACATTGGAAGCGTGTATGCGTCATCGCCATACTGGCGTGTCGCCCTGCGTGATGGTATGGGGTGCCATTGGTTACACGTCTCGGTCACCTCTTGTTCGCATTGACGGCACTTCGAACAATGGACGTTACATTTCAGATGTGTTACGACCCGTGGCTCTACCCATCATTCGATCCCTGCGAAACCCTACATTTCAGCAGGATAATGCACGACCGCATGTTGCAGGTCCTGTACTGGTCTTAATGGATACAGAAAATGTTCGACTGCTGCCCTGGTCAGCACATTCTCCAGATCTCTCACCAACTGAAAACGTCTTGTCAATGGTGGCCGACCAACTGGCTCGTCACAATACGCAAGTCACTACTCTTAATGAACTGTGGTATTGTGTTGAAGCTACATGGGCAACTGTACCTGTACACGCCATCCAAGCTCAGTTTGATTCAGTGCCCAGGCATATCAAGGACGTTATTACGGCCAGAGGTGGTTGTTCTGGGTACTGATTTCTCAAGATCAATGCACCCAAATTGCGTGAATATGTAATCACATGTCAGTTCTAGTATAATATATTTGTCCAATGAATACTCGTTAATCATCTGCATTTCTTCTAGGTGTAGAAATTTTAATGGGCAATAGTGAATTTCTCAACCACTGCTTCTCTTTCATGTCCCTCGACTCTTATAACTGCCATCTGGTTTCTGTACAAATTGTAAATAGCCATTCGCTCCCTGCAAATCTGTATATTGAACAAGCAGTAAAGGAAACAAAAGAAAAATTCGGAGTAGGTATTAAAATTCATAGAGAAGAAATAAAAACTTTGAGGTTCGCCGATGACATTGTAATTTTGTCAGAGACAGCAAAGGACTTGGAAGAGCAGTTGAATGGAATGGACAGTGTCTTGAAAGGAGGATATAAGATGAACATCACCAAAAGCAACACAAGGATAATGGAATGTAGTCTAATTAAGTCGGGTGATGCTGAGGGAATTAGATTAGGAAATGAGACACTTAAAGTAGTAAAGGAGTTTTGCTATTTAGGGAGCAAAATAACTGATGATGGTCGAAGTAGAGAGGATATAAAATGTAGACTGGCAATGGCAAGGAAAGCGTTTCTGAAGAAGAGAAATTTGTTAACATCGAGTATAGATTTAAGTGTCAGGAAGTCATATCTGAAAGTATTTGTATGGAGTGTAGCCATGAATGGAAGTGAAACATGGACGATAAATAGTTTGGACAAGAAGAGAATATAAGCTTTCGAAATGTGGTGCTACAGAAGAATGCTGAAGATTAGATGGGTAGATCACATAACTAATGAGGAAGTATTGAATAGGATTGGGGAGAAGAGAAGTTTGTGGCACAACTTGACCAGAAGAAGGGATCGGTTGGTAGGACATGTTCTGAGGCATCAAGGGATCACCAATTTAGTATTGGAAGGCAGCGTGGAGGGTAAAAATCGAAGAGGGAGACCAAGAGATGAATACACTAAGCAGATTCAGAAGGATGTAGGTTGCAGTAGGTACTGGGAGATGAAAAAGCTTGCACAGGATAGAGTAGCATTGAGAACTGCATCAAACCAGTCTCAGGACTGAAGACCACAACAACAACAACAGTGAATTTCTTCCTGGTGCAGCAATTTTAATGGCCAGTAGTGTAGAATTTCCCATACCTGTAGCTCCAAATACCACTCCGCCTTCAAAGTCTGTTGATTCCCTTCGTGCGGCCACAATCACATCTGGAAACTTTTCACACGAATCGTCTGAGTACAGCGGCAGCTCCGCCAATGCTCTGCCCTTTTATACCTCTGGTACACGATACTACCACCATCTGTGTATGTGCATTGCGAGGTGCCGGGGCTAGCAGTGTATTTAACATTAAATTCTAGAATCTACATATTTAAATGATGCTCTAAGCCCCCCCTATTCTAACTCCGACTTTTGCTGTTGCACAAGGATTAAAAAAAACGCGAACTGACTCTAATCAACCCTGCCAGTGGAGTAGAAGAGAGTTTGGCACCTGCAATAATTTAATTTGATAAATAAGTTAAATAAACGAAGGTTTCATTAAGATAGTGAGGAATGATAGGGTTGCTCTACCGATTAACAGAATGAAAGTTCTGTCCAAAATAACAATATGATTTATTAAGACTAAACACAAAATAATAAACAAAAACACATGAAACATTTACAATACATCAAATTGGCTCAAAATGGATATTCAAACAAACGCTGTGAATGTGAAGTTGTCCCTAAACTAGATTGTGAGGATTATGACGAAGTGATATGTGGAGCCAATTCCTTGCAACTCAAATCTTAAGAGAAAACACATAGCCAACCCAACATTAATTGCTGCTACCCAAGACAGAACAAAGTTAGAAAAAGACGAACAGGCGCGCTCTGCTGAGCTCTGATTATCACCTAGGAAAATCCCTGTCTGCCGGTGCTGCGGACATACCTTCTTAACTGCAAGAACACGATTTGGCGTACCGGACGATGGTTGGTTGCTTCGACGTCCTCGACTGAAAGGCGAGAGCCGACTACCTAGAGCACCCGTAGAGGTCGAACACACAACATTCCCGCCCCCACGACAGTGGCCGTGGTTAAACGTTCCAATCAGCAACTCGAAAACCGGCGGAAAATTCCACTCTATTGCTGGAGCACTACCATTCCACCAATGGAGATTCTTGGCGCCAATTTCTGCGCTGATTTTGCTACTTCACGGAGCTATGCCCTGAGGAAGCCAATCACAGTTTTTATTTTGCAGAAAGCGCGGGAATTTTCCCGCCACAACTGCCTGGGTACACAAGTCATTCCCACGCCTCGCTGGTAGCCCGCCAGAAAGTGTTTTCGCTAAGTTTCTGCGAAGTAACGGAACCTCTAGCCCAGCCGCTACTTCAGACCCCTCCGGGCGTGTCTTTTGACAATGTCGGCGTCTGCAAAGCATTCACTCAACTTCCTCACACCCATCGGCTTAACCCTTTCCAGATCAAAAGAGCCCGCTTGTCACCGGACCAGCCGGGTGACGAGAGACGCTGCGTGGGAAGTCTGCGTGTGAAGGAATAGCGACTTTTCACTGCATGCAATTAGAGAGGAAAATCGTAAGATAGAAATATGAGAGGGGGCTCATGCCACCTCTCAGCATATCGCTGTCCCACGCCTTTTATCACCTCAGTGTAGTCTGTTTGCACGAACCGTACTGTAGAAACTGTAGGAATACATCATTCACATTCGCTTGATTCGACGATACTAATCTTCCCATTCCTGTTAGTTCCTATTAGCATTGCGAAACCGTCGATGGCACGTTAGATTTACTATTTGCACGATATATGAGACAGAATTGTCGGAGCATGTGCTTCGATAAGTGCCAATGTGATAAGGAATACCACTCAATCTATAATAAGAAAATTGTAGCACTGCATTGATACCTATGGTCATCACTTCAAATGGCTCTGAGCACTGTGGGACTTAACTTCTGAGGTCATCAGTCTCCTGGATCTTAGAACTACTTAAACCTAACTAAGCTAAGGATGGTTCAAATGGTTCAAATGGCTCTGAGCACTATGGGACTCAACTGCTGAGGTCATTAGTCCCCTAGAACTTAGAACTAGTTAAACCTAACTAACTTAAGGACATCACAAACATCCATGCCCGAGGCAGGATTCGAACCTGCGACCGTAGCGGTCTTGCGGTTCCAGACTGCAGCGCCTTTAACCGCACGGCCACTTCGGACGGCTTAACCTAAGGACATCACACAACACCCAGTCAATGAATAAACTGCTAAACACAAATAAATGTGAAATATTAAGTAATGCCCGAGGCAGGATTCGAACCTGCGACTGTAGCAGCAGCGCGGTTCCGGACTGAAGCGCCTAGAACCGCTCGGCCGCTGCGGCCGGCGTGCAGCATTTATCTGTAGTATCTTTATCCTTTTATGTGTTTCGAGGGCAGGGCCAGGCCAAAGAGAACGCGTCCATACGCTTTTACAAAATCCGCGCGTAAATGCTCAATGCCACATGGTTCATTTTATCTCGTGAATGCTTTCGAAGGAGCTTACATAATAATTTCAAGTCTGTTCCTAAATTATTTAGTCCCAAAAGAACCCTGTCTGTGCCCTGGGTGTAGGATATGTAATAATATATTTCTCTTTAGAATGCCCAACTCTCAAAACACGTCTAAGAGCAACCTGCAGTACACTGGGATCTTCCAAATTGCTTTACGGGAAACTAACATCTAAGCTATTATAAATTTTTGTGTGTTAAGTTGAATGTCATTTATGTAGGGCTGGAAATGCTAAAAATATTTTCACTGCACTTCACTGTTTTCGGCTGTGATTCTTACATTCATCTATAATACAACGGTCACCACCCTCTATTTCTGCAGACGATGTCGAAGCGCCGGCCGCTGTGGCCAAGCGGTTGTAGGCGCTTCATTTCGGAACTACGCGGCTACTATGGTCGCTAGTTCGAATCCTCCCTCGGGCATGGATGTGTGTGATGTCCTTAGGTTAATTAGGTTTAAGTAGTTCCAAGTCTAGGGGACTGATGACCTCAGATGTTAAGTCCCATAGTGCTTAGAGCCATTTGAAACATTTTTTTTTGTCGAAGCTGCGTGGGTCTCTGCTGCTACTGCATGGTATCGATATCATCACGATCTTCACCGCCTTTATCATTTCCTTTGGCAGGCGCTCCACTAAGAAGCGATATCGGGTTAACAGCTGACAATTTCGTAGATGACATGATACTGCAGAAGAGATTAGAGACAGCAGTTGCAAAGGAACTTAGAGAAAGTCTCTTAAATGGGTGATAATGCAGACAAGGATGTGTTGCATGGTAAACGAACGTGAGCTACAGCAGTTTTGTGCAAGTGAAACTGAAAGTTCAGGAAGCTTAAACACGGACCGTATGACTCATAATGACATGTCGAAAACACAAGAAGGCACTTCCTCATCACGTGAGAAATCACACCAGATGAAGCTCGTGAACTTCGTTCATGAGGAGACCATGTGGGGAACGGCTGAAACATCACGACTTGTCAGTCGGGAAGTCTCCCATTGCTGAACCAGGAACATCTCTTCTATCAGCAACCCCCACAGCTGGGGATGTTTCAGGCGTTCCGCACATGGTCTCTTCTTGAACGAACGCGCTTCATCAAATGGTTCAAATGGCTCTGAGCACTATGGGACTTAACATCTTAGGTCATCAGTCCCCTAGAACTTAGAACTACTTAAACCTAACTAACCTAAGGACATCACACAACACCCAGCCATCACGAGGCAGAGAAAATCCCTGACCCCGCTGGGAATCGAACCCGGGAACCCGGGCGTGAGAAGCGAGAACGCTACCGCACGACCACGAGATGCGGGCCGCGCTTCATCCAAGGCAGGCGTAAGCCGTCGGCACACGGACCGTGCAACCGAACGTTCAGCGTTGAGCGTGCTGAATTTATGACGTCATAGCGTGGAATAGCACGTTCGGGGACGCCACCTACGTCACACGCACGCTGTCTCCCTTCAGTACAGTGTGTAAACTTTTAGATGGCAGACCTCTCCCTAGTCCTGAGTCGGTAGAAGTCGGTAAACGTCGGGAGGCTTCGGTAGGCACACAGTTTCGATTGCTGCCAACATTACGTAGCTGACTGTGTTGTACAAGGTAGCCATTGTCGTCTGCTTCGTTGTTGTTTTGCGCTGTATTGTTCTGCGTGTTCTTATTGTGCAGTTGTGCTACACATTATCAAAATGAGTAGTTGCTGGCCCATCTCGGGAGTCGCCAACAACTTCCAAGCCTTTCGTCTGCTTTCGTGTAAGTATGATGTGTAATCTGTAGTGCCAGCACTGCAACTGGTAGGCGTGCCTTGTCTCCCCCCCCCCCCCACTCCTCACTCCTCGCCAGCCAATGCTTGCTTCCTCCTCTCCCCGCACTCCCCTCACAACTCTGCCGTCTTACAGTTAACACACTGTACAGAGTTGTGAGGCGCCATATTGGCATTCATTTCAAGCCTATACGTATATATGCCGTTTCTGGGGACAGCAAATTGAGAATCACTGGAAAACCCATTGTTAACTGTGTGATTCGTTCCCATAAAATAATGAGAATCATCATATTCGTGGCAAAAGAATTATTGTAACTTGCGTATTATGAGAGTATGCTATCTGAAGGCAGTGACACACTGAAGATACACCCAAAACGCATTGTTCTTGGTACAATTTGTTATAAAAAAATTTCAATTAGTAACATATCTACGATTAAGGGTTTCAGCAAGTGCTAACATTCTATGATTGAGCATCAATAGTGTGTTGTTGGGGTAGCGAAGTAATGCCGGCACGGTAGCTCAGCGTGTTCGGTCAGAGAGCTGGTTGGCCTCTGCAATAAAAAAACTGAGTGGAAGGATCAACAAAACGAACTTGAAGATGTCATGTGACGTTCGCATCGACCAAAAACAACGATCAACAACGAACAAATTGGAAAAAAAAGAAAAAAAAGAAAAATGAGGGTTAGCTACACTCTGTAATAAAAAAACGGAGTTAATCGATCAATAACGAAACTAAACGGCTGTCTTCCGACGTTCGCCCATAATATTTGATGTTATGTAAATATAAGTTCACCTTGTTTTGAGGGGTGACTTTGTTCGATTGACTTAATTTATCGGACAGCTTGCGCTACTTGTATAAAGATATTTTGCTCCTTTTTCTTTAACGCTTCGTAATTCACATGTTGCAAAGATTCTGCTACTGGGTAGGAACAGTGATCAAGTAAGGCTGACCTTGGCGTTTTACCAAAATGTGGGAATGATGAAATAATGTTTATCTTACGTGGAGAAGTATTGCAAGTTTGTATCGCACTGTTTGTAATGGAACTTTTATAAGTCTGTGTCCTTATTGATTGGACATGCTACTTTCGTTTTCGTGGAGGATGGAGGAAATGTGTGTTTTAATAGAGCTAACGTGGGAATTTTACGCGCGCCCGTTTAGTAAACAGTGTTGTTTACGAACTAGAAACATCCCGCAACTGCCGCTGGAGTGCGTTGTGATCGCGTATACCACGTTGGGGCCCACATACCGTATGCACAAGTCAAAACATTTCTGAGCGTTCAGCAGCACGTTGAACTTAGCGCGTTCAACGTTGACGTTCGACAGCACAGCCCGTCTGTCGACGGCTTTACTGTTGCTAGTGTTGCGAGCGTGCGTGCACTGACTGCCCCATTCACCCACGACGACCGCTGCACCGCTGTGATGACGAGATCTTTGCGATGCAGCTGTGGCTGGCGAGCATAATCGTCGCACCGCGGGAAAGCTACGTTGTGCAAGACGCGATAGTTGGCTGCGACTACGACACTGCCCCCTCCTCTCTCCCCCCCCCCACCCTCCCTGGCAGACGGCGACAAGGCCGCAACACGACAGGAGTCGTCGCTGTTTCCCAAGCACTGGTCGGCGGCGGCGGATTCAAATACACAAGAAAAATAAGAATTCCAATTTTCTTGCTGTAAAAAATACTGTATGTTAATGGAACAAAGTTACATCGGCTCCCAGAGATAGTTTTACGATACAGATTCTCCTTTTACTTAAAAAAATTGAAAAGTATCTCTTCCGGTTTTGCGTGTTTTTTTCACTGTATATTACTTTTCTATCGATTGTGAGGAAAGGAAAAGGCACAAAAAATTGATGTTTGCGTATCTTACAGTTTCACATCACAGCTTGATAATGAGGTGTCTATTTTTCCGATACTCGTCACAGTTATCACGATACTTAATTTACAAGTAACCTACTGCATAAAATTTCAATTGTGTACAGTGAAAAATGTGGTCGCTGGCTACTTTGCGTATGGTTCACTTTGGGTCATACATCGTTGCCGATGAAAAGAAGCTAACATATCGAAATTATTTTTAAAGTTGAGATCAGAATTATATCGATCTCAGTTTCCGAGATTTGGGCTCATATATCTCCGGGAGCGTCGCAACTAGCCGCCAGTTCTGTCGACGCGCAACGTGAATCATGTGGTCATCACACGATAGAGAATGCATTTGTTTTGTTTCGCTGACACATTTGGACCTAATGAAACCATTTTATGTCATATATTTCTCCGGTATGAGTTACTAATGTTTCTCCAAATGCTCTTGACAACTTCATTTAAAATGCCACGAAATGTAGGTTTCTTAAGGGGCTCCGGAAAGGCTCAAAATCATGAAAAGTTCAATTTTTACTTTTTTGCGTTTTCTGAATCTCCAGACTATTACCTTTTAATAGATATATAATTTATTCAATTCCGAAGACTAAAACTATTTTTAAATTTTTTTTGAAATGTGTTCTACATGGGCGTGACCCACTGTGGCGCTGTTAAACTGCTGTCAAATGGTGTTATTATTAACGTCCGTGTTCATCAGGTACATTTTAGTGATGTGAGATAAAGTATGTGTTGTGGCTAACCTGTGATGGTTCAATATATATCGCTGGTGTGATTGTCGATTGTTTCATGTTTATTTACTCTGTCGTTATCTCGAAAATATTCGTAATTAATTCTGTTTCTTGAGTCTCTGTTTTGTTGAAGTATAATAATGAGTAAAAGTAAAGTTATTAGAAATCCTTTGAAGGCTTTTAAGAAAAGGAGAAATGTTGGAAAGCCAAAGGTATGTGTTATTACTGTAAACAATAAAGACGATAACCAAGTGAGTGAACCTAACCTCTCAAGTACACCTGCCCATAGCAGTCAAAGTGGGAAAGAAAATACTTCACAGAAGAAGCTTGGTTCAATGAGTGAAAACTATGAATGTTTTATGGGCGAATCGGATGTGAATGAAATATTTGATATGTCGGTTCTCAAAGGAATTTTTTCAAACTGTGTAAGATGTATTCATTGTAGTGAAGTTGGTCTGGAACTCTCCATAATAAAGCACGTAGGACTTGCTAGTGAAATACAACTGAAATGTGATAAGTGTTCATACATGACCACCTTTTGGAACAGTGTTGCAGTAACTGCAACTGAAGAAAATGGTAGCAAAATCTACGAACACAACAACGAGCGATGCTTGCTTTAGACAAGGAACGCCTTCGGGCTGCAGACAGGGCTGTAAAGAGTCTAGAAATACAAGCAAGAGTAAACAGGAGGAGGAACAAGAGGAAGCTGGAGGAGGAGTTTGCAGAGGATGAAGATAATCCATCCTATGGACCTGGAATGCACTAAAAAATTAATCCAATCTTTGTCGCTCGATTCCCAAAACTTTTATTTTCTCATACTAATTACATGTTTTCTAAGGATCTTCCAAACATATTTGTTTCAAACTTTCAGCAAATGTTACACAGTACCTTCTGCATAATTTAACACAGCATTTTTCCAAAAAACTGTATATTTTTGAATATATAAATAAAAAATTGCAAAAAAATGTTGTGAATTTTCATTACAATTGAAAAAAAATCATCTTCAATAACTGAACTAAAATTTTGTAAAATCCCTGTGTTAAGTTGTAGCCCATATTCCAATAAATAATCTGTAAAAGTTCAACTTCCTACCTCAAATATTTTGTGAGGAAAGATGTAATTTATAAGCGTTATTTTAACATTGCAAGTATTGGGCGTTCCGGAGCCCCTGAAAAGTAAAGACATGCTGCCTTCAATATATTTTCTTCTCATTCTTGGGAAGAGGATAAATTACTCACCTCTAGTATTTTCTTCTGAACCTGGACGAGGATACCCAAGTAGAAGTAGACGTCCTAACAAAACCAACAAATGTCAAATATTTACGTTTTTCAACAGAGCGAAAAAACGTTCAAATCAGTTTAATATCGGCTTGCCATCAATTATATTTTTTATATGATGTGGTAGGTAAATCATAGCGACACGACTCAAAAATTTGCATTAATGGGAAAATAATATATATTTCACTCACCTGCCAGTTTCAACTGTGCACCAATTTCTTCGCAAATTCTGTCTCTGAACAAAGTGTCCCTATATTTAGGGTTCTCCAAGTCGTAAAGGCAAGGATGCTGCGAGACCAGCTCACAGAGCATCACATCCTGTGAGTGGCTCATTTCAGTTTTCCTTGACTGGCTCGACATCTTTCTGGCAGCCGTACGTCTTTGTGTCGTCCGACTTCCGTCGTAACACTGCTCACTGGTGCAGTGCTGCGGCAACTGCCGCAACAGTCGCGCGTCGCATCCCAAACTCGAACTGCGCATGCGCCAGCAGGCAACTTCTGACGTCACGTAGCGACCCGTCGCAGTCGCTAGTGTGCGTCGCGTCTTGGACAACGTACCTTTAGCAGCGTGCCCGCCGTCGTGTGCTCGGCTCCTTTGTTTCTGATGCACTACTGAAGCGTGCGAGTAAGTGACGCTGAGAGAGCGCGATAATAAATCGCTCATATGCATCGAGCCTTAATGGTGCAGTACGTTATTGGTTAGATTCGTAGACTTCCTAAACTAGGTAAAGGACATCTACATCTACATTCTACATCTACATTTATACTCCGCAAGCCACCCAACGGTGTGTGGCGGAGGGCACTTTACGTGCCACTGTTATTACCTCCCTTTCCTGTTCCAGTCGCGTATGGTTCGCGGGAAGAACGACTGTCTGAAAGCCTCCGTGCGCGCTCTAATCTCTCTAATTTTACATTTGTGATCTCCTCGGGAGGTATAAGTAGGGGGAAGCAATATATTCGATACCTCATCCAGAAACGCACCCTCTCGAAACCTGGCGAGCAAGCTACACCGCGATGCAGAGCGCCTCTCTTGCAGAGTCTGCCACTTGAGTTTATTAAACATCTCCGTAACGCTATCACGGTTACCAAATAACCCTGTGACGAAACGCGCCGCTCTTCTTTGGATCTTCTCTATCTCCTCCGTCAAACCGATCTGGTACGGATCCCACACTGATGAGCAATTCTCAAGTATAGGTCGAACGAGTGTTTTGTAAGCCACCTCCTTTGTTGATGGACTACATTTTCTAAGCACTCTCCCAATGAATCTCAACCTGGTACCCGCCTTACCAACAATTAATTTTATATGATCATTCCACTTCAAATCGTTCCGCACGCATACGCCCAGATATTTTACAGAAGTAACTGCTACCAGTGTTTGTTCCGCTATCATATAATCATACAATAAAGGATCCTTCTTTCTTTTTCATCATTAACCCTCCGACAGTCGCGCATGTATCTGTGAGATACATGACCTACTTTTTCTCTAATATTACCGCAATGAACGGTGGTAATGGTTTGCTGGCCCACGACATCTTGTGTCATACCTTTCTTATTGCTTCACAGGAATTTCAGTCTTATACCGATACTGACAAGGTCATAAATGAGTCAGGTGTGGGAACGTGTACTGCCTGTATCTCTCAGATACAGCGCGCCTACTTGGGTAACGCTTTGTCGCCGCTACTGACTGCAGCTGTTGCATTGTTTGCAGCGCACGCAAGTCGGCAGTTGCGTTGTTGTCTTCTAAATGAAGCAAAGTTTCGTTGTAGCTACGTGTACTCTTTTTCGAAATGAGTAAACGATATGATCTAGAAAATCGTAAGGATTTGGAAGAAGTACATCGCCTTCTTCTCGACGACAAGGTATCCATTGAAGATGAAGATGATCTTGCAGAAACTGATTCAGAAACCAAAGATATACTCGAAACACGATCTGTAGACTCAGACACAGATCATGAATTTGATGAAGAGGAAAATAATGAAGTGCAGGAAACTGATGAACATTGCTATTTTGGTGAGTAGAAAAGACAATAAATATGCTTTCAGATGTAATAATAACAATATCTAATAATGGTGTAATGTATTATTTTTTTATTTTAGGTAAGGATGGAACTAAATGGAGGAAAGTGCCTTGGAAAGCAACACAGACACGGCCTCATAATATACTAATCAAACTGCCTGGGGTAGTTGGAGACGCAAAGAAAATGGTAACTGAAATTGACTGCTGGAGCCTATTCATCAGTAATGATATCCTAGATCTAATTGTGGTCAACACTAACAGGCGTATAGCTGATCTAAAAGGAAACTTTGCTCACGAGAGTGACTGCAAGGACACAGACGTAATCGAAATAAAAGCCTTTCTTGGCTTGTTATACCTTGCTGGTGTGATCCGTGGTGGGCGACAGAATGTTCACGACTTCTGGACAGCAGATGACCTTGGTCTGAATATTTTTAGAATGACCATGTCCGAAAAACGTTTCCTGTTCCTAATAAGATGTGTTCGTTTTGATGATGGAGCCACAAGACAAGAACGGCGCAAGACAGACAAATTAGCAGCTGTGATGGAAATGTTCACCATGTGTTTGAATAACTGCAAGACACATTACTCCCTCGGTCAGAACGTCACAGTTGATGAGCAGCTACCAGCATTTCGAGGCCGGTGTGGATTTCACCAGTTCATACCATCCAAACCATCTAAATATGGCATAAAAATTTTCTGCCTATGTGATGCCAAGCTTTATTACACTTACAAAATGGAAATATATTGTGGATTACACCCAGAAGGACCCTTTCAGAATAACAACTCCGCCAAAGAAGTAGTTCTGAGACTTGCTGAACATGGGATGGGTAGAAATATTACAGCAGATAACTGGTTCACTAGTTTGGAGTTAGTAAGAGAACTGCATAAAAGGAGACTGTCGTTTGTAGGCACAATTCGAAAAAACAAGAAGGAACTGCCATCGAATTTCGTAGCACCAAAAAGCAGACAGCAATACGATAGTGTATTTGGCTACAGCAAGAATGAAACCCTTGTGTCGTATGTCCCGACAAAAGGGAAAACTGTAGTCCTTCTTTCGAGTATGCATGTATCGTCAAGTGAGGTTTTGGAAGGTTTAGAGAAAAAAACCAGCAATTATTCTACACTATAATGACACCAAAACTGGAGTTGATGTAGTTGACAAACTCTGTGCAACCTACAATGTAGCTAGGTCAACAAGCAGATGGCCTATGGTGATTTTTTTCCACCTGTTGAACATTGCAGGCATCAACTCAAGAGTAATTTTCTTGGGCAACAAGAATAAATACTCAAATCGCCGCGAGTACCTCAAAACTTTGGCTATGACTCTACTGCAAGATCATCCCAAAAGAAGAGCTCTTATTATGACTCTATATGATATAAGTTCAATGCTAGTAAAGTACAAACCTAAAGGAAAAGAGCAAGAAAACGCTGAACAATCCTTGGAATCAGAAAACAAGAAAAGAAAAAGGTGCCAGTCATGTTACAGGGAGACAAAAAAGACTTGTCTCAGCAAGTATACATGTGAAAAATGCGGTACACATATTTGTTTGCAAAAGCACACAAAAATAATTTGTGAACTGTCTTTCTGTAGAGGGCAATAAGTAAAAAGAGACATGCTTTGATTAGTTCAATAATTTATTTGTATCTATAATAAAATCAATTTTTAAAAGAATTTCATGTACTTCTCCATTACAAAATGTCAAATATTTCTGTTAATTTGAAAGTGTAATGAGCCTGATGTTCACTTCTGTATTTGTAAAATCTGTAACAATAAAGGTAACTGCAATTTAAAACAAAAGAAAGAGAACCTGTAAACAAACAAAAAACCACAAAAATCGTCGCCTGTATCCACGAGATACATCGCGACTAGTGGCGTCATGAAAGTTGACGCGCCTGCTGGAGGGTTAAAGCCCTGAAGTGCATTCGCTCGCCGCATACGGCCGACGGTTGAGCGTCTGTCGCGTTCCACAGGCTTCCAACAGCCGCTGCGCGCATGAGCAGCAGTAGCAGAAAATGAACATCGCGCTGCGTCAGGCTCTGTCGAGCGCCAGCTGCCTTGCCTCCCGGTCTCACAAGGGGGAGGCCTCAGACACGGCCAACCGATTCGGCTCAAATTTGGCAGGTCGCTTGTATACAACCCAAAACAAAGGAATCTAAGATATTTTGGGTCAACACCCCCGCAATTTTGAGAAAATCACCCCTAAAGGTTAAGACGAGCAATCGACTCAAAATTGGAGGGATCGATAGATAATTGTAAATAGAGCATTTTTCATCATCAGGTATGGGGTCCGCAAACGCAAACTTTTCCTGAAATCGAGGAAAGAAATTTTTACAACTGCCTCTTCTGTACCCACATGGTAAACGCTTTTCGCCGACAGCACCAATAGCGCAACGGACGCGGTAAGTGGCTGGGAATCGGAAAACCCGGGTTCGAATCTCGAAGACACCTGGCGGATGTCATTCCTTTCGTTTCTATTTTTCCATATCTCAATTGATAGGGATAGGAGGTTTAATAAGGTAAGTAAATCAATAAGGAATGATAATAATAAGGTAGGCAAACTAATTTCTCAAACGCCCTGAGTTAGTAAAGTATGAAACTTTCAAGCCTTGTCACATGAAAACAACTCCGAATAAGAGTGCTGCGAATTCCTCACGAGGGACCACAGACAGCCAATCGCGCGACGCTCGTTTACAGCGAGGCACGGGACAGAATGCACACGGGGAGAGTTATGTTGTCCCGGTTGCCTCTTCGTCATATTGTAGTTGTGAACCTGGAAGAGTGAAGGTGTCTAGCATGAACCTTATAGAAGTCAATCGGAAAGAGTTGCTTTTCCGTCATCAGGCTGCCGCGAACCTCGCGGACACGTGTAGTGATTTTTCCGTCGTTAAAGCGCCGAATGAAATACGTTTTGTGAATGAATACAGTTTCTTCGAGATTCGAATCCGGGTTCTCCGATTCTCAGGCAGTTACCTTGGCCGTTTGTCTATCGGTGCTGGCGGCGAAAATCGTTTACCATGTGGGTACAGAAGGGACATTTGTAAAAGGTTCGCTACGGTCGCAGGTTCGAATCCTGCCTCGGGCATGGATGTGTGTGATGTCCTTAGGTTAGTTAGGTTTAAGTAGTTCTAAGTTCTAGGGGACTTATGACCACAGCAGTTGAATCCCATAGTGCTCAGAGCCATTTGAACCATTTTGTAAAAGGTTCTTACCTCGATTTCTGGAAAAGTATACGTTTTCGGGTCCCACACCTGATGGTGAAAAATGCTTTATTTAGAATTATCTATCGATCCCGCCAATTTTGAGTTGATTCCTCGTCATTACCTTTGTGGGTGGTTTTCTCAAAAACGCGGGGTTGTTGACCCAAAATACCTTAGATTCCTTCGTTTTAGGTTGTACACAAGCGACCTGTCAAATTTGAGCCGAATCGGTTGACCGTGTCTGAGGCCTTCCCCTTGTCAGGACCGCCAACCGATGACTGCGTCCACCGACAGCGGTTTATAGAGAAAATTCCAGAAGCAGGCAGTTAACACGGTGTTTCTTTGTGGTAAAAGCTGAAGCCAGATGGCAATACCACGTCACAGCGAGTGAGTGCTAGTGCCTCGTCAGCCACGCCTACGAGCGACGTAACACGACATGATTACCTACCATTGATTGTGGCTGGGGAATCCCCTGAGGAATTCTACGCTGTGGTGACAAAAGTCATGGGATGCCTCTTAATATGTCGAACCTCCTTTTGCTCGGCATAGCGCACCACTTCAACGTGGAATGGACTCCTGCAGAAATACTGGGCCATGCTGCCTTTACAGCCGTCTATAATTGCGAAAGTGTTGCCGGTGTAGGATTATGCGCCCCAGCTGACCTCTCAAAGCCAATGTCGGGTGATCTAAGTGGCAAAACTATTCGCTCGAATTGTTCAGAATGTTGCGACGGTACCTAACGGTCGATGCTGGTGTAATTGCTCTTCCTAAACAGCAACCCATATAAGCAAACCAGTTGCGTCTTTACCTGCGGTTACACGTACTTTAGATACTTAGGCTATGCATGGCTCTGTTTAAAAAGAATTGCTCGATGTAGTCATAGGTTCGAGCCACGCACGTCTGCTTTCAGGCTACATAGCTATGCCGCTGCGAACAATAACCTGTAGCTGTGATCCTGCAATCAAATAGTCTACACATTGGCTGGAATTGCGAATTAATAAAATTCTCAAAAAGACAAATTTAAAATAAACGAATAATTTAATAAAAAGTTTCCTATTCTAGCGTCTATAATTGATGAAGACGACAGAATAATATTGAATAATATTCAACTGTTGTAGTCCTGTCTCCCTCAGTTGCGTGTAATGTTACGGTATATTGATAATTTTTACTTATGGATCTTCTGACAGCAACTGAATAAAACACAATTTTAGTGCCATACGCTTTTCGCCTTTATTTTCTGCAAGGCATCATCAGTGGCCTGGAATATGTGCATATGTTTGCTATTTAATTTACATTTTGGTCACTGTACCTACAGGTTATAAACAGTTCTGGTGGTTGGTATTTCCTACTAAGTAGCAATGTTTTGAACAGTACTTACAGGTTGCATGGACGATTTCTTACAAATTTCTTATAAATGCCAATTTGCGATTTTTTCCCCACAGAACACCAAAAATGCAACATGAGCGTAATATGTAAGAAATCTTCCAAGCAACCTGTAAGTACAGTTCAAAACATTGCTACTTAATAGGAAATACCAACCACCAGAACTTTTTATAACATATAGGTACAGTGACCAAAATGTAAATTAAATAGCAATCATATGTACATGTTCCAGGCCACTGATGATGCCTTGCAGAAAATGAAGGCGAAACGTGTATGGCACAAAAATGGTGTTTTATTCAATTGCTGTCAGTCGGTCCATAAGTAAAAATTATCAAGATACCGTGATGTTGCATAATGTATATTCAAGGAAAGACATCTCAAATAAACATGACGTGGTCCTACGATATTACATTAAAATACAGACAGAAAATACCCTTATCAAATGCAGTAAACCTACGTCGAGAGCGATATGAGAATAGTAGCAAAATCCCCAAACCAAATAGTCATCCAAGACTCGCAAAAACTGTGTCTATTTCGTGATCACAGTACACGAAAGATTGACCAGCTCAAAATAGTTGACAGTTCAACATGATAATTCACAAATTAACACACGCGATACGGAGAATAATAACTCACACTCTGTCTATTCTCAGTTTTTTAGCAGATGCTCACCTCCTACAATCAATCACCTCCACAACCGAATACCACTCGTTACCACAGGCACGTCTGCCTCCCTCCAAAACTTGCGTGAAAGTGACAGAATCGTTACCTTGAACTTTTCACTCGAAAAGCCTGTCTCCACTTGACTCCAGTAGTGTTCCGCTACTCTCTGCTCTTCCATTAGCTGAACATCACCACCACCACATATACATCGTTATTATGTGCTACAGACATCATTTGATTCAACATGACAACTTCCCTGACTTAAGTAATATATTACTACAATATTTAAGTAAAGAAATGTTACAATTATACGGTCACACTCAGATTATTCACAAAAATTATGAATAAAGGATTTTCGTAAACAAATAAGCTGGTATTCTTGCGCAAAATGCACTCCCTTTAAATGACAACGAATTGTCGTTAAATTTTGTTTAAATAATCATTTATGCCTTCGTGACAACCGTGTTTTGATTCTCTTTTAAATTGTCATGTCCGCTAACACGTGCGATTGACCGCTTTTCGCTTAGCACAGTTTTTTAATAGCACTTGAAATCAACATTTAAATATTTATTGACAAAACAGTAAACTGTTCACTAAATAAAAACACAAGTATGACAAAATATGAGGCACTGATGCTGTGTTCATTTGCTGTGTAAATGTGTAGCAAACGAATGTTCCGACAAACATTTGCGTGATAAGTAAGATACACTACTGGCCATTAAAATTGCTACACCACGAAGATGACGTGCTACAGACGCGAAATTTAACCGACAGGAAGAAGATGCTGTGATATGCAAATGATTAGCTTTTCAGAGCATTCACACAAGGTTGGCGCCGGCGGCGACATCTACAACGTGCTGATATGAGGAAAGTTTACAACTGATTTCTCATACACAAAGAGCAGGTGACTGGCATTGCAAAAATGTTCAACTGTGTGTGTAATCTTATGTGACTTAACTGCTAAGGCCATCAGTCCCTAAGCTTACACACTACCTAACCTAAATTATCATAAGTACAAACACACACACCCATGCCCGAGGGAGGACTCGAACCTCCGCCGGAACCAGCCGCACAGTCCATGATTGTAGCGCCCCCGACCGCTCGGCTAATCCTGCGCGGCTGACCGATGTTGCCTGGTGAAACGTCGTTGTGATGCCTCGTGTAAGGAGGAGAAATGCGTACCATCACGTTTCCGACTTTGATAAAGGTCGGATTGTGGCCTTCCGCGATTACAGATTATAGTGTCGCGACATTGCTGCTCGCGTTGGTCGAGATCCAATGACTGTTAGCACAATATAATATCGGTAGGTTCAGCAGGCTAATACGGAAAGCCGTGCTGGTTCCCAACGGCCTCGTATCACTAGCAGTCGAGATGACAGGAATCTTATCCGCATGGCTGTAACGGATCGTGCAGCCACGTCTCGATCCCTGAGTCAACAGATACGAACGTTTGCAAGACAACAACCATCTGCACGAACAGTTCGACGACGTTTGCAGCACCATGGACTATCAGCTCGGAGACCGTGGTTGCGGTTACCCTTGACGCTGCAACACAGACCGGAGTGTCTGCGATAGTGTACTCAACGACGAACCTGGGTGCACGAATGGCAAAACGTCATTTTTTTCGGATGAATCCAGGTTCTGTTTACAGCATCATGATGGTCGCATCCGTGTTTGGCGACATCGCGATGAACGCACATTGGAAGCGTGTATTCGTCATCGCCATACTGGCGTATCACCCTGCGTGATGGTATGGGGTGCCATTGGTTACACGTCTCGGTCACCTCTTGTTCGCACTGACAGCACTTTGAACAGTGGACGTTACATTTCAGATGTGTTACGACCCGTGGTTCTACCCTTCATTCAATCCCTGCAAAACCCTACATTTCAGCAGGATAATGCACGACCGCATTTTGCAGGTCCTGTACGGGCCTTTCTGGATACAGAAAATGTTCGACTGCTGCCCTGGCCAGCACGTTCTCCAGATCTCTGACCAATTGAAAACGTCTTATCAATGGTGGCCGAGCAACTGGCTCGTCACAACACGCCAGTCACTACTCTTGATGAACTGTGGTATCGTGTTGAAGCTGCATGGGTAGCTGTATCTATACACGCCATCCAAGCTCTGTTTGAGTTAATGCCCAGTCGTATCAAGGCCGTTATTACGGCCAGAGGTGGTTGTTCTAGGTACTGATTTCTCAGAATCTATGCACCCAAATTTCGTGAAAATTATTCACATGTCAGTTCTAGTATAATATATTTGTCCAATGAATTCCCGTTTATCATCTGCATTTCTTCTAGGTGTAGCAATTTTAATGGCCAGTAGTGATTAAAAGACGTAATAAATCAAGAAATAAAATAGATACAGAAATGTAGCTTTCAGAGGTAATAGCTATACTGCAGTGCTATCAATTACGATAGCGTTCGTTGATATCGCATGAAATGTTCAAAAATTGGTAATTCCGAAGTTCGTTGAGTAAATATTCACTGTGAAGTACTGACTTCTGCAGTTTTAAACATATTGAGATATTATTGTGTTATTGGATGCGACTCATTTTTTCTGAGTTCGCCGATGTACTCAGATTTGCATTAATATTTGAAGTGAAGTGAATTATTGTCGAATCTGAAAGACCTGTTAATGGGTGTTTTTCAGTTTTTCTCAAAGCCCGACATTGTTGGGAGCATAGCTGGCCCTCCTAAGCATTCGACGCGACGTCCAAACTGGCTTTTCCCCACTTTCGGTGGAGCCTTTGTGTCCACACCTAGGGTCGCCGGCAGTGGTCACTGCCTCTGGACCGGCTGCGGTACTCTGACGACCCCGGGGATGTCCATCAGCGTTCAGCTGTACAAGCAAATTTATTTATTTAATCGAATCGGTAGGGCCCCCCGTCGGGCAGACCGTTCACCGGGTGCCGGCCTTTCAATTTGATGCCACTTCGGTGACCTGCAGTCGATGAGGACAGCACAACACCCAGTCCCTGGGCTGAGAAAATTCCCCGACCCAGACGGGAATCGAACCCGGGCCCTGAGGATTGACAATGCGTCACGACCATTTAGCTACCAGGGGCGGACTCCAAGCAAATTCACCTCTTGTCAATAATGGGCGGCTGGATTATCTCGCCTAAATATGCCTAACGTTACAACGTTCTTCAAACCATTCGCGAACAATTGTGGCTCAGTGACAGGACGCATTGTCATCCATAAAAATTCCTTAGTTGTTTGGGAGCATGAGGTCCATGAACGGCTGCAAACTGTTTGCCAGTAGTCGACCATTACCATTTATAGTCAGTGATCGATTCAGATGCCAGAGGACCCAGTCATTCCACGCAAACACAGCCTACACCATTATGGATCCACCACCAGCTTGCACAGTGCCTGCCCATTGAAGGGGTGAAAGAGTACTCTGAAATATGGGAAAAATATCGTAAGGAGTGTCATAATAGGTTGACTTATATCAACGCCTGTATGGAGCTAGGGGTATTCATTTCATTGTAATTTCATTCAAACTCGCTGCATGGTCACCGATGGTATCTGTTCTTTCGGACATGTCCGAAAGAGCAAATACCATCTTCATATATGTAAATATTCTATTACCTAATGATTCAATAAGGTGTAATGCTGTCATCGTGGAATGTGTCCCCAAGGTAGTGTTATAGGCCCTTTGCTGTTCCTTATCTATATAAACGATTTGGGAGACAATCTGAGCAGCCGTCTTCGGTTGTTTGCAGATGACGCTGTCGTTTATCGACTAATAAAGTCATCAGAAGATCAAAACAGATTGCAAAGCGATTTAGAAGAAATATCGGAATGGTGCGAAAAGTGGCAGTTGACTCTAAATAACGAAAAGTGTGAGGTCACCAACATGAGTGCTAGAAGGAACTCAAACTTCTGTTACACGATAAATCAGTCTAATCTAAAAGGCGTAAATTCAACTAAATACCTGGGTATTACAATTACGAACAGCTTAAATAGAAAATGTTGTGTGGAAGGCTAATCAAAGGATGCGTTTTATTGGCAGGACACTTAGAAAATGTAAAGACCTACTAACGAGACTGCCTACACTACGCTTGTCCGTCCTCTCTTAGAGTACTGCTGCGCGGTGTGGGATCCTTATCAGATAGGACTGACGGAGTACATCGAAAAAGTTCAAAGAAAGGCAGCACTTTTTGTATTGTCTCGAAATATGGGAGTGTGTCGCAGAAATTATACAGGATTTGGGCTGGAAATCATTAAAAGAAAGGCGTTTTTCGTTGCGGCGGAATCTCCTCACGAAATTCCAATCACCAACTTTCTCCTCCGAATGCGAAAATATTTTGTTGGCACCGACCTACATAGGGACGAAAAATCACCACGATAAAATAAGGGAAATCAGAGCTCGCACGGTAAGATAAAGGTGTTCATTCTTTCCGTGCGCTATACGAGATTGGAATAATAGAGAATTGTGTAGATGGTTCGATGAACCCTCTGCCAGCCACTTAAATGTGATTTTCAGAGTATCCATGTAGATTTAGAATGTTTTATGAGGGTTTTGCTATGAAACCGAATCAGGGTAGAAATGATATATATAAACACCACTGTTAAACCATTTTGTGCTTCTGTTCTAGAGATGGTGTTTTTGCTCGAATGTGTCCATTTAACACTTGAAATAGCGCTACGCAGCAAATGCTTTACTCCCTAGCGAGAGCCTTTCCACCAGAATAAATAAACCTTTACTTAACAATAAGAGTTTGAAATTAATTCTGTTACCTGAATCAGTTCTTTGTAACCACTACATTGTTGTACTACTGCCACAAATTACAAAATAGCACATATTTCAATACTTTACAGATAAATTGATTCAATTTTCACTTCGATTGCTACCAACCACAATTAGTTCCATTTGTCATGCCATGCCACTTCGCCAGCATTGCCTGTAAGGAAATTAGCGAAAACATTTATTCTAGTGTTAAGTGGACTTCCTCCTTCGGTTATGGCATTTCACTGTCCTAATCGCATAGCATGCTTTTCAAATCCCAGAGCATTTTCCAGCCACCTTTCTTCTTTGGATATCGGCGTGTGCAAGAGTTCCCACACGGAATTACAAACATTTTATTTTACACAGTATTCCGTGGCCGGTTCTGTATTGCAGATCAGAGTGCGTGAGGTATCTGGAAAAGAGGAACAGTTAACGTTAAACCTGTTGTATTACTGTCAAACAACTGTACGTTCATTCGGAAACAAAGAATTTCCACTCAACTTCTCTTAAATCTATAATCACTGTCACTAAAGCTCCTATCAGCATCCGTGAACTAATCATTGGGAGAGACCAAAAGCTCCTGTTGCGTTTCTTTATATAACCATAAACGTAATAACCAAACACTGGTTGCTTTCTTTTGCCTACTTGCATGCTGTTTGGCTTTGAAAAGAGTACTGTTGCGCGATTAACGCTACAATGTCGCCGTGTGTGCACTGAAACGATTTCTGAGGCCGCTATCTCGTTGCGAGTACGCACGGCTGTTGATACTGAGCATCAGGCTTAAACGCTTTAAGATTACGCGACATCAAACGCTGACTGTCAGTAACAATTTATTCCCGATGAAAACGACACCTACAGGGTGTAAATTTTAAGTTGATAAACCAGAATAACTCGAAAAATAAGCTTAACACGAAAAAATGTGTAGAATCCAATGGTGATTATTTTCGAGGGGGACATCTGCTAGTGCTAAAATTAGTCTGCCACCTCAGCCCCCTGGGGGTGGGGCGGGAGGCAACTTTAAAATTTCAAATGGGAACCCCCATTTTTTATTGCAGAATCAGTTTCTACATAAAAAAACTACGTACATTTTGTCTTCAGCATTTATTTTGATTCTTGGTAGTTGGCGCTGTAATTCAAGAAAATCCATGTTCTCATTTTTGCGTGGAAAATAGTTACGGATAAATAAAAAGTACTTATTTACTTCGTAAATTTTGATTTGCTAACACTAAAACTCTCCCTCTTTCCCCACAGGGTGGGGTTTGAGGGAGAGGAAATAGAGTTTTACAAATATTGACCAAAATATCAATTTTTTCCACAGATTTGGATAAGTTTTGCTTGTTTTGTGGTCAACATTTGTAAAACTGTAATTCTTCTCTCTCAAACTGCACCCTATTGAGAGAGAGGGAGAGTTTTAGTTTTAATGAATGAAAATTTACGAAGTAAATAAGTCTTTTTATTTATCCGTAACCGTTTTCCACGCAAAAATGAAAACATGGAGTTTCTTGAATTACAGCGCCAACTACCAAGAATCAAAACAAATACTTATGACAAAATGTATGTAGTCTTTTTATGTAGAATCTGATTCTGAAATAAAAAATGGGGGTTCCCATTTGAAATTTTAAAGTTGCCTCTCGCCTTACACCCAGGGGGCTGGGTGTGGCGGACTAATTTTAGCACCAGTAGATGTCCCCATCGGAAATAACTTTGGATTCCGCACATTCATTCGTGTGAAGCTTATTTTTCGAGTTATTCTGGTTTGTCAGCTTAAAATTTACACGCTATACGTGAAGAGCCGTGCCATTGGGCATTATAAGCTGTATGTTTCGACGCCATCGTCATGGACACTGCTGGATTCCAGAAGGCACTTGACCACCAATGTGGTTGTTATGGAAAGCCATAGTGCACATCGCGGTTAGCTGTTGTACATCCGGCATAGTTTTGAAAGAGGAGCACACCTCGTATTGACGATCTTTATGCCAACGGCGGAAGGACTTCATAGACGGTAACTGTATAGCACAGCAAATGACTGCTTTTCTGGTGTATCTTGTAAGGCATCACTAATTCACGTGTCACACAGTTACAGGACTGCTGGACAGGCTTCTACATCCCATCTAAATACGTACTCCGCAAGCGACTGTATGGTGAGAGGCGGAGGGTACCCTGTACCACTACTAGTCATTTCCTTTCCTATTCCACTCGCAGTTAGAGCGAATGAAAAAAGACTATCTAGGCACTCTCATACGAGCTATAATCTGTCTAATCTTATCTTCGTGATCCTTACGCGAAATGTGCGTTGGCGGTAGTACAATCGTCCGGTAGTTAGCCTCAAATGCCGGTGATTGGATTGAGGAGTTCCTAGATAACAGGACGCAGCATGTCATTCTCAATGGAGAGAAGTCTTCCGAAGTAAGAGTGATTTCAGGTGTGCCGCAGGGGAGTGTCATAGGACCGTTGCTATTCACAATATACATAAATGACCTTGTGGATGACATCGGAAGTTCACTGAGGCTTTTTGCAGATGATGCTGTGGTGTATCGAGAGGTTGTAACAATGGAAAATTGTACTGAAATGCAGGAGGATCTGCAGCGAATTGACGCATGGTGCAGGGAATGGCAATTGAATCTCAATGTAGACAAGTGTAATGTGCTGCGAATACACAGAAAGATAGATCCTTTATCATTTAGCTACAAAATAGCAGGTCAGCAACTGGAAGCAGTTAATACCATAAATTATCTGGGAGTACGCATTAGGAGTGATTTAAAATGGAATGATTATATAATGTTGATCGTCGGTAAAGCAGATGCCAGACTGAGATTCATTGGAAGAATCCTAAGGAAATGCAATCCGAAAACAAAGGAAGTAGGTTACAGTACGCTTGTTCGCCCACTGCCTGAATACTGCTCAGCAGCGTGAGATCCGTACCAGATATGGTTGATAGAAGATATAGAGAAGATCCGACGGAGAGCAGCGCGCTTCGTTACAGGATCATTTAGTAATCGCGAAAGCGTTACGGAGATGATAGATAAACTCCAGTGGAAGACTCTGCAGGAGAGACGCTCAGTAGCTCGGTACGGGCTTTTGTCAAAGTTTCGAGAACATACCTTCACCGAAGAGTCAAGCAGTATATTGCTCCCTCCTACATATATCTCGCGAAGAGACCATGAGGATAAAATCAGAGAGATACCGACAATCCTTCTTTCCACGAACAATACGAGACTGGAATAGAAGGGAGAACCGATAGAGGTACTCAAGGTACCCTCCGCCACACACCGTCAGGTGGCTTGCGGAGTATGGATGTAGATGTAGATGTTCTCTAAGTTTTCTGAATAGCGCTCCTCGAAAAGAACGTCACTTATCTCCAGAAACTCCCATCTCAGTTCCCGTAGCAACTGTGTAATACTTCTACATCTACATATACATTTATACTCCGCAAGCCCCCCAACGGTGTGTGGGGGAGGGCACTTTACATGCCACTGTCATTACCTCCCTTTCCTGTTCCAGTCGCGTATGGTTCGCGGGAAGAACGACTGCCGGAAAGCCTCCGTGCGCGCTCGAATCTCTCTAATTTTACATTCGTGATATCCTCGGGAGGTATAAGTAGGGGGAAGCAATATATTCGATACCCCATCCAGAAACGCACCCTCTCGAAACCTGGCGAGCAATCTACACCGCGATGCAGAGCGCCTCTCTTGCAGAGTCTACCACTTGAGTTTATTAAACATCTCTGTAACGCTATCACGCTTACCAAATAACCCTGTGACGAAACGCGCCGCTCTTCTTTGAATCTTCTCTACCTCCTCTGTCAACCCGATCTGGTACGCATCCCACACTGATGAGCAATACTCAAGTATAAGTCGAACGAGTGTTTTGTAAGCCACCTCCTTTGTTGATGGACTACATTTTCTAAGGACTCTCCCAATGAATCTCAACCTGGTACCCGCCTTTCCAACAATTAATTTTATATGATCATTCCACTTCAAATTGTTCCGTACGCATACTCCCAGATATTTTACAGAAGTAACTGCTACCAGTGTTTCTTCCGTTATCATATAATCATACAATAAAGGATCCTTCTTTCTATATATTCGCAATACATTACATTCGTCTATGTTAAGGGTCAGTTGCCACTCCCTGCACCAAGTGCCTATCCGCTGCAGATCTTTCTGCACTTCGCTGCAATTTTCTAATGC
Source organism: Schistocerca serialis cubense (assembly GCF_023864345.2). Taxonomy (NCBI): domain Eukaryota; kingdom Metazoa; phylum Arthropoda; class Insecta; order Orthoptera; family Acrididae; genus Schistocerca; species Schistocerca serialis. Next base: position 859,433,994 of record NC_064640.1, on the reverse strand, counting down.
TGTAACTTCTCTGTATACTACAGCATCATCCGCAAAAAGCCGCATGGAACTTCCGACACTATCTACTAGGTCATTTATATGTATTGTGAAAAGCAATGGTCTCATAACACTCTCCTGTGGCACGCCAGAGGTTACTTTAACGTCTGTAGACGTCTCTCCATTGAGAACAACATGCTGTCTTCTGTTTGCTAAAAACTCTTCAATCCAGCCACACAGCTGGTCTGATATTCCGAAGGCTCTTACTTTGTTTATCAGGCGACAGTGCGGAACTGAATCGAACGCCTTCCGGAAGTTGTTCGAACCTACTGGTAACAAATCTTGCAGCCTGTCTCTGAATTGCTTCGATTTCTTCCCTTTATCCGACCTGGTGCCGATCCTAAACATTCGAATAATACTCAACAATGCGTCGCACTGTTGTCCTGAACCACACGTTCCTGAAATTCGTTAAACCAAAGTCGACCATTCGTTTTTCCTACAACAATCCTTACATGCCCAAGAGGTAAAACAGTTAACAGCATAATGGACTGAACTGAAATTATGAAAATTAATAATAAGATCACCCAATTTTTGACGCCAAAGATGTAGTGAAACATATGGTTAATGGATTAAGACATGGAAGCATTTATGTTTATTCTTCTTCTTTTGCTTGTGCCTTGTCCCGCAGTTTTGGCAGTGTTACAATCGGATTTGGCATGGTTAATTTAAAGGCGTGGCCGGATGCTCTTCCTGCCGCCATCCTATACCACCCGGGATGGAATCAGTGTACCCCACGATGTGACCGTGCGGTTCTAGGCGCTTCAGTCTGGATCCACACGACCACTACATTCACAGGTTCGAATCCTGCCTCGGGCATGGATGTGTGTGATGTCCTTAGGTTAGTTCGGTTTAAGTAGTTCTAAGTTCTAAGGGACTGATGACCTCAGATGTTAAATCCCATAGTGCTCAGAGCCATTTGAACCAAGTGTACCACAGCTGTCTGTGTCTAGTGCCGTGTAATTGAGGCGGGATGTGGGGACCAGTGCGGTATTCACCTAGTGGGCTGTGGAAAACCACCTAAAACCCACAGCCACGCTGGCTGGCTGGCAAACCGGCACACGTCGTTAGTCCGCCAGGTGGATTCAGTTCAGGGCCAGCGGGCCTGCCCGAGTCCAGGAAGCAGCGCATTAGCACTCTCAGCTAACCTGGCGGGTATTTACGTTGATTATTCTGTAGTTAATATAAATATCAGGACCGACTTGACTGGGCATACACAACACAGCAATTGGCCATGTAGGGGGGGGGGGGGGGGGAATTATCTATATCATCCCACACTCGACTGAGTCGGCTTTGCATACAGCCACTTGTGGCAGATGCGAGTTTGTTGCGACGTGTCAATCAGGGCTGACAGACAGCAGTTTTCATCTTTCATGTCATGTGGCGTTTTGGGTTAACTCTGCTCTTCTTTCGAGCTGGCTGACCACCGGTCTTAATCCTTCAGGAAATGTGCAGCTGGTGTCGAGGCAGTGCTGTTGTGTTCATGTTCCCGCCAAATGTTGTGTGCAGTAATTGTCTCACAGAAGTAGTATTAGCATAATACGCTCTAAGACAAAAAAGAAAAAGAAAAGAAACGATGTTCCAAGCAGGAATTATTCGAATGGGACGGAAATCGGTAGATGTGATGTACACATACAAACAAACATATGATTACAATTTCGGAAAATTGTTCAAGTGGCTTTGAACACTATGGGACTTAACTTTTGAGGTCATCAGTTCCCTAGAACTTAGAAAGACTTAAACCTAACTAACCTAAGGACATCACATACATCCATGCCCGAGGCAGGATTCGAACCGGCGACCGCAGCGGTCGCGCGGTTCCAGACTGTAGCGCCGAGAACTGCTCGGCCACTCCGGCCAGCCAATTTCGGAAAAACTGAATGTTTTATTGAAGAGAAAAAGCTTGACAAATTGTCCAGGTCAATAACTAGTTGGTCCACATCTGGACTTTATGCAACCAGTTATTCAGCTTCCCACTGATTGACAGAGTTGATGGATGTCCTCTTATGGTATATCATGTCATATCTTATCCAATTGGAAGGTTATATCGACAAAATCTCGAGCTGATTGGAGAACCCTGCCAATTCTGCTCCAGACGTTCTCAGTTGGGGAGAGATAAGGTAACACTGCTGGCCAAGGCAAGTTTGGCAAGCACAAAGACAAGGAGCAGAAACTCTCGTCGTGTGCGGCGGGCGTTATCTTGCTGAAATGTAAGCTCAGGGTGACTTGCCATATGGTGCAACAAAACAGAGCGAAGAATATCGTAGTGTGCTATACAGTGCCGCGGACGACAACGAAAGGAGTCCTGCTAGGAAATGAAATGGCACCCAGATCACTATCCTAGTTGTCAGGCCGTGCGACGAGAGATAATACGTTTGGTATTCCACCACTGAGCGTGGCGTCTCCAGACACGGCTTCGGCAGAACTGTCTTCAGCGATGAGTGCCGCTTCGAACTGAGCCATGATGACCAGCAAAGACGTTTCTGGAGACACCCCAGACAGTCTTTCTTTTGAATAAACCATCCAATTTTTCTGAAACTTTATTGATGTGTTTGCCGGTACATGTAAATCACATCTACCGATTTACGTCCCATTCGGATGATTCCTTCATGATGCTCCTTTTTTTCATAGAGTGTATATTGGGGTAGCGTCAAACAAGGAAAATGCAGTCGGATGCCTAAAGACCCGAGCATCGGACCGCAAGGATTCGTCCATTCTACAAGGAACGAAAATGGATAAGTCGCGAAGTACCGATAAATACTGGAATGAAAACAGAGATGTGGCTCGAAGTCTGAAGACTGAAGCGATAATGGGCTGGCATTCCTTCAGAAGACTAATTCACTGTCTTCTTTGATTCATATGGCTCTGCGTTGCTAACTCATTGACACCTCACTCATCACCGGCGTTTTATTGTCCGTCTACCTTACTATCCACAGTTTGATTGAATATACTCTGCCTGAATATCCCAATCATCTCGCCACTGGGATTTCTTGCTTCAATGTTTTGTTGTTCTCTTACTCTGTTCTCCAGGCAGGTGAATTTTCCCTTCTACGTCTAAATAGTTAATCTGCAGATCCTCTGGCAGAGGGTTCATCGAACCACCTTCACAAATAATTCTCTATTATTCTAATCTCAAACAGTGCGCGGTAAAAACGAACACCTATATCTTTCCGTGCGAGCTCCAATTTCATTCGTTTTGTTATGATGCTCGATTTCCCTATGTCGGTTGGTGTAAAAAATATTTTTTTAGCATTCTTAGGAGAAAGTTGGTGGCTGAAATTTCGTTAGAAGATTCCGCCGGAACGAAAAACGCCTTGTTTTAATGATGTCCACCACAAATCGTTTCTCCTGTGAGTGACACTCTCTTTCCACTTCGCGTAAGGCAAAACATGCTGCTCTTCTTTGAACTATCTTGATGTACTCTGTTAATCCTATTTGCTAAAGGTCCCAGACCGCGCAGCACTACTCCGAAAAAAGGACGGACAAGCGTAGTGTATCTACATCTGCGTCATACTTCGCAAGCCACCTAGCCAGTCTCTTTGATAGATCTGTTACGTTTTCTAAATGTTCTGCCAATAAAACGCAGTCTTTTATTTTCCTTCTCCACAACACTTTCTATGTGTTCTAATTTAAGTTGTTTGTAATTGTAATTCCTAGGCATTTAGTTGAATTTAAGGCCTTTATACAGTATTTGACTGAGTTATAGTGGAACCGAAGTTTAACAGATTCTTTTTAGCACTCATGTGGATTACCTCACACTTTTCGTTATTTCGTGTCAACTGACAATTTTCGCAGCATTCAGATATCTTTTCTAAATCATTTTGCAGTTTGTTTTGATCTTCTGATGACTTTACTAGACGATAAACGGCAGCATCATCTGGAAACAACCTAAGACGGCTCCTGAGATTGTCTCCTAAACCATTTATACAGATAAGGATCAGCAGAGCACTTCTAACACTACCTTGTTGAACGCCAGATATGACTTCTGTTTCACCCAACGAATTTCCGTCAATTACTACGAACTGTGACCTCTATAACAGCGAATCGAGAATCCACATAACTGAGAAGATATCCCATAAGCATGCAATTTCACTACAAGCTACTTGTGTGGTACTGTGTCAAAAGCCTTCTGGAAATCTAGAAACACGGAATCAATTTGAAATCCCTTGTCAATAGCAGTCAACACTGTGTGAGAGTAAAGAGCAAGCTGTGTTTCACAAGAACAATTTTTTCTAAATCCGTGTTGGCTGTGTGTCAATAGACCGTTCTATTCGAGGTAATTCATAATGTTCGAATAAAATATATGTCCGCCGGCCGAAGTGGCCATGCGGTTAAAGGCGCTGCAGTCTGGAACCGCAGGACCGCTACGGTCGCAGGTTCGAATCCTGCCTCGGGCATGGATGTTTGTGATGTCCTTAGGTTAGTTAGGTTTAACTAGTTCTAAGTTCTAGGGGACTAATGACCTCAGCAGTTGAGTCCCATAGTGCTCAGAGCCATTTGAGCCAGCCAAAATATATGTCCCAAAATCCGGCTGCATGTTGACGTTTACGATATGGTTCTGTAATTTTGCGGATTACTCCTACTACCCTTCTTGAATATTTTTGTGACCTTTGCAACTTTCCAGTCTTCGGGTACGGATCTTCCGTCTGGCGAGCGGTTGTATATGATTGTGAAGTATGGAGCTGTTGTGTCAGCGGACTCTGAAAGGAACCTAATTGGTATACAGTCTGATCCGGAAGACTTGCTTTTATTAAGTGATTTAAGTTGCTTCACTACTCCTAGTATATCTGCTTCTAAGTTACCCATATTTACTTCGTCGTCTTTAGTGAAGGAATTTCGGAAGGCTGTGTTTCGTAACTCTGCTTCAGCAGCCGTGCTGTCTATAGTATTTCCACAGCTATCGTGCAGAGAAGGCATCGATTGTGTCTTGACACTAGCATACTTACATACGACCAGAAGCTCTCTGGATTTTCCGCTACGTTTCGAGACAGAGTATCTTTGTAGAAACTGATATAAGCATCTCTCGTTGAAGTCCGCTCTTAATTCTGAGCTTCTGTAAAAGATCGCCAATCTTGGACATTTTGCGTTGTTTTAAATTTTTTTGTCATACTCAGGCTAAATTTGCAATCCCATCCAATGACTGACTGATGTTTCGTAAGCACGCCAAGGCTTTGTGCAAGACGAGAATTCCTGATCTTCTGGCGGCTGGCACGCAACTCGGGGACTTCCGTCTTATTCTCACGTATTCTATGTTGTGGCAGTTCCCAGTTCTGGTTTCAATCTCCTCAGCGAATTATTTCAAGTGTTTTCTGCGTTCCAGAATAATCGAGAACACCGTCACACAACACCAAGCCTGAATGAAATTTTCAGTCTTCAGCGGGGTGTGTGCTAATAGGAAATTTCCTGGTAGATTAAACCTGTGTGCCGGACTGAAACTCAAACTCGTGGCCTTTGCCTTTCCTGGGCAGGTCACTGGTGGGGTAATGGGACTTCGACGCAAATTTTGATTTCAAATTATAATCAAATTAATTATTAAAGTTAATCCCTCCACCCGCTGATGATGTTATGGGTTTTCCACAGCCAGCACATGGGTGCCCACTCCTTCCCCCACTAGTCCCCCTCCACCACCCGCCCTATTGGTGGGAAATTCAAAAAGTGTTGGGAATTTCATAAATGTCGGGAATTTCTTTGTCCCAAGACTTTGCTGACGTCCCCCCCACCGTGGAATTGACAGGAAATTCAAAATGGGAGTGCCCTATCTGGGACTCGAATCCCCGTCCTTCTGGACGCAAAGCCCAAATGCACTAGAGAGGGGTCGTTCGCGAACTAACGGGTCCAAAGGAGCGGTTCATCAAGATGGACGGAACGAGCGAGGAACGAATTCAAAGGAACGGTCTTTCATAGTTCACTTCGGTCGCGTCTTTCTTGTTATAGTTTCCGGCAAGGGAAACGGTCGGTCTCGTTCCCGCAGCGGCACGTCGGCCGGTCTCGTTCCAGCCTCGGTCCCGTTCCCGCCTGTCTCGGTCTCGGTCTCGGTCGGGCGGACTCGTCCTTCTTCGGGTGGCCACTCGTCGCATTTCCAATGCCGACTGCTCATAGTTCAGTATCGAGTTGTTGTTCCTTTCGTTCGCTGCGCACGCCCATTCTAGATCTGTTCCAAACTTTTTTTTTGCTACTCTGAACTTATGGTTCTTTTCGTATTCTATTCAGCGTCCATGACTGGTAATTAAAATGTATTTTATAATTACGTAAATTACATAAAAATTACGTGGTATGTAATACATATTTTCAGGTAACAAAACGGCATATTAGCATACTTCACTATTTCGATAAACAGCACAAGAAATACTTGTAAAAAGGCAAGATATTTTTGTTCTTACACATGCAAAGGAAGTCGCCAGAGCACACACGAGTGGCCATTTCCCGTCTTTTTTTGATCCAAGGTAAAAGAGCATGTTCATTCTTATGAAAGGCAGACCGACTTACAACCGAATGAAGTCCGCGCTCCACAATCGAGTATCTGGTATCACATTTTGTAAAGACAATATGACAGTTTCTAGAATATTATTTCCGTGGTACAGGGTGGCACACGAAAAATCGGCCCCGAGTACTAGACTGCTCACTGTCGCCCACCAATCGTCATCTGTTGTTTCGAAGTAGTTGTTTGCATTAGCTTATTTGTTGTTTCTTCACTGCCTAATAATTACATGTTTATCTATTCTGCTCGTAGCGGTGAACAAACCGTGCGTAATTGGCGAGCAGTCTGCACTTGGGGCCGGTTTTTCGTGCGCCACCTTATGTTATTGCACAGCGATCAGCCACATAACGCTACAGTTGGCTAAACGAGAGGTTTTGCAGAACCACGAAAATTACAAGTGTGTGAGAATCCTGTAGTGAATAAAAACTCTGTACTAAAGCGGCGGGCAAGTGCCCCCTCTTGGCGCCTTCCATCTTCAAAGAAATGGTTCAAATGGCTCTGAGCACTATGGGGCTTAACTTCTGAGGTCACCAGTCCCCTAGAACTTAGAACTACTTAAACCTAACTAACCTAAGGACATCACACACATCCATGCCCGAGGCAGGATTCGAGCCTGCGACCGTAGCAGTCGCGCGGTTCCAGACTGTAGCGCCTAGAACCGCTCGGCCACTCAGGCCGGCCTTCCATGTTCAGTCCCTATGCTACTAATTTTCAATTTTTCATAAGAACCATATGTCAAGCACAAATGAACGGTGAACGAGTTAAAATGAACGGTTCCCAAAAAAAGAGCGATCACCAGTGAACTAGTTCCCAAGGATGAATGAGTTTGCATATTTCTAAAATGCAGCCATTATACAGACTGTCCAGCTGCAGAAGAGGAAGGATAGGTTAGGTTACTGCGCTTTATTTACTTTGAGTGGGGAACGGAAGTAAACATCGGTCCTAATTAAGGAAATAATCATAAATTTTGGGCCCAATTACACATCTTTATGCATAACGCCACTCAAGGAGTGCCTAAATTCGCAATACCACCCAAACATTAAAGATGTCATACAACTGGTGTTATCATGATGAGAAAAAAAATACAACACTCGATGTACTCAAAATAAACGCTACATACGATGAGGTCTTGACCTACAAGTCAAAATGTATCTCTCTGCTCAACTTGTGAACCGGTTGGAGAAAGACTGGAGTGGAAGGTACTATCTTTATTTTTGGCGTGAAACGTGTTCAAGTGACAAGATGTTGTTGGAGAGGAATTTAATAAGTGTATTACATGTAAGAATATATCTGAGGACTGTATTTATCACTGTCTAATGTCGGAGTTCACTACAGACGCCTCCCGCAGCATTGATCGACATTCATCCTGCAGCCCTGGTGTTTGAATTACATATAAATGTTGCTCTTTTTATTTCTTGGCAACTTCAACCTATTGCACTTCCCCTAAGAGGTCACCTTGGAATAACTGCAGAGTATGCTGTACACTGATACATAGTAAGGAGGTATAGGGCAGCAGACCATCACTGAAGTGTTAGAAAAGCCAATACATGTTAACACAATGGGAAATGCTACACTGTTCTAATTACACATAGACATTGTCGTGAAAAAACCAGCACACTTAATGCTTCACGTGAACTGGGAATAGAGAAAAATCATTGTAATAACACAACTACCGCAAAAACTGACCCCCGAAAGATCACTCCAGGAGAGAGGGGCGGCAACTGTGTGTGTGTTTTCTTCAATGTGCAGTCAAAAAGTAACCAGCTTAGAGCCAGTCTTACCTCCCTTCCGTCCGCCCCCGGTAGCTGAGTGGTCAGCGCGACAGAACGTGAATCCTAAGGGCACGGGTTCGATTCACGGCTGAGTCGAAGATTTTCTCTGTTCAGGAACTGGGTTTTGTGTTGTTCTTATCATCATCATCATTTCATCCTCATCGACGTGCAACTTGCCAAACATGCGTCAAATCGAAAGACTTGCACCCAGCCAACGGTCTACCCGACGGGAGGTCCTGATCACACGACATTTACATTTACTCCTCCCTTGCTACTACCCATCATCCCTCCCTCTCCTCACCTTAGGGATGGATCCATGCTATCCTGATCACGTGTTGTTTGTCTAAAAGCGCGGCTGCAGCGGCACTGCCCCTGCCATGACCGACTGCTTCGACTAGCGGCCCCCGTTCTGCGGGAAACATTTTCAGTGTAATCGTTGTGATTAACGTCAGTGCACCGCTTATAGGGGCAACGGCCTTGCCGCAGTGGATTCACCGGTTACCGTGAGATCACCGAAGTTAAGCGCTGTCGGGCGTGGTCGGCACTTGGATGGGTGACCATCCAGCCCGCCATGCGCTGTTGCCATTTTTCAGGGTGCACTCAGCCTCGTGATGCCAATTGAGGAGCTAATCGACCGAATAGTAGCGGCTTCGGTCAAGAATACCATCATAACGACCGGGAGAGCGGTGTGTTGACCCCACGTACCTCCAAACCGCATCTTCCACTGAGGATGACACGGCGGTCGGATGGTCCCGGTAAGCCACTCGTGGCCTGAAGACGGAGTGTGCACCGCTTATAAGCGGCTATCTATTTAAAAAACAACACAATTGCGATGACAATAAAAAGCAGTCTTGTTTCAAATGTGTGTGAAACCTTATGGGACTTAACTGCTAAGGTCATCAGCCCCTAAGCTTACACACTACTTAACATAAATTATCCTAAGGACCAACACACACATCCATATCCGAGGGAGGACTCGAACCTCCGCCGGGACCAGCCGCACAGTCCATGACTGCAGTCTTGTTTCTACGAAAACAGGCGCATTCCATTTTCTTTTAATATTGTGAACGAAATCGGCGTAGTTTGAGAGCATTCCTTGTGTTCAAATTATAAACTGTTACGCACGAGGGCATTACATTCCTTTCAGATGACTGAATTACCAATTTAGAACGGCATCTATACAGTTGTTCCTTTACGTTCAGGGTACAATTCACATCTCGCTCTCTCGCTCTCTCGCTCTCTCGTTCCCCACCGCCAATTATTTTGTGACATACAACGATATGAAAAAGAATAACTACAGCACTGCCGCCAAATACAGATGACCAAATTGCAGAGGTCGGAGCTCCATAGCGATACATCTGACACGTATATTAACTTATCTCACACCTCCTATACATGTCGACCCTGCGTAAAATTAAATACCTTCCACAATTTTTCTGTGAAATAACCATCACTACAGAATTTCCTCGTTATTTCGAAACTTTCATCAGAATAAAGAACAACCGAGAATTTAAACTCTAACGAGAAAAAAACACACAGTCTAACGAAACATCAACACACATCAAAAAAATTTTGCATCACATCGGTTCCCAGAGTTCCGGAACCTGTACAGAAAATTGGAATAAAGATCAACTCAAACATCAATTCCGCCCTTTCGATTGCTCATGAAAACAACACATTGCATATTGTACCACCCTACAGCGAGACCTTCAGAGGTTGTTGTCCAGTTTGCTGTAGACACCAGTACTTCTAATACCCAGTAGCGCATCCTGTTGCATTGATGCATGCCAGTATTGATCGTGGCATGCTACCCACAAGTTCATCAAGGTACTGTTGGTCCAGATTGTCCCACTCCTCAACGGCGATTCGGCGTAGATCCCTCAGAGTGGTTGGTGGGTCACGTCGCCCATAAACAGCCCCTTTTAACCTATCCCAGGCATGTTAGATAGGGTTCATGTGTGGAGAACATGCTGGTCACTGTAGTCGAGCGATGTCGTTATCCTGAAGGAAGTCATTCACAAGATGTTCACCATGGGGGTGCGAATTGTTGTCCTTGAAGACGAGTGCCTGGCCAATATACTGCCGATATGGTTGCACTATCGGTCGGAGGATGACATTCATGTATTGTACAACACTTACGACGTCTTCCATGACCACCAGCGGCGTGCAATCGGTCCCACATAATGCCACCCCAAAACAGCAGGGAACCTCTACCTTGCTGCACTCGCTGGACAGTGTGTCCAAGGCGTTCAGCCTGACCAGGTTGCCTCCAAGCACGTCTCCGACGATTGTCTGGTTGAAGGTATATGCGACACTCACCGGTGAAGAGAACGTGTTGCCAATCCTGAGCGGTCCATTCGGCATGTTGTTGGGCCCATCTGCACCGCGCTGCGTGGTGTTGCAAAGATGGACCTTGTCGTGGACGTCGGGAGTGAAGTTGCGCGTCATGCAGCCTACAGCGCACAGTTTGAGTCGTAACACGACGTCCTGTGGCTTCACGAAAAGCATTCAACATGGTGGCGTTGCTGTCAGGGTTCCTCCGAGCTGTAATCCGTAGGTAACAGTCATCCACTGCAGTAGTAGCCCTTGGGTGGCCTGAGCGAGGCATGTCATCGACAGTTTCTGTCTCTCTCTCTCTCTCTCTCTCTCTCTCTCCTCCATGTCCGAACAACATCACTTTGGTTCACTCAGAGACGCATGGACACTTCCCTAGTTGAGTACCCTTCCTGGCACAAAGTAACACTGCGGACGTGACCGAACCGCGGTATTTACCATCTAGGCATGGTTAAACTACAGACAGCACGAGCTGTGTACCTCCTTCCTGGTGGAATGACTGGAACTGATCGGCTGTTGGATCTCCTCCATCTAATAGGTGTTGCTCATGCATGGTTGTTTTCATCTTTGGGCGGGTTTAGTGACATCTCTGAAAATAAAAGGGACTGTCTCTGTGATACAATATCCACAGTGAACGTCTGTCTTCAGGAGTTCTCGGAACCGAGGTGATGCAAAACCTTATAATACCATACTTGCGAAATGCAGTGTTACACTCAAATTCGGTTAACTGGTTAACAATAAATGTCACTAGCAAATACATTTATTACCAGACTGTAGTTAATATTTCAGTTGCTTAAATAGATGGCTGCAAGATACATTGTCTGATCAAATGTATCCGGACACCTGTTGGTGAACATTAATATGACGGCTTGAACTCTGAAACTGACGATTATTTCTAGTAGTACAGAAGTTTTGGATCGAAGATAAATGAAAAGGGTAGAGAAAGGGTAATAAATGATGGAGCAAGTAGAGACTGTGTGTGTGCACGTGATCTGAGAAAAAGGAAGGTGTGCCCAAACTGTGATGTCAGCGATCAGTGGGCAGGTTAGCTTCGCAAGAAAATCATTTTTCAATAGAGATATTGCTGAAGAGGAAATCGGTTTGATGGTGTAAGTTTCAACTTTTTAGTATTTTTTCTTAAATAACTGAGTGAGGCAGCTATTAATCACGGTATCCTTACCGAAGGTCTCCTAGTAGCTACCCTATAAACAGAGTAAGTACGGGAACCAAACACGAAAAACCGGTAAGCTATTTATTTATTGGCTTGCGAGCCACTGTGATGCCGATATTACGGTGCAGCAAGAATTCGTAACTACCCTCAGCTTCTTCTCTTACAAAGGATGCTTCATTTGATGCATTTTTCCTCTCATGAAAGGAACTATGAGCTTGCGACTGTGAGGACAGATAAAAAACCGCGTATCGACTCGATGAGACGTTATTAGGTTTCTAGCAACGTTTCGCAGGCGGAATCTGCCCTACCCCCAGGCGGAGGATGGGAAAAATTACTTTCAGAAACGTAGACAGAGAAACTGATACGACATTGGTAAAAAACGAAAAGGATAGAACTGAAATCGTATCTTCTGATGCGAAATACCGAAGGCAGAACTATATTCGCAGGATTAATACGAAATTCTTCTCTTCTGATAAAACTAGGGCGGCACCCATCTCTGTGTCATCAGACACCAATAATTGGTTTCAGCTTCTGCGCAGTTCTCATTTAACGTGTGTGGAATTGAGTGCACAGTAGATTTCCGTGGTTATTACGTGACTGCTGATACACTGCACCACAACTTTGAATCGTTTCGGTAACTAACAACTCTTATCCAGATAGAAAATGAAACCTGACGTGATGCAGAAATATTATTTTATTTTGAGAGGCACACATTTGGCGATGTAAACCCGTATTTCGGAGAACTCCGTCAATTCTTCTTTAATTTTTTAGCAAAACTGCACATCCAAATGTGAAGATGAGAGCTTTTATTTTACCTCTTCTCCTCCAGATTCTGGTGCGTTTCTATCACTTTTTTTTTTTGGTGGGGTTTAAGGGCACTCAACTACTGAGGTCATTAGCGCCCAGTCACTGTTGTTAGAGCACATGGAATCTAGTAAAACTCAAGGGGAGGGGGGGACACCAGAAAGACCTAACAAAGATGTAGATAAAATAAGTAAAAAGGTTAGATGTCTTTGGACAAGCCAGTCAAAGTTATAAAACGCAGAACACGAGCAGCTGCTCGAGCGTCATCAGCTAAAATATCCGGTAAAGTAGATGGCAGGGACAGGACAACACGATATTGACTAAAGCGGGGACACGACAATAAAACATGGCGCACTGTTAATGCCTGACCACAAGGGCACTGCGGGGCTGGGTCACCGGAGAGCAGGTAGCGGTGGCTAAACCGGCAATGCCCAATCCGCAACCTGGTCAGAAGGACCTCCTCTCGCCGAGATGGTCGGGAGGAGGTTGTCCAAGCAGTTGGGAGCGGTTTTACTGCCCGGAGCTTGTTTCCTTGGAGGGATGACCAAGCATCCCACTACAACGACACAAACCTCTTACAAACATCCCCATGAACGTCAGATGACGGGACACAATGGGAGGCTGGCCGAGGCAGGAGGACTGCAGCCTTGGCTGCAGCATCCGCAGCCTCATTCCCAGGCACTCCTACATGTCTGGGAACCCACAGAAAGCTGACAGGAGAACCATTATCAGCGAAAGAATGGAGGGACTGCTGTATCCGTTGAACCAAGGGATGGACTGGATAGGGAGCTCCAAGGCTCTGAAGAGCACTGAGTGAGTCATAGCAGAGTACATATGATGAATGGCGGTGGCGGCGGGCATACTGAACGGCCTGATGGAGAGCAAAAAGCTCGGCTGTAAAGCTGGACCATTGGTCGAGGAGCCGGTATTTAAAGATGGCGGCCCCAACAACAAAGGCACAGCCGACACCATCGTCAGTTTTGGAGCCATCGGTGTAAATAAAGGTGTGACCGGCAAGTCGAGCATGAAGTTCGACAAACCGTGAGCAATACACTGCAGCTGGAGTACCCTCCTTCGGGAGTGAGCTGAGGTTGAGATAAATATGAACCGGAGCCTGGAGTCAAGGTGGTGTCGGGCTCTCACCCTCTCTGAAGGTGGTAGGGAGGGCAAAATCCAATTGTCGAAGCAGGCGACGGAAGCGGACTCTGGGGGGCAGCAGGGCAGACACATACAACCCGTACTGACGGTCGAGAGAATCGGCGAAGAAGGACTGGTAAGAGGGGTGGTCGGGCATAGACAACAGCCGGCAGGCATACCGACACAGCAGTACGTCACGCCGGTAGGTCAATGGTAATTCGGCAGCTTCAGCATAAAGACTCTCGACAGGACTAGTGTAGAAGGCTCCGGTCACAAGACGTAACCCCCGATGGTGGATGGAGTTGAGACGGCGTAAGAGGGATGGCCGAGCAGACGAGTAGATGAAGCTCCCATAATCCAGCTTCGATCGGACTATGGACCGATACAAGCGAAGCAGGACAGTGTGATCCGCTCCCCAAAATGAACCACTAAGAACTCTGAGGGCATTAAGGGAACGTGTACAACGGGCCGCCAAATAAGAGACATGCAGAGACCAACACAGTTTCCTGTCCAACGTGAGCCCTAGAAACTTAGTTGTTTCCACGAATGGGAGAACAACGGGACCGAGATGTAAGGATGGCGGAAGGAACGCTTTAAATCACCAAAAGTTGATACAAACCGTCTTCTCTTCAGAGAACTGGAAGCCATTTGCCACGCTCCATGAGTATAGGCTGTCTAGACAACGCTGAAGGCAGCGCTCCAGGAGGCATGTTCTCTGGGCACTGCAGTAGCTCGCGAAGTCATCAACAAAGAGAGAGCCTGAGACATTAGGTGGAATGCAATCCATAATTGGATTGATCGCGATGGCAAAAAGGGCTACGCTCAAGACGGAGCCCTGAGGCACTCCGTTCTCCTGGAGGAAGACGTCGGACAATACGGAACCCACACGTACCCTAAACTTTCGATCCATTAAAAAGGAATCACTAAAAAGGGGCAGGCGACCACGTAGGCCCCAACTGTGCATAGTGCGGAGGATACCTCCTCTCCAACAGGTATCATAAGCGTTCTCCAAATCGAAGAACACGGCTACTGTTTGGCGCCTTCGCAAAAAGTTGTTCATGATGAATGTCGACAAGGTCACAAGGTGGTCAACAGCGGAGCGGCGGCGACGAAAGCCGCATTGGACATTGGTAAGTAGCCGTCGAGATTCAAGAATCCAAACTAACCGAGCATGAACCATGCACTCCATCACCTTACAGACACAGCTTGTAAGAGAAATGGGGCGGTAACTAGAAGGAAGGTGTCTATCCTTCCCGGGTTTGGGTATAGGAACAACGACGGCGTCACGCCAACGCATGGTGACCTAACCTTCGGTCCAGACGCGATTGTAGGTACGAAGAAGGAAGCTTTTGCCCGCCGGAGAAAGGTGTGCCAGCATCTGAACGTGAATGGCATCTGGCCCTGGAGCAGAGGACCGGGACAGTGCAAGCGCACGTTCGAGTTCCCGCATAGTAAAGGGGGCATTATAAGTTTCCAGATTCAGCGAGTGGAAGGAAGGTCGCCGAGCCTCTTCTGCCTCTTTCCTGGGAAGGAAGGCAGGGTGGTAATGGGCGGAGCTTGAAACCTCTGCGAAAAACCGGCCAAAGGCGTTGGAGACAGCCACAGGATCAACGAGGACCTCATTACCTGAGGTCAGGCCAAGTACCGAGGAGTGGGCCTTAATGCCCGACAGCTGGCGCAGGCCACCCCATACGACAGAAGAGGGAGTAAAACTGTTAAAGGAGCTGGTGAAAGAGGCCCAACAAGCTTTTTACTGTCTTTGATGACTCTACGGCATTGCGCTCGGAGCCGTTTGTATCCAATACAATTCGCCAACGTAGGATGGCGGCGAAAGGTGCGTAAAGCACGTCGTCGAGCACGGATAGCATCTCTACAAGCCTCGTTCCACCAGGGGACGGAAACGCGACGTGAAGAAGAGGTAGTATGAGGAATGGAATGTTCGGCAGCATTGATGATAACAGCCGTGAGGTATTCGACCTGACTGTCACAACTGAGAAAATCGTGGTCCGGAAAGGTCGCCAGGGAGGAGTAAAGTCCCCAGTCAGCTTTCGGTATGTTCCAGCTCGAAGGACGTGGGGATGGGGTGTGGTGCAGGAGATGAACGACACAGGGGAAGTGGTCGCTCGAATAGGTGTCAGAAAGGACATACCACTCGAACCAACGGGCAAGAGTGGTAGAACAGATCGAGAGGTCCAAGTGGGAGTAGGTATGAGTAGAGTCCGAGAGGAAAGTCGGGGCGCCAGTATTGAGGCAGACAAGATTGAGATGGTTGAAGACATCCACCAAGAGTGAGCCTCTTTGACAGGATGCGGAGAGCCCCAAAGGGGATGATGGGCATTCAAGTCGCCAAACAATAAAAACGGCGGGGGAAGCTGAACAATCAGGTGCATCATGTCAGCCCGACTAACAGCGGATGACGATGGAGTGTAGATGGTACAAACTGAAAAAGTAAAAGCAGAAAGAGTAATACGGACAGCTATTGCTTGAAGTGGGGTGGTCAATGGGATGGGATGGTAATAGACATCGTCCCGAACGAGCAACATGACCCCACCATGAGCTGGGATACCGTCCACAGGGGTGAGGTCATACCGCTCCCAGGTATAGTGGGTAAAGGCAATACGGTCAGTCGGGCGCAACTTGGTTTCCTGGAGACGAAGGACGAGCGGACAGTGCAGGCAGAGGAGCAGTTGTAATTCCTCCTGATTAGATCGAATACCTCTTATGTTCCAACGTAACAAGGCCATCGCTAGTCAAAAAAGAGGGGGAACGAGACGGGAGAAGAGCTGGTCACCTCGACGGCCGCGGAGGGCCAGGTTTCGAGGGAACAACGCTACAACCGGCGGGAGGCGGATCCTGTTCCATCGAGTCGTCGCCAGCTGCGGCCGCTGTCCCTGGTGGTGTAGGAGGGGCAGCATCATTTGCCGACGAGAGGCCAGCTGAACGCCTGGCAGCACAGCGTCCCGGCGAAACTGAGGATGGCCGGGAGCAGCGACTCACGGATGGAGCATCAGACGAAACGCGCCGGGGTGGAGAGGGGGATAGAGACTTCTTCTTGGGGGCCTTCTTGGAAGTCCGAGGAGCCACAGAGGTGGTGGGCTGGACCCGAAGAAGGTCATCACGCGCGGGGTCCGTTTTGCAACGATGGACCTCGGAAGCTGGGGTCCGGAACGTTGCCCCAATGGACGCCTGAGAAGAGGATCGCTTCTCAGGCGGCAGGGGGGGAGGAGGAGGAGGAAGGGTGGCACTGGGGCTGAGGGGGTGGGGGCCACAGGGGAGGAGGATTTGGAAGGGAGGGATTTGGGAGGCGGAGGCAGAGACCCTGGATAGGGGGAGGAGGTGGAGGGGGGACAGGATAGGGGTGAGGATACCGCGGAAGGAGGGGACACAACTGAGGCAAATGAAGTGGTCAATGGCACGGGATGGAGGCGGTCATACTTCTTCCTGGCCTCAGAATAAGAGAGACGATCCAAAGTTTTGAGTTCTTGTATCTTCTTCTCCTTCTGATATGCGGGGCAGTCTGAGGATCTAGGCGAGTGGATGCCAGGACACATAACGCACCGAGGTGGTGGGGTGCATGTATGTTCCTCACGAAGAGGACGTCCATAATCGCCACAAAGGGGCTCAGCCTCACACTGTGACGACATGTGCCCAAAGCGCAAACACCAAAAACAGCGCACAGGAGGCGGGACGTAGGGTCGCACGTCGCACCGGTAGCACATCACCTTTACCTTCTCCGGGAGAACGTCCCCCTCGAAGGCGAGGATAAAGGCCCCGGTGTCGATGCGACGGTCTTTGGGGCCACGCTGGACTCGCCGGACGAAATGCACACCTCGGCGCTCCAGGTTGGCCCTGAGCTCCTCATCAGATTGCAGCAGGAGGTCCCGATGAAAAATAATCCCCTGCGTCCTATTTAGTGCCAGATGCGGGACGATGGACACTGGGATATCCCCTAGGCAGTTGCACGCCTGGAGCGCCGCCGACTGTGTGGCGGAGGTGGTCTTTATAAGAACGGACCCCGAACGCATCTTACTGAGAGCCTTGATTTCCCTGAAGATGTCCTCAATGTGCTGAACAAAGAACATGGGCTTGGAGGTGGCGAACGTCCCCCCATCGGTTCGAGAACAGACCAAATAGCGGGGGAAGTACTTCGCCCCACGCCGGCAGGCCTGTCCCTCCTCCCAGGGAGTGGCCAAGGGGGAAAGGGCAGGAGAACCAGAACTAGAGACAGTACCTTTCCGTTTGAAAGACTCGGCCGCAGAGCGACCTGATACGTGTTGACGTTTCATCTGCAAAACGTCCGCCCCGATACCACCCACTCCGACCAGGGGCTCTCCCCACGGGCGCCACCAAGCCTCGGCAAGGGCCACCTGGCAGGATGACCGTTGCCGGGAGTCCTGATGCCCCAAGGAGACGGGCATCTACTCCTTGGCCGACGTGGGGAGGCTGCAGCTCAGGTATCGGCAGTACGATCCCTGTGTTGTCAGGGGGCTACAACCTAGAGGGTACATGACGACCCCACCACAACGGGCTGGCTACCGTGCTGGATTTCTGGTGCCATGGAAAGTCCATCATAATCGTAGGTGCAGATGGGGACGCACTACGGGCGTAACTTGTATAACCCATCAGGCGTTTAGGCCCAATTTGAGGAATAGTGGGTATGGTTACAACGCCGGTACAATGCTGAGTGCCAAGGACTTAGTGCACTGAGGACCAGTGGTACACCATGTAAGGCGTCCTTCCCCAAAAGGCTCGTACTTCTGTAGAATTTTGAAAAATGGAGGTCAAACCCCAAGGGGGACCATCACATGAAAGGCCGAAACGGTGGAAACTCCTTTTAGTCTCCTCTTACGACAGGCAGGAATACCTCGGGCCTATTCTTACCCCGGACCCGCAGGGGGGTTGTCTATCACTGGATGCATACAGCGTTTACTTTTGTTTTCTCCTGATTTTTCCATTTTATTTTTTCTCTCAGTCGCTGTTTTGTGGGCTGTCTATATCAGTATTAAGGTAATTTATTTCTGCCCTCAAGTCTCAACTTTGCAGTGTAAGCAGCGTTACTTAAATAATCCAGCAAAATTCAATTTGTTTAATGCTCAAGTAATTCGGCAGAAACGTAAAACAAACCAAATTTTAAAATCAACTTTACTTAAAAAAATTATTAAGATCTGCATTTGTTCTGTTTGACCATACAAGATCTGAATATTTGCCCTCACGGAACTGGAAAACCTAGCGTTGCTCGAAATGAAATTACCTGAATCATAAACTTTCAGGAAAAGAGACCATAACATTTGTTATACATTGCAGGGAATTCTCGTCACTTCACGCTGGGAACGTATTCCTGTAGCACAAATGTAGAGGTTTCATGTTATATGGGACCTTTTATGTTTCTTATTTTTGAATATGAGCTCTTGTTGCCGGCTGGAGTGGCCGAGCGGTTCTAGGCGCTACAGTCTGGATCCGCGCGACCGCTACGGTCGCAGGTTCGAATCCTGCCTCGGGCACGGATGTGTGTGATGTCCTTAGGTTAGTTAGGTTTAAGTAGTTCTAAGTTCTAGGGGACTGATGACCTCAGATGTTGAGTCCCGTAGTGCTCAGAACCATGTGTGTGAGCTCTTGTTAAGGTTTCACAGCCTTTGCTATTTACAGCCACACATAAGGCATCACTACTAGAACAACTCCACAAATTATGCAAACAGTATAAAATAAATACATATCTGCTAAAAATGTAAATGTCGTCTGACTAGGGCCTCCCGTCGGGTAGACCGTTCGCAGGGTGCAAGTCTTTCGATTTGACGCCACTTCGGCGACTTGCGCATCGATGGGGATGAAATGATGATAATTAGGGCAACACAACACCCAGTTCCTGAGCGGAGAAAATCTCCAACGCAGCCGGAAATCGAACCCGGGCCATTAGGACTGACATTCTCTGGCGCTGACCATATTTTTTTTTTTTTTTTGTTATGGTTCGTCGCGTTTGGTCTGGGCGGACGTCACCGGACATTCGTTCAAGTTGATCATTGATTTCTTTACTCAGTTTTTTTTATTACAGAGAGCTAGCGCCTCTCTGCCCTAACACGCTGAGCTACCGTGCCGGCGACCCCTCAGCTACCGGGGACGGACTACATATCTGCCGCTGTAACAGGAATACTTTCTACAACCTCCAAAATCACCTAGTAACGACTGTGATAAATAGTCGTGGCAAAGAGAATGCTGAATGATTTATTATTTAAAAAAATAAAAGAAACTGAAAGAAGTCATTCCTTCGACTAAGTTACGGCTATGATATCCAATCTGCGTCAGTCAAACAAAGTTATCTAACATCTAAAATAGACACGTCGTAGTGGTGGTTCCGTATGCATGACGTTTTATACACGTATTATACATGGAGTACACTGCACATGATTATAATCACAGGACGATATACATAATGACAATTTCATTGCACTGTATAGCTTCCACCGAGTGAGCTGGCGCGATGCTAAGACACTGGACTCGCATTCGACAGAATGGCGGCTCAAATCCCCAGTCCTACCACCCAGATTTCAGATTCTCGTGACTTCCCTAAATGGTTTATGCCAAATCCCGCTATGGTTTCACTGAGAAAGACACTGCCAATTTCCTATATCGTGCTTTCCCAGTCCCACCCTGTGCTCCATTTACAATAACCTCGTAGTCGACAGGACGTTAAACCATGCTCTTTCCTTTTTTCTGTGTAACCGTCCTAGTTCATTAATTTAGTATAGAGACCAATTACGTGACAACAAAGGTGAAATATTAAGAAAAGTTCTGTGGCTTCTGTGCCTTGTAGAGTTTCTTCACATCTGCATATACGAGGGTTGAATGAAAAGTAATGCCTCCACCTTCATTAATTGGGTTTGGATGGGAATATTTATCAATCAAACGCAGATATAATCCTTACAATGTGATCCTTATTTAACAATATTCACTTTTCCCCATAATCACCAGCCAATTGGATACGTTTCTGCCAACGATGAAAAAGTTTTCCGACGCCGTCACGGAAGAAGTCGACACTCTGTTTCCGCAACCACAGTCTCACAGTTCTCTCAACGTCTTCATCAGAAGCATAATGATGTCCTCGCAGATCATCTTCCATTATCGGAACGGATAGAAGTCAGAAGGTGCTAAATCTGGACGCATGGAAGATGCCGTGCGGTGGTGAGATTTGGTCTCTGAAGTTCTGCTGTGGTGGCACGTGAAGTGTGTGATTTGGCATTGTCAGGAATACTTTTCCCTTTTCATTTTGGACCCTTGTTAGCTGTCGTTTCAGAGTTCGCAGCGTTTTTATGTAACGTTCTGAATTTATTATTGTTCCACGATCAAGGAAATCAACATGGATAACACCATCTGCGTCCCAGGACTCTGTGGCTATGATTTTTCCAGTTGAGGGCTGCGTCTTGAATTTCTTTTTCTGGCACGAGTCTTTATGTCAATATTCAGTAGACTGACGTTTCGTCGCCGGGTCGTAATGGTGTACCCACGTTTCGTCTCCTATCACAATGAATGGAGAAAGGCGTCACCTTCATTCTCGTAACGCGAGAGGAGTTCCTGGCAAATTTCTAGTTTGTCCGCTGTCATTTCAGGAGTCAGCATCCGGGGTACCCATCGTGCACAGATCTTCCGATAGCCAGGCAAAGCAATAATGTGACCCACACGTTCTTGTGAACTGCCGATTGTGCTTGTCAACATTTTACTTGCGAAACTCGGTGGTCGCTGTTATAGAACGTCCAACTCTTTGTTTGTCACGCAGTTGAGATGTTCCTGCCTCAGCATCTTTAAACTTAGTCGCCCAACGACGCACAGTACTCACATCAACACTGCGTTCATTCTCTGATGATTCTCCTTTGGGGGGACACCTTCTGCTGTCAAGAATTCAATGACTGTACGTTGCTTAGATCGCATTGATCGACCGTCTGCGCAGGGTTCCATACTTTACACTGTAACAACACAACCGTTCAATGCTAAGGCTTCCCGCCAACTAGAGCTGTAGAGAAGAGGTTACGGAACAAGCCAGTTTCTGCCGCATACCAATGCTGCCAATTGTTGAAGAGTTACGAAGGTGGAGGCATTATTTTTCAGTTAACCCTCGTAGTACCCGTTTAGTAATTTTTATATTTTGTGTTTTCACTTCCTCCACACTAACTGAACACTCGATAATGCTCTCCAGATGGCTGTGCCATTATTTATCATATCAAACAGATATATAGACTTAAATTTCCACTTCATATGCATGTCTGTCACATTTCGCACATGCTGTTTATCTTTGCTGTAAGACCCAAGTAGAGTTATCAGCACTTAAGAACGACTGGGTCTGAGATAGCCCATGTGATGGAGAGAGCTCTATCGGTGCCACAACGAATGCCTTACTTCGGCGTCTTAAGTGAATAGGAGGTCATCTGACCTTATACGGCGACTTCGCCGCAAGATGCACCATATCAGTATACTTGATCTCGACCGGGTTTCTGATTCCCAATACAGGGGAACGCCATCTCCGAGATGCAGGCACGGAGAATTTTTCTTGCCGCGGTGTTAAAAAAAATGGTTCAAATGGCTGTGAGCACTATGGGACTTAACATCTGTGGTCATCAGTCCCCTAGAACTTAGAACTACTTAAACCGAACTAACCTAAGGACATCACACACATCCATGCCCGAGGCAGGATTCGAACCTGCGACCGTAGCGGTCACGCGGTTCCCGACTGAAGCGCCTAGAACCGCACGGCCACACTGACCGGCTTGCCGCGGTGTCAAGGGCGTACTGTGAGCTACAACAGTCAACGGCTACATCCAACAGTCTAATGATGGCAGTGTCACTGTCGACTGTCGCAGATTGTAGCAACAGATAGACGGGCCACAGTATAGAAAATCACTCGCAGATTCAATGCTGGACAGCAACCCTATGCAGAACCACCTCCGTACCTTTGCGATATGTGAGTACCTCTGTGCACCAAATGTCATAGGGCACCGACATAATCACGGGGTCAGAACATCATCATTAGCATGGAAAAAGTCACCTAGCAACTGTCCATTCCTCATCTCAAGAAATGAGGGCATTATTCACCAGTAACGAAAGTTGTCTACACTACTGGCCATTAAAATTGCTACACCACGAAGATGACGTGCTACAGACGCGAAATTTAACCGACAGGATAAAGATGCTGCGATATGCAAATGATTAGCTTTTCAGGGCATTCACACAAGGTTGGCCCCGGTGGCACCAACAACGTGCTGACATGAGGAAAGATTCCAACCGATTTCTCATACACAAGCAGCAGTTGACCGGCGTTGCCTGGTGAAACGTTGTTGTGATGCCTCGTGTAAGGAGGAGAAATGCGTACCATCACGTTTCCGACTTTTATAAAGGTCGGATTGTAGCCTATCGCGATTGCGGTTTATCGTGTCGCGACATTGCTGCTCGCGTTGCTCGAGATCCAATGACTGTTAGCAGAATATGGAATCGGTGTGTTCAGGAGGGTAATACGGAGCGCCGTGCTGGATCCCAACGGCCTCGTATAACTAGCAGTCGAAATGACAGGCATCTTATCCGCATGGCTGTAACGGATCGTGCAGCCACGTCTCGATCCCTGAGTCAACAGATGGGGACGTTTGCAAGACAACAACCATCTGCACGAACACTTAGACGACGTTTGCAGCAGCATGGACTATCAGCTCTGACACCATGGCTGCGGTTACCCTTGACGCTGCATCACAGACAGGAGCGCCTGAGATGGTGTACCCAACGACGAACCTGGGTGCACGAATGGCTAAACGTCATTTTTTCGGATGAATCCAGGTTCTGTTTACAGCATCATGATGGTCGCATCCGTGTTTGGCGATATCGCAGTGAACGCACATTGGAAGCGTGCATTCGTCATCGCCATACTGGCGTATCACCCGGAATGATGGTATGGGGTGCCATTGGTTACACGTCTCGGTCACTTCTTGTTCGCATTGACGGCACTTTGAACAGTGGACATTACATTTCAGATGTGTTACGACCCGTAGCTCTACCATTCATTCGATCCCTGCGAAACCCTACATTTCAGCAGGATAATGCACGACCGTATGTTGCAGGTCCTGTACGGTCTTTTCTGGATGCAGAAAATGTTCGACTGCTGCCCTGGCCAACACATTCTCCAGATCTCTCACCAATTGAAAACGTCTGGTCAATGGTGGCCGAGCAACTAGCTCGTCACAATACGCTAGTCACTACTCTTGATAAACTGTGGTATCGTGTTGAAGCTGCATGGGCAGCTCTACCTGTACACGCCATCCAAGCTGTGTTTGACTCAATGCCCAGGCGTATCAAGGCCGTTATTACGGCCAGAGGTGGTTGTTCTGGGCACTGATTTCTCAGGATCTATGCACTCAAATTACGTAAAAATGTAATCACATGTCAGGTCTACTATAGTATATTTGTCCAACGAATACCCGTTATCATCTGAATTTCTTCTTGGTGTAGCAACTTTAATGGCCAGTAGTGTAATAATAATAGTAATAATAATACACGTGCCCTCTACCACCACCACCACCACAGTTTGATAGTTTTGGTATACTACATAAATGACGTAGTAAGCGGTGGTATTACCTGTAGTAGTGGTAGAATCGATATGGAAAGAAATGGAAGTAAATGTGTAAGAGGGAAAATGGGAACTGACATCTTCCCTTTGTTTTCTTGTTTGTTTTGTGCATAATTATAATAGTAAATCATTCAGTGTTCGTCCATTGTATATTTTATATCCTTATAAAATATAATTTGCACTTTCTGGGTAATAAAATTATGTTGAACGGCAACTTCTGCGCTTTTGTGTAACCAAATCAATTACTTTTGTTGCAAGTACAGTTTACATGAACAAACATATATAATTATTGTTTTTTTGTGCGCAACAGAACGTTCGTCATGATCGAAGGCAAGAGTTTCTTGTTATTACTGATAAACGCCAACGTTGTTTATGGATAACAGGAACATGTTCTATTTAAGTTCGAAGAAGTATTGATGATATGTCTGTTATATTTTCGTTCTGCGTTTTTTTTTTCGTTTCCGCTTTGTTGAGTAAATTGCGTTTTCTAAAGTTATATGATAAATCTATATTTTTTTCTTTATTTGCACTACAACATCCTTCTGTTTCATGTTGCAGTCCAAGAATTTTCGAATGAAACCTGAATTAAACATTGAGAATTTCAGTTTTGCTATGAGTACCGTTTATTCTTAAAGTAACAGACAGTGAAACTTCCCCTTTTGAACAATTATACAAGACTGTGCTTAAACTGACACACAATATTTTGTTAGCGCAACGCAATCTGACTTTCAAAATTCCCTACACAAGAATGGCCCTGACTAACATTAAACTATACCTTTCACAAATCACTTACCTCACAAAAATCTTCGCTGCTCAAGCTACTGCAATACAGCGAACACCACTACTGCCATCTAAATAAAAGATTCAAACTATGGAAGGCACTAACTACTTTTAGGGATAGTTAGCAAATGAAAGATATTAATAGAGAACAAACAATGTATTTACCTTGATATCATCATGTATAAATATACCAGTTCATGACAAATTACAAATCTCCGCCATCTCTCTCCCCACATCCACCACTGCTGGCGGCTCACCTCCAACTGTGCAACGCTACGCGCTGTTCACAGCCAGCTGCCTAACACTACAATGGCGAGTATTACAACAATGCAAAGCAGCCACAGACTGCACACAGCACAGCCAGTGATTTTCATATTGAGCGCTACGTAACGTTGCCAATAAGAAAACATAAACAGCCTACTTACATAGAGAAAACATAAACAGCCTACTTACATAAAGAAAACATAAACAGCCTACTTACATAGCCCCCATGCTCCCCACAAAAAATTTTTACAAATGGTGTTGGGCACTGGCCAATACAGATTTGACAAAAATTTTTCACAATTACAGTAACAAAGATATAAAATGCACACACTTATTGATACAACGTTGGTCAAAAGCTCAAATTTTCTCACAGTCCATAAAGACAGTCCTAATCGTACATAACAGCAGAATAGCAACATGCTGACAGATAATGGGCCAAAACAGAGCAAACCCACAGCAGAGTCAGTCGTAGTTTGGAAGAATATTGGTAGGTAGGTCATCACAGAGCAGACCCACTGTAGTCCTGGTAGAGATTGTGGTATTGGTGGGCCACCAGAGGTGCAGACCCACTGTAGTCCTTGTAGAGATAATGATAATGGTGGGCCATCAAAGATGCAGACCCACTGTAGTCCTTGTAGAGATGACCAGCAGCCATCTGTTGCGATTGTGCAGGTGCACATTCACCATCAAAGAGTCTTGCGGAGAATATAGCAAGTCCATAAACCACCACTTGTGCACTCACAAAGTTTTTGGAATTGTCCTTAGAACCAGCAATGCTGTTATCCAGTCCCTTGCAGAATTATTAACACACGTGCAAACACTAACAGTCCCTACTTCTCACATATTGTCCATATACTATGACCAACAGAAACGTGTGCAGTGAAATGTAACTTACAAGTTAATAATAAGATGAACTGGTGACAATTACAATTTTATAAATTTACAACATGAAAATACAATTACAAAGGTACAAAATACATCATTAAAGAACATAATAATACAGATAACATTTGTAGTACAGGCTTTACAAAGAATAGAAATAGACATATACGTCAGTGTTACAGGAATTATGACATAAGTACATACATAAAAGATCAGAATAACTTTCGAAACATCAACTTCACACATGAGCATTAAACAGAACGGAATTAATAATGTCTAACATCTTTACAAAGTAAATAACATATTATTAATGCAAATTATATTTGAGGATAACAGTATTCCTCATCATAGTGAATGTAGCTTAATATTAAAAGAAGAAAAAATTCTATGAAACTACACAGAGACAGGAAGAAAACAAATACTCAAGGGTACACAAACACATAGTGGGATAACACCAATAGGAAAGGACAGGGTTCGTTTTCAGTGTAACATGTGGTACTGCAGTCCAACCTAAAACTTCATATATCTTTCCTCTTATTTCATCCTTTGTTTCCACCAAAAAAAATTCTATCTAAGCATGCTTTCTGTATTTATATGTTCACACATTTCTTACCTCAACATTTATTTCCAAGAAAATCCTACCTAAACCTGTTTTCTCAATGCATTTCTTCCAATTCATCGCAACTCATTCTCTTCTATAGTCTACCCCCTCTTAATCTAACTTAAATCTACTGAGCTCAGATGCTAAACTAAGGGACGAGGCAATGCAGCAGCACAAAACAATTAACACAAACATCAATGACAAAAATACAAATGCCAAAGCAATTGCAATATTACAACTAATATAGGGCACTGTGCAGCAAAAAAAAAAAAAAAATAAATCTGGCTTAGCAGAGTAACACAAATTAAAGTTCAGTAGCACTATGCCTGGCAAACAGCAGCTTATATCGAAACATGACATAGCTCAAGCAGAAAAAATAGTACACTAAAGATAACAATGCAGATAAGGCAAATGTATAATCACATCTTAATGTCTAAGTAATTAAAGTGGTGCACCACAACAACTTATTGTAAAAAAAATATTACCGTGTACTTGAAAAGAAAATTATGTGTTACTGTTACTAGTTCCTTCTTATTGTTCTTTCCTTTCCAAGTGCTCCTTTTTTAAAGAATGTGGATCATAAAATAATTATTTAATAGATCTGTTGACAGAAAGTGTTCACATTAGCAAATGCATTTCATTTTATGAAAGCAATGCTGCAACACAGCTGGAAACCAGATATCAAATGAAATAAGCAATTACGCAAACCAAAGCATAAAAACATCATTCAATAGCTATGTGGCATTTCGTAAGTCAGTAGCTCTCAATTCTCGTAGAAAGACACTTGTCATAATCAGGTGTGCAGATGTAAAAATATTTCTTGTCATTTTATTAGGCATTTCAGTAAATATCATAAATTACGAGCTCCACAGTATGCTTTCAACAAGGAAATGTCAGTAGCGCGGACAATGGCCTTCCCTTTCTTTTTTTTCTACCTGTGCTTCTGATGAGGCACTCACTAATGACTTGTTCTCCAGGCGTCTGACACAGCTGGGTGCCCGCGACGCATTACGTGCAGGTGGTCACTTAACTTTCGTACGGAAATATTTACGACAGCAGTTTCTGCTACCGTGGCAGTCTCATATAAAAATATTTCACAGGTCAAGAATTAGCATTGCAAATCTGTAGAAACAAAATCCTATAAATATAAGTGTCCAAAAAAAATATTCGTTAGCATTGTGATACAGTCACACATTTCATAACTCTTAAAGTACGATTCTTGGTTTCCAACATACTTCTTATTCCTCATATACGGTAGCATCATCTTATTGATCATAAACATATCTCAACAGCATAATACACATCGTCGTCATAATAATAACATCATAACACCTCAGTCAAATCTCAAAAACGTCGTAGCTTTCTGCAATAATTTCAAAACCTAAAAAATATTCTCTGCTCATTTCAATAATGTCATCTACCTCAAACGTACTTTAAAATCATGCTCCCTTACCAAATACATCATTCAAAGCTCTCATAGTATCACAATGATTCCGAAAAATATGAACAGTTTACAAAGTACAGACAAAATACAGTTTCATAAGTGAGAAGTTACCCAACTGTGTATTGCGTAAACATGTGTCACTGATGTAGAAAAAAACTGATCAGATAGCTGTGTAATTTGTGTGTTAGAGAAATATGGTACCGATGTGTAAAGTTGTATAAGCAAATACCATATTAGCTAGGGTTCCTTGTGGTTGCCACACACATGGTACACAAAGTAAGCGTGTACCCCCTTGAGGATTAATGTAATTATACCCTCAGGTGCTACAGATTACAGCAATGGAATGAAATGTATCACGGAAAACTTTCTTTGTAATTCAAAAATCTTTAAAAATAAATGTTTTAAGTATAAAATTGATCACTCAAATACGTGTACTGTAGCGCTAAACTGTGCGTCTTGTAACATAATCTCTGTGGAAGTGTCGTAGTTATCGTCCTCCAAAAGCTAAGTTCTGCAGAAGCCAATGTATTTACCTCATGATAAACAAAAGTGAAATGCTTTGCGTATAGATATCTTAGTTATTACGCTTATTGTTGTGATGAAGAAATTACTGTGCTGTAACGTATTGTTGTGCTACGGAAAAGGCTGTCTCATTGTAGCTATATCACAAAAGTTACTATTAAAACATGTTTTACTTTCCAGAATAATACAGAAAAACTGTGCAGATATAAAACAGATACTCCGCAAAAGCAACAATGTAAATTGTCACACATTAGTAACGTCGTGATATAAATCGTGTAGCTGTCCCATAAACTAACCACTGTGTCATCTGGTATCTCACAGAAAGTACTTTAAATACAGAATGTATTTTCAGGTAACCAAAATGTTGCATTAAAATCTCATTAGCAGTACTGGTAAATGTTCTAAGTATGTGAGCCTTATAGTCGTTACGTAATCGTGCAACAAACAAGCAAGAATGTACACACACAATAACACTGTGACGTCTGTTTACTATAACAATGCATTCGTCATTTCTGTTTAAATAAGTTCTCTTGGTTCTTGATTGGATATTTAACTTCAAACATTGTTGTATGTTAACAGATTCTAAGTCTGACAAAGCATATTAGTAATGTAAAGTGAAAAGTTTTATGGCAATGACAAAGTTAAAAAGCAGATTATCTTTCAATAAACGGTTTTACATGTGAAATGTGGTGTAAACCTTTACTCTTCCTAGTACGCAGAGTTTCAACTTCAACGCAATTATCATGTGGTATACGTCGGATTCTGTAAGGTCCATTGTAAACTAGAAAGAATTTGTGACTCAAGTGTTTCTTCTTATGTGACAATGAATGAGCTTTAATGAGAACTTTCTGACCAATATACAATTTCTTTGTATTTGCTTTACCGTGTAGTTTTCTCCTTTTGTCTGCTGCAGATTTTATATTTTTAAGAGCCAAATCAATTATGTCTTTGTGTCGAAGTTTACGTGTATTTGGGAAAGGTACAAGCTCTCTGATTCTGTTCGGTGGTTCTTCATTCTTTAGTACAAGAGTAGGTGGTAAAGCAGTGGAATCATGAGGCATTTCATTCAGCACATTTTGAAATAA